>NC_044031.1:325765175-326108608 GCF_901765095.1 Microcaecilia unicolor
ATCTTCAGAGACAGGAGAGGTTCCATGAGATTGGAGATGAGCAGATGTGGTCCCTCTTCACAAAAGTGGAGACAGGGAAGAAGTGGGAAACTACAGAACAGTAAGTCTCACGTTGGTGGTAGTAAAATAATTGAGTCGCTGCTGAAAGAAAGGATAGGTAACTTTCTAGAAGCCAGAGGGATTCAGGACCCGAGGCAACATGGCTTTACCAAAGGAAAATCCTGTCAAACTAATCTCATTGACTTCTTTGACTTGGTGACCAAAGAACTGGATGAAGGACATGTGCTAGAAGTAATCTACTTTGATTTCAGCAAAGTCTTTGATACGGTCCCCAAAGAAGACTTGTGAATATGCTGAAAGGGCTGCACTTAGGACCGAAAGTGGTGAACTGGATAAGAAACTGTTTGACCCACAAGTGGCAGAGGGTGGTGGTAAATGAAATCTGCTCGGAGGAAAGGAAGGTGAGGAGTAGAGTTCCTCAGGGGTCGGTGCTGGGGCCTATTCTGTTTAATATATTTGTGAGAGATATTGCTGAAGGATTGGAAGAAAAGGTTTGCCTTTTTGTGGATGACACGAAGATAGCCAATAGAGTGGATACCCTGGAGGGAGTAGAAACGATGAGAAGGGATCTCCAAAAGTTAGAAGAATAATCGAGGGTCTGGCAGTTAAAATTTAATCAATGCAATCTTTAGGGATCTTCTGTATTCAAGCTGGCGTAGTAACTCAATGATATCAACAATTCCACCAGTAAATGTTTCTATATTGTAACTCTTAATATTTTTTTTTATTTTTAATATGCTGTGCTCAGACCTTGCTCGCGTGCCTTATTCCATTGAGTTGGCCCGCAGCATTCACCATCATAGCACCAGTCCTGCCTACCTCCTAACATTCAATGCAATTGTATCGGTTCACCGATGTTATAATACTAATAATAATATGTGAGTAGAATCACTTATCTGTAGATGGTCAAAAAATGCCACCGGTAGGACTGATGTTGATGCTGCTAGACCTTCACCCTTGTGCGGTAGTGAAATTAAAAATAAGATTCCATCGTTATTTCCGACGTGGGGCCACATTTCACCATCTTGGCGTTCTCAAGGGAATATATTTCAACTATCTATAAAACGGGCGTGATCTTGATTCAGGCTCAGGGACAAAAAGGGGTGGGCAGGTGGGAGCTGGGGCAAGTCACTGGACATGGATGGGAGGGGAGGATAGGGAGCAAAGGAGAATTGTTGGACATGGATGGGAGGATTGGGCAGAGGAGAAAGGAGAATTGCTGGACATGGATGGAAGGGCAGAAGAGAATCGCTGGACATGGATGAGAGGGGAGGGCAGATGAGAGAAGAGAAATTGCTGGACATGGAGGGGAGGACAAGGGAGAGAGAAGAACTGCTGGACATGGATGGATGGAGGGGGCAGGTTGGGAAAGGAGATTTGCTGGATATGAATGGATGGAGGAGAGGGCAGGGGAGAGAGGAAAGTTGCTGGGCATGGATGGGTGGAGGGGAGGGCAGGAGAAATGCTGGACATGGATGGAGGGGAGGGAAGACAGGAAGGAGATGCACATGAATGGAGGGGAGGGAAGAGAGGAGAAATGCTGGACATGGATGGAGCAGAGGGCAGGGAAGAGAGGAGAAATATTGGACAGGGATGGAGGAAAGGAGATGCACAGGGATGTAGGGGAAGGGAGTGAGGAGAAATGCTGGACATGGATGGAGGGGAGGGAAGGCAGAGGAAGTAGATGCACATGGATGGATGATGGGGAGGGGAGTGAGGAGAAATGTTAGATATGGATGAGGGCTGGATCGGAACACTTTGAGGGCAGATGCTGAAACTGGAGGAAGGATAGGGACAGGGCTACAGATTGTAGACAGGACTCATAAGGACACAGGAGGATGGTGGACATGGTGAGAGAAAAAATATCAAATGGAAAGACACTGCATAAAACAGAAGACATTGGGGCCAAAGCTGATAGAAAAACTAAATGCTCAGACAACAAAGGTAGAAAAAAAGTTTTTTTTATTCAGAATTTATTAATTGAAATATGTCACCTTTTGGAAATGTGCATATGTGAGATTTTGCATTTAAGTTTCAATTTCTCCAATATTGCTGCATGCCGAGTCTGACTTATTGAGATAACTTTCCAGTTCAGGATTTTGCTTTCATATCTTTTGATTTCTAGTTCCTTGTGTCATGTCTGTTGTGTCATGTTTTCATGTGTGATCAAGGTGCAGTATTCTGCTAGCATGTACTATTTGCAGCCCTTTTTTGTTTTGTTTTTTCACTAGGTAGTGTAATGGTATTTTAGAGCCCGGTGTAATTACAGTGCTATCTTTCCACACATAAGGTTATAGCTCGTCCTGTCCTTGGAATTAGTGCTGTTATGGCTTGGTAAGGTTATGAGTGCGTTTTTGCATAAGTTTGTGTATAGTGTTTTGCAGTGGAGAGATTGTGTGTTGGTCTTATTGAGGTAGCACCCAAACATCAGAAAGGGTTTAAGAACATAAATCATGACACACTACCTCTTGAAAGATCTTCTACATATTGAGCCTTTGCATTTCTAATGCCAACACTAGCATGGTATGGGAAAGGCCCGTTTCTGACTGTAATGAAACGGGTGCTAGCAAGGTTTTCCTCTGAGTGTGTATGTTTGATATAGTGTGTGTGAGAGTGACTGTGTGATAGGGAGAGAGTGAATGTGTGAGTATATGTGTTTGACAGAGAGAGTGAGACAGTGTGACAGGGTTGATGTTGTTTTAGTGAGAGTGGGTGGCAGGCAGTTTAGAGGTTGGCCAGTGTTGTTGTGGTGTGTGGGCTGTTTGTAAGAGTGCTGTTTTCTTTTTGTTTTTGTTTAAGGGGAAAGAGGAAGGGTGTAGGGCAGGGGAGAGAGGACAGTTGCTGGATATGGGGGCAAGGGCAGCGTAGAGCGCAGTGTTGGTGGACATGGGGGCAGGGCAGGGGACAGAGCAGGGGATTGAGCAGGGTTGCTTGATATGGTGGGAGGGCAGTGGAGACAGGAGGGTTGGTGGACGGGGAGAGAGTAATACAGCAAATGACATGCGTAGACATTGTCACCTAGATCAGGGGATGCGCTTGTATAAGCTAGTTTAGTAAAAAAAAAAAACAACAATCCCCCCCCCCCCCCCATGTCTACATTACATTTTGAAAAAATTGTACAATACAGAAGGCTTATTATAAAATGTCTTATGTTGTAACAGATAACCAGCCCTAAAAGGAGACAGTACCTTTGTACAAAATTATTATCCATGAAAAGAGCTTTATGAATAGAGTTAATAGTATTAATACATCCAAATTATTTGGACTATCTTGGAGAACCTGCAACAGGTACAGAGGCATCTTCATTTTAGTTCAAAATGCCTTTTTTAATCAAAGAAAAATAAATAAGGCAATGAGAGGGTTAATGTTTCCTGTTTGCTTCTCTGCGACCTCCCAACCTCCACCCTCCACCGGAAGTGCAGATTTAAAAGGATTCCCTGTTGTAGCCAACCAGTTTTAGTACCAGGCTCTGGACTCCGAAGACCGGTGAGCCGGGGAGGGGGACCATGAAATCTGCTTCACGCACATAACCTCTCCTGGGGAAGGAAGGGCGGGGGGGGGGGGGGGGAAGCAGAAAAAGAACTCTTCTACTCATGTTTGCAGTCTCACAGCTTTGTTGACTGCCAGATCAGGTTTTAGGATGGTCGCGCGAGGTATGGACTGACTGGTGGGTGAGGGGGACTGTGGGTGGGGGCAGCGGATCCAGCGGCGAGTTCTCTCAGGGGGGGGTGTGGACAGGAGGAGCAGCATGTGGCAGGCAGTCTCCAGCGATTCCTAGGCAGGGGCAGGAGTAGGTACTCCTCCCCCTGCCTGGGTCGCTGTTGCTGCTGTCTGGGTGGCGGACACGGGTTGTTGCTGTGCGGGGGGTGTGGCGGTATGTGGGTGGTTGGGGAGGTTTTCCCGGGCAGTATGAAGTTCGGTGATGACGGCTGCACTGGAGTCGGGGGGGGGGGGGGGTGCGGCGGTGTGTGTGTGGTTCGGGAGGTTGGCAGCGAGTCCAGAGCGATTCGTGGGCAGGAGTAGGGAAACACGCTCCGCATATTTCCCTACTCCTCCCCCTGGCTGGGTCGCTGTTTGCTGCTGTGCGTCGGGCTGGTGATTTCACTGGAGACGCAGGCAATCACTGGGATAGGTACTTTTGCGTCTCTCTCTGGTCCTCCCTCAACGTCATCACGTTTTGACGCGAGGGCGGGGCAGAGAGACATGGTGAGTGGGATGGCTTCACCACCATGAACTGACGAACCCTTTGCGGAGTGGAGTGACTTCAGAACGTGGTCTTCAGAACGTTGAGGGTGCGTTTTATTATAGTAGATATATATATGTATATATATATATATATATATATATATATATATATATATATATATATATATATATATATATATGGCTCTGAGTCCCACGTATAGCAATCTTAAGATGGGATGAAGAGAGTTTTGACGGAAACTCCGGTAATTTGGAACGTGAGGACAGTGCCAGGCAGACTTCTACGGTCTATGTCCCAGAAACAACAAAGAAAGACCATGATCACGTATATAATATCACGTTCATTGTTGATTTAATCCTGTATTGAGAATGAATGTGACTATTGAGCAGACTGGATGCACCACTCAGGTTTTTATCTGCTATCACTTGCTATGTTACTATCCAGCTTATTTTCAAAAGAGAAAGACGCCCATATTTCGACCCAAATCGGGAGATGGGCGTCCGTTTCCCGTGGGCACCCAAATCAGTATAATTGAAACCCGATTTTTGGCGTCCTCAACTGCAGTCCTTCATGGAGACAAACAAAGATCACTGGGGTGTGTCGGAGGCGTGGTGAAGGCGGGACTGGGGTGTGGTTATCGGCCGAGGAGAGATGGGCGTCTTTAGCTGATAATCGAAACAAGAAGGGCGTTTTTGACGAGAATTTGGTCTGCTTTATTTGGACTCTTTTTTTTCAGGTCCACATCCCAAAAAAGTGCCCCAACTAACCAGATGACCACTGGATGGAATCGGGGATGACCTCCCCTGACTCCCCCAGTGGTGACTAACCCCCTCCCACCAAAAAAAAAACACTTTACAATCTTTTTTTCCTAGCTTGTATGCCAGCCTCAAATGCCGTACCCACCTCCATGACAGCAGAATGTGTTCTATCCTCTGACAGCCTTTCCCTGGTTCTGATGTGGGTCTCGGGTGAATGTGACACCTTTTCTGTTAAGGGCACTGCAGTCACATCAGCAATGCATTGTGGTGGGTGTAGGGTATTGGGCTCCGTGATTCCACTAGCTTGTGTTAAATGCTCACGATGTTGGTAGTTGGTAGGTTCTACTCCCATGGTGCTTTTCCCTCTGCTTACTGGGTCAGAGTGTGCCCTGTTTTGTTTCCGGTAGTCCATGAGGTAGTGGCCATTTGTGTAAAACACTTTTAGATTCCTTTCATGTGTTAGCCACATTACAGCACTTAGTTCTTTCCTTGAATGTTGCTAAAAGAGGGCATTGTACACCATTCTGCCATCTCGGACCTACTGCTAATCTCAGTACCAGCAAGACTCGTTGCCAGTGGGGCACAACCTCTGATCTGCAGTTAACTGTGAGTAAAGGTGCTTATTCAAATAAAGGACGTTTTCAGCGAGATTAGTCTTCAGGTGTCAACTGGTGTGCCAAGGTTATATAGCAGCAACATGTCCTGTCCCTGGAGCACTTTTAGTGGGTACTGCAGTGCACTTCAGGCAGGCAGACCCAGGCCCATCCCCCCTGCACCCGTAATACTTGTGGTGGTAAATGGGAGGCCTCTAAAACCCACTGTACCCACATGTAGTTGCCCCCTTCATCCCTACGAGCTATGGTAGTGTTGTACATTTGTCCCTCCCACAACCAAATGGCTTGGATTGGGACGTTTCAGAGCAGGGCGTTTTTAGTTTCCATTATCGCAAAAAAAAAAAAAACGCCCATCTCAAAAGGGACCAAATCCATGGCATTTGGTCCATCCAAACCGTATTTTCGAAACGAAAGATGGACTTAAGGTTATGAGTGTGTTTTTGCACAAGTTTATGTATAGTGTTTTGCAGTGGAGAGATTGTGTGTTGGCCTTACTGAGGTGGCACCAAAACATCAGAAAGGGTGTACAGCCTAAATCATGACACACTACCTCTTGAAGGATCTATATATGGTCGTTAATAAAAGGAGCTTATTGTGATATGCAACTTATCCTTAAAATCGAGCGTGGTACCGGAAGATTGGAGGGTGGCCAATGTAACGCCGATTTTTAAAAAAGGCTCCAGGGGAGATCCGGGAAATTATAGACCGGTGAGTCTGACGTCAGTGCCTGGGAAAATGGTAGAGGCTATTATTAAAAACAAAATTACAGAGCACATCCGAGGACATGGATTACTGAGACCAAGTCAGCACGGCTTTTGTGTGGGGAAATCTTGCCTGACCAATTTACTTCAATTCTTTGAAGGAGTAAACAAACATGTGGACAAAGGGGAACCGGTTGATATTGTGTATCTGGATTTTCAAAAGGCGTTTGACAAGGTACCTCATGAAAGGCTACAGAGGAAATTGGAGGGTCATGGGATAGGAGGAAATGTCCTATTGTGGATTAAAAACTGGTTGAAGGATAGGAAACAGAGAGTGGGGTTAAATGGTCAGTATTCACAATGGAGAAGGGTAGTTAGTGGGGTTCCTCAGGGGTCTGTGCTAGGACCGCTGCTTTTTAATATATTCATAAATGATTTAGAGATGGGAGTAACTAGTGAGGTAATGAAATTTGCTGATGACACAAAGTTATTCAAAGTTGTTAAATCGCGACAGGATTGTGAAAAATTACAAGAGGACCTTACGAGACTGGGAGACTGGGCGGCTAAATGGCAGATGACGTTTAATGTGAGCAAGTGCAAGGTGATGCATGTGGGGAAAAAAGAACCCGAATTATAGCTACGTCATGCAAGGTTCCACATTAGGAGTTACGGACCAAGAAAGGGATCTGGGTGTCGACATTGATAATACACTGAAACCTTCTGCTCAGTGTGCTGCTGCGACTAGGAAAGCGAATAGAATGTTGGGTATTATTAAGAAAGGTATGGAAAACAGGTGTGAGGTTGTTATAATGCCGTTGTATCACTCCATGGTGCGACCGCACCTTGAGTATTGTGTTCAATTCTGGTCGCCGCATCTCAAGAAACATATAGTAGAATTGGAAAAGGTGCAGCGAAGGGCAACTAAAATGATAGCGGGGATGGGACGACTTCCCTATGAAGAAAGATTAAGGAGACTAGGGCTAATCAGCTTGGAGAAGAGACGGCTGAGGGGAGACATGATAGAGGTATATAAAATAATGAGTGGAGTGGAACAGGTGGATGTGAAGCGTCTGTTCATGTTTTCCAAAAATACCAGGACTAGGGGGCATGCGATGAAACTACAGTGTAGTAAATTTAAAACAAATCGGAGAAAATGTTTCTTCACCCAACGTATAATTAAACTCTGGAATTCGTTGCCGGAGAAAGTAGTGAAGGTGGTTAGCTTAGCAGAGTTTAAAAAGGGGTTGGACGGTTTCCTAAAGGACAAGTCCATAAACCGCTACTAAATGGACTTGGGAAACATCCACAATTCCAGGAATAACATGTATAGAATGCTTGTACGTTTGGGAAGCTTGCCAGGTGCCCTTGGCCTGGATTGGCCGCTGTCGTGGACAGGATGCTGGGCTCGATGGACCCTTTGTCTTTTCCCAGTTTGGCATTACTTATGTACTTCTGTACTTATGCACCCTAAAAGGATGTTTTGTTGCTCTACATGAGAATTGTGGTATTATGATCCCTTGTTTCATATTGTTGACGGTCTGCATTTTCCGTATGGTGGTATATTGGTGTATTAGGTCTGCCCAGTGTAATATTTATGGTATAGTAAGGTTATGAGTGTGTTTTTGCACAAAGTTGTGCATAGTGTTTTGCAGTTGAGCGATTGTGGTTAGTATATGCTTTTAGCAACCATTTTATTCTTTGACATATGATACATATCTAATATCTAAATTTAATAAAAGGTATTAATTGAGATTATTTTATTTTTACTTTTTTTTTCTGTGTGTTGTCAGACAATTATGGATGTAAACCCTGCCCCTGGCCCCACCCATAACCCCGCCCCCTTTAGCCTCCCCAAACAGTTAAGCCACCGACCGCCTATGGTCACAAGGACGTCCAGATTTCAAGGGGGCGTATCAGAGGTGTGGTGAAGGCGGGACTTGTGTGTGCCTAACACTTGGATGTCTTTGAGCCATAATCAAAAAAAGGAGGGATATCCTAAAGTAAAATGTGGACGTTTTCACACGGATGTGTTTTTTAACGAATAAGGCACAAAAAGGTGTTCAAAATGACCAGATGACCACTGGAGGGAACTGGGGATGAAATTCCTTTACTCCCCCAGTGGTCACTAACACCCTCCCACCCTAAAAAAACTTCTTTAAAAATATGTTGTTCCAGCCTCTATGCCAGCCTCAGATGTCATACTCAGGTCCATGACAGCGCATGCAGGTCCCTGGAGCAGTTTTAGTGGGTACTGCAGTGCACTTCAGACAGACGGACCCAGGCCCATACCCCTCTACCTATTACGTTTGTGGAGGAAACAGCGAGCTCTCCAAAACCACCACAAACCCACTGTACCCAAATCTAGGTGCCTCCTTTACTCGGAAGGGCTATGGTACTGGTGTACAGTTGGGGGTAGTGGGTTTTGGGGGGCTCAGCACACACTGTAAGGGAGCTATGTACCTGGGAGAAATTTAGGAAGTCCACTACAGTGCCCCCTATGGTGCCCGGTTGGTGTCCTGGCATGTCAGGAGAACCAGTGCACTACAAATGCTGGCTTCTCCCACGTCGAAATGGCTTGCATTTGGACGTTTTTGAAATGGACGTCTTTGGTTTTGAAAATTGCCAAAAGTCAAAGACATCCATGTCTAAGGACGTCCATCTCTAAGGACGTCCAAATCCAAGGACGTCCTTGGTATTTTTGAAACAAAAGATGGACATCCATCTTTTTTCGAAAATACGGTTTTCCCCGCCCCCGGATTTGGACGTTTTACAAAGACGTCCAAATCCCAACTTGGATGTTTCTTTCAAAAATGCCCCTCCATGTCAAATAGATTTTTTTTATCCATATTCCCTTGGGTTCTATATATAGTGCCCAAAATTGGGCACCGATATTTGGGCACTGATCCAAGATGTGCACCCACCTAAATTTGGGTGCTTATCATGCTACACACTATTCTACAACAATGTGCACCCAAGTCCCATAGCACACAAACCAAAAGAGTATGTGACCATGGGAAAGTGCATGGGTGGGTCAGGGGCGTTTCTTACAGAATACCGGTGATGTGTGCCCAATTTGGGCACCAGGAATTACACCTTGTTTCAGCAGATGCAAGTCTTGGCACTCAAATTTGGGCACTGAAATCAGTATTTAATGCTATTCTATTATGGGTTGTCATCTTTGAGTGTCCATTATAGAATAGCATTGAGTGCTGATTTTTTTCTGCACCAATTTTTGAGTGCCATTTAATGTTTCTAGCCCATTATGCTTAATTAAACCTTCAAAAAATATGTATTAGAAAGGCAAACCTTCTCTTTGCTAAATTGATGCTGACTCATTTTCATTAAGCCATATCTATCCATATGGTCAGTAATCTAGATTCTTAATAAAGCTTCTACGTTTTGCCCAATATTGGTGTCACGCTTGCCAGTTCATTCTTTCCTGGATCTCTTATGAATCCCTTTTTAAAAATTGGCATTACTTTGGCCATCATCCAGTCCTCAGACACTGTGGTTGTTTTAAATGAGAGGTTATAGATTACTAGCAACAGATAAGCAGTTTAATGTTTTAGTTCTTTTAAAACTCTAGAGTAGATACCATCTGGTCCTGATGATTTGTTACTTTTTGCCAATTTGCTCTTATATATCTTAAGAGGGGAATATTCAGCCCATGGCATAAGCAGCTTGCAAGCTGCTTCCAGCAGTGGGTTGAGCTAACTCCAGTATCCAATACTGCTGTATGTGCAGCTCCCAGCATTGAATATTCAGGTATATCCCCTGACCTGGAAGTTAACTAGGCATCAGCTGATATTCAGACTGGTGACTGGTTAACTCACCACATAAAGTTTGAACAGCTGTTTTCCTGTCCAGCTTTATGCAGTTTCTTAGCCAGTTAGTAGAGGAGTGTGGTAGCCAATTAGCAGACTGAATATTGCTGCTAACCATCTAAGTGTTGGCTCCACCCTAACTCCGCCACTGTCTCACCCCTAACCTAGCTGGTTAGGGGATGACTGGTTAGCAGAGATATTCAGTGGTACTAACTGGTTAAGTACCGCTGAATATTGGTAGCCAGCTCACTCAGTAGGGTTTAAACAGGCAGGAACCTTTCCTGCCCAGTTAAACCCTTTTGAATATGATCCCCTAAATGTATAGTGCTTTGTTTTAGTTTCTTTGAATCATCATTGTCAAATAATCTTTCTGGTATGGGTAGGCCTCAGTAACTCATTTTTTCTGCCTTTACTTTGTTCCCCCCTCCCCTGATCACTGCCTCTCCCTCTCAGCCCAACATACTCCCTCGCAAACTTTTTCTTCAAATGTACTTGGAAAATATTTTATTATTAGTTTTTGCCTACACAGTAAGCTTCTTTTCAAATTATCTCTTGGTTTGCCTTATTACTGTTTTGCAATATGGAATGGAAAGGAGAGAGGCTCCAACAATTCATGATATAATGCAACTAAGAAAAATAAATAAACACATGACAGAGATAATTGTGTCACTCACCTGCTTATAATCGAACGAGAAAAACGCCCAAGTTCCGACCTAAATCGGGAGATGGACGTTTATCTCACAAAAACGAATAAAGCGGTATAATCGAAAGCCGATTTTTGGACGTTTTCAACTGCACTCCGTCGCGGATGCAGACAAAGTTGATGGGGGCGTGTCAGAAGTGTGGCGAAGGCGGAACTGGGGCGTGGTTATCTGCCGAACAAAGATGGGCGCATTTCACCGATAATGGGAAAAAAGTATGCGTTTTTAGCTAGAATTTAGGACACTTTTCCTGGACCCTGTTTTTTCACGAATAAGGCCCCAAAAAGTGCCCTAAATGACCAGATGACCACTGGAGGGAATCGGGGATGACCTCCCCTGACTCTCCCAGTGGTCACTAACCCCCTCCCACCACAAAAAAATGATGTTTCACAACTTTTTATTTTCACCCTCAAATGTCATACCCAGCTCCCTGGCAGCAGTATGCAGGTCACTGGAGGAGTTGTTAGGGGGTGCAGTGGACTTCAGGCAGGTGGACCCAGGCCCATCCCCCCTACCTGTTACAATTGTGCTGCTTAATGCTTATTAGTCGTCCAACCCCCCCAAACCCACTGTACCCACATGTAGGTGCCCCCCTTCACCCCTTAGGGCTATAGTAATGGTGTAGACTTGTGGGCAGTGGGTTTTGAGGGGGATTTGGAGGGCTCAACACACAAGGGAAGGGTGCTATGCACCTGGGAGCTCTTTTACCTGTTTTTTTGTTTTTGTAAAAGTGCCCCCTAGGGTGCCCGGTTGATGTCCTGGCATGTGAGGGGGACCAGTGCACTACGAATCCTGGCCCCTCCCACGAATAAATGTCTTGGATTTATTCGTTTTTGAGCTGGGCACTTTCATTTTCCATTATCGCTGAAAAACAAAAACGCCCAGCTCACACATTGTTGAATAAAACATGGGCATCTATTTTTTCCCAAAATACGGTTCGGTCCACCCCTTCACGGACCCGTTCTCGGAGATAAACGCCCATGGAGATAGGCATTTTCGTTCAATTATGCCCCTCTCAGTCAACTACTCAAGCACTTGTTCTGCTTACTTTTGAAAGTAGACCTCTATATTTAGTCAACGCAAAATGGAGCCGATATTCAGCCGGCAGGAGGCAGCCCACATAAGTCCCATGGTCAGCGCTGACTCTGAATATTCAATGCCAGACTATTTCTGGTGACCGACATTGAATATCCTTTTGTTTCTTGACTGGCTCTAACTTAGGGGTCCTTTTACCAAGCTTCGGGAAAAAGGGCCCTGTGCTGGCGGTGGAACCTTCTTTCCCGTGCGCCAGGGCCCTTTTTGCTGCAGTTGGTAAAAAAGCCCCCAGCACACATGGCCATGCGATAAGAGAACTCTTACCGCATGGCCATGTGATGGGGAGCCTTTAACACCACCCACTCAGGTGGAGATAAGGGCTCCCACACTAGCCCAGCAGTAACTGGGCAGCATGCGGCGATGCCCGCTTACCGCCAGGTTACCACCACGCAAGCTATTTCCAGGGGGGTGGATTCTTGTTCCCCCGGAAATGGTGCATGCTCAGGGCGGGACTACCAACAGCATCTGTGTTGGGCCAGCGGCAATCCCAAAAGAGCGAGCGGTAAGCTCACGTTGGGCTTACCACCACTCTATAAAAGGGCTTCTTAACCGGCTATGTCAATATTTAAGTTATTAATGGACAAGGGTAGTTCTGCTATTTATGTGGTCTGATTTGCCACTAAACGTAGCCAGCTAGCGCTTGAATATTCGCAGGTAGCTGTCTATATCACACAGTATAGCCAGTTAGCCGGTGTGTGCTAACTGTGAATATTCAACAGAGATAACTGGCTATCTCCTGCTGAATATTAGCACTTAGCCGGCTACATGCTATTTAACTGACTAGAAGCCATTCCTGGCCGATTAAATAGTACTGAACATCGTTAGGGTATGCATTTAAATATAAGATCCAAAACAGTATTCATTTGGCTGAAACATCGACTTGTGCCTACTCTGTAGCTGGCACGAGATTATGGAATGTATTACCAGGGCATATTCGATTTTGTTCATCAGTACAGCAATTTAGAAAGATTCTCAAAATGCACTTGTATGTGTAGTCTTTTTCTAGTTCCTCAGTTTTATTACGACATCTCTTTCATTTAGGCTCTCTCGATGCACTGTCATTGTAAAGTGTCTTGTCAGACTTGTTTTTTTTTAATTTTTATGTAAGCTTTTATTATGTAAGCTGCCTAGGGATAGGCACGGGATATTGTTTTTTTTTAATAAATAATAGTTTTCATGAGAAACACTTTGAGATTGATTTCATTAAGAAAGAATTCTCTCCATCTATAAGCTTCACTATATTTTCAACTGATTAAAAAATATTTGCATTCATTGTATCTACTATAACGCTTCTGTTGCAATTATTTGGGATTTCAGGAAGATAATGTACAGATCTAAATCAAGACTCTTACAAGCTTTAGCAGCAAAATGCAAACTTCTATAATATCACTAAATATCCGAACATAGCATCATTGAAGAAACAATAGCTACAACCTACCGAAACACAGACTTTGACCAAGTTTTACTTCCTCTGCCTAGGCCAGTCCTTAAATAGTGAGTAAAACCCATTTGCCTTGCTCCCTTCAATGAAAAACTTTCCAAACAAGAAGTTACACAACACTTTTCTTACCATATTGTCAATCAATAGCATTAGAGAACCAGATGTTTCTGTGAGTTTCATTAGAGTATGTGAAAGCTGAAAAAGAAGCCATCATCTTTCCACTTCGGAAAATGCTGGTGTCAAACAATAGCCATAAAGTTCAGTTTTGAGTTACAGCATACAACACTATTGCATAAACACAGAGAAAGAATAAGACACACGTATTTAAAAAAAAAACCAGCACAAGCCATTCATGTCATGCTATGAAAATATTTGATGCGGATCATAAGAGTTCAGAGTCATACCTATGTCATCCACGCCTGTCACCCTTGAAACTGTATCCTTGCTGCAGTTTCCAATAGCAACCATGACGTCAAGTAGTCAAATAGGTTTCACCCACCGTAACCCATATGCTACATCTATCTTTTTTTTCCTCAGTGCAATATGTAAACTTGAACATTATGTTGCAATCAGTTGATAACTTTCCAGAGTATAATAGAAAGATGGATGTCATATTCTGACACGCTTGTTCACAATAGGATAAACAAGCAATGACAGACTGCACAGCAGAAGGATTTTCTCAGCTCCTGTTCACTGAATAAGGAGTAATGGGCACATTGTATCAGGTGCTGACAGGTAAGTAACAGATGCTTAATGGGCAGGTATTCTTTTTCAACAAAAACTCTGGGAGGTGCCTTAACTGACTCTTCTTCTTTAAGCTACAGCACAAACATATTTATGCTTGAATACACTGAAAGGGTGGCCCAAGCTTCCATATTTAGGTAATGATTTTCTCTACCTATGCCATAAAATGCTGGCCATATTCTAGAAAATTCCATATAGAAGAGTGGCCAACGAAGGAGACAGACTCCTAAAGATAATTTACACTTTTAGGACATTTTAAATGCCAGGAGCTGTAGGCACAATGGACAAAACAAGCAGTTTGCTGACACATATTCATGCTTTGAAGGAGGTGTGAAAGCTAACAAGGGAATTTAAAAAACATTGTGAGCTTTTTTACAACCAAATACTTGAATTATGCAGAAGGCACAAGAGGCAAAACGGAAATAAAAACACAGAAAACAAAATACACAGGAACTATTCCCCTCAAACTTAACCCACAATAATACTAAAGGGCATAGAATTAATATATCTACATCTAAAAAGCAATGGAAAAAAAAAAAGCAAGAGGTCACTATGACAACAGAAACCTGTCTAGCAGCTAAGAATTCTAAGAGTTGTTTGGACCAAAGAAAAGAAAATTCCTACCCCTCAAACTTTCAAAACACATACAGAGTAATTTAAGAATAAAGCTTACTTACACTGAGCACCAAAACCCTGGGTCTTAGCCCTTACAAGTCTTTTCCCGTTGTCTGCCTTGCTTGAGAAACATAAGGAAATACCTGAATATTAGATCCCCCTCAAAATCTCATTTTAATGTCTGAAGTACAAACGCAAAACAGTATTTTGATCAGGTATCAGAGTTAAGGAAGCTAAACATAGCTCTGGCTGTGATCACATCTGGGAACTCTACCAGAGGCCAGATAAATTTAACTAGTCTAATCCCACATTTTCTGAGCCTTTAGAGGATAAGCTACCAAGTGCCGCTGAATTTGTGATCTCTTATGAAGCCCTTTTTAAAAATTGGCATTACTTTGGCCATCCTCAAGTCCTCAAGACACTGTGGTTGTTTTAAATGAGAGGTTACAGATTACTAGGAATAGGTAAGCAGTTTCATTTTTGATTTCTGTTAAAACTCTAAAGTAGATACATCTGATCGTGGTGACTTGTTACTGACTGTCAATTTTACTCTTGTAAGTCCATGCAAATATTGACCCACTAATATTTTGGACAAAATAAAAGCTAAATTTTGTTTGTAATAAACTCAAATTATTATGTGAAAGATTAAGAAGACATTTTTGAAATATCATTTTTGCTTTTTAAGAATATCATGACAAACGTGGAAAGTCAAGTATTGGTTACATGCAATGAGTTAGGTTCTCAGCATAAAGCTTAAGAGTTTGAATTATGCTTAAAAGCTGATACCTATACAGCCAATGGAGATATTTATGATTCAGTTTACACATAATGCATCTGAATACTGATGTGCAAAGCAATATATAGAGCCCTATATTCAAAGTAATGTTAACAGTCAGAATAGGCTCCGGCCCGCTTAAGTAGCGCTCAGCATATCGGTCGCTAATATGAAGCGGCACATAAATGGGCAGTGACTCTGAATATTGGCACTACCCAGTCATTTTGAAAGTTGGCAGGAATGGGGCATTCTGGGACCAGAGTTGGGAGGAGCCAGAAGTTATGCACGTACCAGCAATATTTAGTGATTGTGCCCATATAGCTAACCGGGGATGTAGAAATGCATAAATAGCAGTCCAAACTATGCCCACCTAGCTATGTGGGTACCTGCATTGAATATCTGCTGGCACCTGCATAATTTTGTTTTCTTTTCAAAAAATTTCTGTTAATTGATCCTGGTGCTTAATTTCCCCCTTCTATTCTCCCCATTACGCTTTATATATTCTTTATATATTTGTGATTGTTTCCTTATTGATGTGTGGGTTTATGTATTTTGTTTCATATTTTACAATGACTTCTTTTTAGCTTGTTAGCCACATTGAACTCAAAATTGTACAGGATAATGTGGGGTATAAATGTCATAAATAAATAAATAAAACCTCTTTTCTGTCCAAGCCCCACAATAAACTCTGATTCCCCCTTCTGCCACTCCAGCAAGTTCCAGTCCTCCTTCCATCCCCTGACAAGGGCTAATCCCCATCCTATCCATCAGGCACCTGGATAATTTCCAGTTACCAGCCTGTAGATTGGAGATGACCTCTTCTCACTCCCAAACCCCAATAAGCTCTGATTCCCCCCCTCCTGTCACTCTAGAAAGCTCCAATCCCCCTCCCCCCCCCCGATAAGGGATGATCCCCCTTCCCATCCCACTTCCACTCCAGCAGTCCCCACTCTTTCCGGACCTACCTTAACTGGTCTGGTTGTCTACTAGTTGACAGGGGCCAGAGCAAAACCAATCACTCTTTCCCCTTGTGGTTCCTGATGAAGATGTCTGCCACTATTGCTAGCAATAGCCTTGCAGTATTATGGCTAGGGGTCAGTCTCCAGCGGTAGCACCACCAGACTACTGCTAGAGGTTGCAGCAGCCATTTTCAATCAGAAGCCATAAAGAGCAGGAGCAAGTGGGGTTCTTTCCTATATCTATTGACCACCAGACCACCAAGTCAGTTAAGGCAGGCTTGGGGGGCCTATGGAACTTGAAAGGGGAAGGGCAGGAGGGGGATCAGAACTTGGCAAGGGGGCAGGAGGAGGGATTTACCCTTGTCCTGGAGGAAGGAGGAGGTAAATGTAAACGCTCCTTATTTATTACCCAGCCAATATTCAGCCTGGACCCATATAAGTGTCTTTTGCAGGTCCCAGCTAAATCTTGGCTGGGACCCACATAACTCTACAACTAGCACATGTTCGGTGAGAGCCAGTTATTCAATGCTGGTGCCTGGACATGGCCTGACATTGAATACTAATCTGATAAGCTTATAAACAATATAGACAGGTTAGCATTAACTTCAATGAGTTTGAATGCCTATAAGAGATTTGAATGCTGTAGAACGTTGAGCACTGGTAACCTCCAATGAGCAACAGAATGAGTTTGAACAATCAAATGGGAGATAGGAAAGATTCTATAGGGTTTTTAAGGAGCACAGAAGTTTTCACCTTTGCACTTTGGCATGGAATAATAATGAAAGTGGCAATAACCAGTCTTTCCTGTATACACTGGAACGGTAATTTCTCCTCAACACACCATTTGTTATGCAGTGTACCTCAAAGCTCCATTTTCACGGTAATTCTCTTCAATCTGTTCCTAGCACCTCTAGCAAAATGTATACAATTCATGGGTCTAAATGTAAACTCAATACCTATGAGAAATGTGATAATAGGATACCTAGATTTGGGGGGAAAGCAGGTGACCATTTTTTATCTATTTTATAATGATACATAGGTGCAAATGTGTCCTTATAAAAGAAATCAGGCTAGATTGAAGCCACAAACATTTACATTTGCTCAGGAGCAGGTATAAATGTTAGAAGTAAAGTATGTACTGTACGTACACATGTATTTTATAAACTATCTGGCTGAAATTCAAAGCAATTTAGCTGGCCGCTGACCCCCATATTCTATATAGCATGCCTAGAGTTACATGTAGTTCTTCACATAAATCTAGATGTATTCTATAACTACGCACGTAGATTAATTGTTTTAACATGCTTTTAAGCATTATTAACAGCTCTTAACAAGCAATAATGAGCACTAATTGGCAAAAATTAGAATGTACACACGTACATTGCTAAGCGTATTCTGTAATATACTGTGCCTAAATTCTAATGCATGCAGGCAAAAAGGGGCATTGTTAGGGGCATGGAAATGGGTGTTTCATGGGCATTCCAAAATCTATGTGCGTTATAAAATATGGGCCAATGTGCGTAAATCTACATGCAGGGATTTATGCCAACTTTTCGTTGGTGTAAATGGACACACGTAGATTTAGTCGCTTGAATTATGCCTGTGTATTTTAAATACCATGCATAGATGTACACACAGTATTTAGAATACACATAGGTGTGACTGTCCACCATGCATTAATATTTATTTATTTATTGCATTTGTATCCCACATTATCCCACCTCTTTGCAGGCTCAATGTGGCTTACAATATATCATGGATAGTGGAAATGAGAGGAGACTTGACATTTAGTGTTACAGAAGTATTTTGGGTTACATGGTAATGGAATACATGATAGTGATATAACATAAGGCATTCTTAACATTACTAGATATATGTGGGAATTTCAAATGTTTTGGTCTTTGTGGTATATCTTGTCGAAGAGATGGGTCTTCAGCAGTTTGCGGAAGTTGGTCAGTTCACAGGTTGCTTTTAGGTTACGTGGCAATATTAGGTGCCATATATAGAATCGGGCCTCTGACCAGTTAAATCACTTGGTCAGGGCTGGCCACTAATTTTCAGCAGCACTTAACCAGCTAAGTGCCGCTGAAATTTGCAGTTAGTGCCTAACTCAAATGTGGCTAAGTTGGGGACATTCTGGGGGTGGAAAGAGCACTTGGCCACTTAAATACTGATATTCGGCCCTTAAGTGGCCAGGTTTAGCGCTTAAATGGGACCACATAAAAGTCTATCCTATCTTTATGTGCTACCCCATCGCCGTTTAAGTGCTGAATATCGACTGAAGCGGCTATGTGTTAAGTTGGCTCAAAAATAACAGGAAAAAAAAAGCCGAAGCTCTATTGGGCAGCAGAGGCTTCTGTCCAGTTAAACCATACTGAAATGACTGGCCACTGATATTCAGTAGCATTATACCAGGCAGTGCTTCTGAATATCAGCTCTGAGTGCGTGAAGCGCTATCCAGGCA
This sequence comes from Microcaecilia unicolor, assembly GCF_901765095.1. Taxonomy (NCBI): domain Eukaryota; kingdom Metazoa; phylum Chordata; class Amphibia; order Gymnophiona; family Siphonopidae; genus Microcaecilia; species Microcaecilia unicolor. The sequence continues at coordinate 325,784,131 of NC_044031.1, forward strand.
GTGCCTGGGCATTCTAGGGGCGAAGTTGGGGTAGTTGATTGTGTGAACCAATAACCTTTTCTTTTCCTCCTATCCTATCACCTGATGTAGTTCTTTTCCCAGAGCTTGATATTTGTAATTTTAATCATTATAAACCTCTCAGAAAGACTTACTTATGGTGCATTATAGCAAAATAAATTAAAACTTGAACTTAGATAAGGAAGTTATGCAGGCACCAGTGATTTTTAGTGCCAGAGCTGGCATAGTTAACCAGGCAAGTTGGACCGCAGCAAAAGGAGCCATAACTTTGCCCAGTTAGGTATGTGGGTATGTCACTAAATATTGGCCATACCCACATAATGTCCTGGTGCAGCACAGTTAAGAATATTTGATGCCAGAGCCCGGATATGGTGTGGCATTGAAAATCCAAGTCTAATATAGCCTGCAATGTTCAGCGTTTAAAGAAACTCAATGTCACCAGCTGAATTTTGAACCATAAGATCATAAATCAAGAGTTCACCATTCCTTCTAAACTTCACCCCAGAACATGCTCACACTCTTGTCATATATATGTGACTGTGCATACTGTTATGCATGTAATCTATGGGGTAGTTTTATAAATGCCCTTTCACCTATATAAAACAGTGTTTTACATGTAGAAAAGTTGATAAAATTGTCCACATTTGTAAGTTTTTAAAGAACACATGCTATTGAAATTAGCTGTGATCCACCTAATAATAGAAAGGTAATAATTTCTGTCTATAATTTTTAAGGAAGGTTACATTCTGTTACGATACCATTTTGTAACTCAACTAGCAACATCCTATAATGTGATCCAACTTATTAAATTCAAACAATGACAAAAATTACTATTTTAGCTTGATTACTGAAGTACACCATCCATATGGTTAAATTGCTAGTATTTAAAGGCATTTATTATTATTATTTATGTTGATCCAAATATAGCCAGATACATTTACACAATATGATACTGAAAAAAAGCTTTTTGTTTATAGTACCTATTACAATAATAAAGCTGCCAAACTAAGCCAAGAGACTTCTTAATAAATCATTTATTTTGCAGCGTGTGACAATAATTAGAAAGGTTTTTCATGCATTATTTACATGAGTTCTCTATAACACATAACATACGGTGCACAAAAACTTAAGAACACATTATGGTTACACAACTGAGAACAAAAAAGTGGCAATGACAGATGGTAGAAGCATTATCTGACAAAAGCAAGTTTGCATTTCGTAAGCTCCAATCAATGTATTACTTTTATAGCTAATATTTTAAGCTTTCCAAAGCACTTCAGGACAATCTGTTTTAAAGTCGTAGTACTAACATAAATGTGTCTATATATATATATATATATATATATATATATATACCTCTTTCTCTCTCTCTCTTTATGTGTGTGTATATATGTATATATATTGTGATATCCTGAAGGGGAACCCTCAGGGTAAAAGAACAAGTATAGAACCTTTGGATATAAGGGAGATCTGAACTGGCCCCCAAGAAAGGAATGGTTTTCAGCCTTCAGGTTCTTTCTGGGAAGATAAATGGCTCATTAAATAGTATGTATTGGAGCCAAAACAAGGCTGGAGGGTGGAGGGGCAACCCATAGCTACCTTGGAAAATGCTGTCAAACAGTAGGGTGGGCAGAAGCCTGAGAACATGGTCCCTGATAAGCTTATACATGTAACCCTGGTCTCATCACACATTTCCAGGCACTAGCTAGCTCTTTGGGTCACCCAAACCAGGGTCACTACAAAAGTTTCGGGGGTTTTTTTCTGAGAAGGGGCACAGGCCAGGGCCAGACTTACTCTGGTAGGCCGTAGGGTTTTAAGCCACAAGTCTGGGAGCAAATAAACTTTATCCTCAATCCAAAGAAATTTCCGAGGCCATATTTTATGAAACAAACATGAACGTTACTTGAATGCTGCAACAGGCAGTTTATCCAAAGTTCTTATTCTCTGGTAGTGAACAGTTCACTCCATATCAAACAGTACAATTTGTATCTAAACAGTTTATTTGCTGAAAACATGTTTAAGTGCTAGACCAAGACTTCTGGTGAAAAACTTAATAGTCTCTTATCAATCCCAGGGTATTTACATATTTACAACTCCACCAGCCCAATGCCTATCCTTTTGGGTAGAATAATCCAAGGCTGTGCTTGCAGAACTTTTGCAACAAGCTGTCTCCATTTAGGACCAGACTGTCTATCTTTCTCATCCCAAATGTGCACTTCTCTGAGTTGCAGCCTTTGGTACTAAATAGGCTCGTTTCTGTTCTGATCCTGGGCTGGATTAACTGTTCTACCCACCCAGAGCACTCCTCACACTCCACAGTTAATGCTTTTATTGACAAAAATCTCCTCTTAATTCATCCTTAGTTTCTTGGACCTATCCAGGACACCCCCTCTCCTCACAGGTCCTGGTAGCGGTAGAGGCAACTAAAGACCACCCCTCCCCAATATTCAAAAGCACTTAACCAGCTTATCTAGCAATATTCAGTGGGGGATAACCGGCTATCTCAGGCTGAATATCACCAGTTAGTGGGTAGCATAGCTGGTTATATTGGCTGACATAACTGGCTATCCGTCAATTTTCATCCCCAGTTTGGCCATGTGAATGTGTGGGATATCTTTGACCAGTTAGAAGATAATCAGCTATAGTCAGTTATCTTCTAACCGGCCAAAAATATTCAATGCCAGTCACTGGAAATGGCTTGGCATTGAATATCTGGGTATAGCAGTGACCGTGGGAGTTAGCCGGGCTAACTCCCATGGTCTGAATATTGGCCCCCATGTGCTCTACACAACAGTTTATATTAACCTCAAACACCACCCCTCCTATAATTCAACAACCAGAAACATTTCCCTCATCAACTTCCCCACAAACACTCCCCTTGTGGCTAAGCTTCTCACTCTCCCTTTCCAATCCACTTCCTCCTCCCAGTAACTCTGAAGGAGGGGATCTCTCATTAGTTTAGTAATCCCCAGTATATTGGGGGAATTACATATATAGTGAGGCATGTTTGGGGCAGATTGGGAATGCACTAAACAGGATCAGAAAGTACACACATATGATATATTCCATAAGCATCTGGTGCCCATCTCAGCAAAAGTATACACTCACATTTACACCTCCTATATGTAGAGGGGCATTTTCAAAATGACATCTAAGTCAGAATAGGGATGTCCGAGAAGTGGTGATAGGTGAGAGATCCAAGATGGCCACATGTACCTGATGTGCTGTGAGTTTTCCTGCTTCCTTGGTGTCTTTCTTTTCCTTTATGATATGTTGAAGTGACAGAAAAAGACAGCTTCTAGAACCTCTCAGCAGCCATGTCCCTCTGTTGTCGGCCCAATTGTTAATTTTGTATAGAGGACCAGATTTCAGAATGGTCGGAGGGCAGCCTGCATGAAGCACAAGTAGAGACTCTGTGGGGCTTTTTGGGCTTGATGTCACTCTTAGTCCAAACCAAAGAGCATGTCTCCTGCAGTCGCAAGGCAGCAGCTCGTTGCTATTAGCATTGTCAATGTCACTGCCAGGAAGTGCTGCAGATGCTGTTCCACAAGGTTATCCAGCATCCAAGTTGGAGGACCCAGTGTTGGTGAGTTCTCCAGTAGAAAGAGATTTGCATGCAATGGAGGTAGTGTATACAAATCTTTTTCATGCATATTCATTGTGGATATCTTGAAAACCTGATTGGCAAAGGGGTACTCCAGGACCAACTTTGAAAACGCTGTTCTGTAACTTGCACATTCAAATTCCAGAATATGCCAACTTCAAAAGGGTTTGGACTTGGAAGGGGCATGGGCAGGTCGGGGGCATGTCAGGCAGTTACACACGTGGGTTATAGAATACATTCATTTACATGCGTAACTGCCTACAGTTCGGTGCAAACACTTATGCCAACTAATGAGCTGGTGTAAGTGCTTGCACCCAAAGTTAGATGCATAAATGTGGACTTGCATTAGTATTCTATAATAGAAGTTGTGCGCATAACTGCTGTTATAGAATTCACCCTTGGTGCGCATCATCCTGCCCGGCATCTATCTTTAGGTGATCTATAGAGAATTACCCCCATAGAATACACACACACATTTATATCTTCTTTGGATCAGATGTAAGTTTTTTCTGCTACTGAGGATCATTGTATGAGCCTATATTATAAAGACATATAGGAGCCCACGTTGCCTTTATAAAATACTGAAAACAAATATAATCTCAAAATCAAGTAGAGCATAATATCAATAAACCATTAGATACTGATAGTGGTTAATCAGAAAGTGCATTGTCTATAATAAAATCAATTTGAATATACTATATTTAAAGGCATCATTTACGTAGAACTCAGAAGTAATCTAAGGAAATATTTCTTTATAAATGGGAATGCATGGAACAGCCTCCCAATGGAGGTGAAGAAGTAGAAGACCATATCTGAATTCAAGAAAGAATGGGACATGTACAGAGGGTCTCTGAGGGAGAGGAAGGGATTATAGAGCTTAGTAATTGATGTCGATGGGCAAGATTGATAGGCCATATGTTCTTTTTCTGCCACCGTTTTCTATATTTCTATACAGAAGTGCTTGCTGTCATGCATTATGATTTGTATAATGTTGGCTATCACCCTATTAGCATAGTCTATCAAAGCAATAATTAGTCTATTAAAACCTTTTTCTATTAAGAAGCTTAAGAAACACAATTTCAATATTGCTAAATTAAGTATATCCCTGGTTAATTTTATGTTTTCATCACAATGGTAGAAAAGTATTAAGAAGCTATTATTTTGTCAGGGTTCTCATTTAGCAAAGCAGCTTCAATTTATTAACAGTGTGGACTGTGCATGAATCAATATGTTTCATTGGGCAATGTGTCATTTGTTAATCGGATATTGATGAGATTATTGATGCACAGCTAATTAATCTCAAACCCTGCATTAGCCTTCATATGTTTTCTTAATTATGTTCTTCATCTTAGTCTTCTGATTTTGGCACAAAGATGCTGGCTTGTAGACAATGAGTGAGGCAAGCCATCACAAGATCTTTTTATACATTTAAAGTCGCTTGACAGGAAAATTATTTTTAATCAGTAAATAGGCATCAAACAGATATTTAATAATTAATGGCAAGCAGATGATATTAATTTGGCATATGGCTATCTAAACTAGTTTTCCATGCATCCATTGTAAATGTATTTTTGTTAAAACACACACACATACGCACACCACTTGTATGCTTGTATTAGTTTTAAATATGTGTTTTCATGTAATTGTCTGTCAATCAGATTATTGAATCTATTCTTTAATAAGTAAATCATAGTACATAATGCTGAATTCAAACACTGGCATCATATTGTCCTTTACTTTGCATTTCCTTTCAATTTATTTCAAAAAAGACACATGTAACTGGTAGGACAGATTAAATATCTCCTTAGTGAGATCCAAGCAATGCATTTCAGAATTCTCTAAAATTCCGTTCGGAGTGAAAATCAAAAGTTGAACAACAACTCCATGGTACTGCGTTGTGATCTATATACAATGAGTTGGTGGTCTTAAACCTGTTCTCGTGAGATAGATATCTATTTCATGAGAACTTGTATAAGCTAGACAACAAGCTTATAAAAGCTATTGTTAAAATTTGCATTAATTGTCATCATTATTGGCAAACTCAGTACAGAAATTTATTTATTTATTTTGTATAAATACCACACAATCTTGGCGGTATACAATAAAACATACAAAATCATTCTATACATTAAAAAAACATATCAAATCACACATATGATAAACATCCTCTCCCTTCTATAATGGTTCTAGATATCACATTAGCAACCTGGCTTAAACAAAATAGCATATTGCTGGGTCTCATGAAATACTTAAATAGTCTTTAAAGGCACACTGAAAAATATGTCTTTAGCTTTCTTTTGAACTGATTCCAAGATTTAAGCATTCTCATTGTTGGGGGGCAACTTATTTCACAATATGGGTACCATAATATACAAAATTAAGGCTCTATATTGTTACAAACACACCACCTGAAGAGAAGGAATATCAAATAAATTAGCTATAAAAGATCTCGATGTAATTGCTTCCATTTAAACATCAATTTTTTAAACTACAGCATTAATCTGAGGTTCTATCATTAAAGATGAATCTAAAAACACCCCCAATGATGATGGCAAAAGTTAGAAAAATACTTGGCTGCACATGGCCTGTAGCAAAAAGGATGTGATCGTGTATCTGTATAAGTCTCTGATGAGACCTCATTTGGAACATGGTGTACACTTCTGGAGACCGCAACTTCAAAAAGATATAAACAGGATGGAGTTGGTCCAACCCAACCTTGACACCTAGATCTATTTTCTGGGTGGTAACTCCTAATGTGGAACCTTGTATTGTATAGCTATAGTTTGGGTTCCTCTTTCCTATATGAATCACTTTGCACTTGCTCACATGAGGAAGCTCATTTTCAAAGCACATACTACTACTACTACTATTTAACATTTCTAAAGCACTACCAGGGTTACGCAGCACTGTACAATCTAACAAAGAAGGACAGTCCCTGCTCAAAGGAGCTTACAATCTAAAGGACAAAAAAGTGCAGATTTCCTGGATAGAGGTACAATGGTTACGTGGAAAGGCGTAATCGAACGGGGCGCCCAAGTTTTCCTAAGGGCGTCCTCACAGGACGTCCTTGCGAAGGGGCGGGGAAACCCGTATTATCGAAACAAGATGGGCGGCCATCTTTCGTTTCAATAATACAGTCGGGGACGACCAAATCTCAACATTTAGGTCTACCTTAAAGATGGTCGACATTAGAGATGGTCGTCCCCGGTTTCGGCCATAACGGAAACCGAGGACGCCCATCTCAAAAACAACCAAATCCAACTCATTTGGTCATGGGAGGAGCCAGCATTCGTAGTGCACTGGTCCCCCTGACATGCCAGGACACCAACCGAGCACCCTAGGGGGCACTGCAGTGGACTAACTGATGCATCAAACTGAACAGAAAAAGCCCTTCCCTTACCGATCCCTTAGCGATTTGGAAAGGAACGGGTATGCATGAAGGAAATCGCACGTAAATGAGCTGCTCACTGTTAGCTCATTTGCACATGATTTCCTTCCTAAGGAGGGGAAGCCAGTGCATGCCAAAGACGACTTCATACACGCAGAAGAGCTGTGTGTATAATAGCCGTCTACAACCTTAAAAAGACACAAGTCCAGGTGAAAACATCCAAGTGCTCGTCAGGGACGTCCTTTGTTTTTTTAAGTATGGGTGAAGGACGTCCAAGTGTTGGGCGCCTTCGCTATACCTCTGTCCCTGCGACGGGCAGTTGAGGATGTCCAAAATGTGGATATTTCTGTGAGAAATATGCTATGCTTTGCTATGCCTCTGACACCCCTTTTATTTATTTATTGGGATTTTGGATCACAAGTAGCAGCAGCAGTGGGATTTCAACCAACCACCTCTGAATTGCAAGACCAGTGCTCTAACAACTAGGCCACTCCTCTACTCCACTCCCTGGAAATTTGGCTGTCCCTGTGTGTGTGTGGGGGGGGGGGGGCAGTTCAGGATGTCCAAAATGTTTGAAAGAAGGATGTCCATGCCTTCACTATGCCTCCGCTGATACACACACACACCTCCCCCCCAGGGACCTGCATACTGCTGCGATGGACCTGAGTATGATATTTGAGGCTGGCAAAAAAAGTTTTTAAAGTTGTTTTTTTCAGGGTGGGAGGAGGTTAGTCACCACTGGGGGAGTCAGGGGAGGTCATCCCCGATTCCCTCCGGTGGTCATCTGGTCAGTTCGGGCTCCTTTTTAGGCTTGGTCGTAACAAAAAATGGACCAAGTAAAGTCGGCCAAGTGCTCGTCAGGGACACCCTTCTTTTTTCCATTATCGCTTGAGGACATCCATCTGTTAGGCACACCCCAGTCCCACATTCGCTACGCCTCCAACACGCCTCTGGGAACTTTGGTCGTCCCTGCAACGAGAAGCACTTGGGGACGCCCAAAATCGGCTTTCAATTACGCCAATTTGGCCGACCCTGAGAGAAGGACGCCCATCTCCCGATTTGTGTCGAAAGACGGGCGCCCTTCTCTTTCAAAAATAAGCCTGATAGGTTACTATCCTGCTATTTTTGAAAGAGATCGCCGGCCATCTTCCGACACAAATCGGGAGATGGCCGACCATCTCCTAAACCCAGCCAAATCGGTATAATCGAAAGCCGATTTTGGTTGGCTCCAACTGCTTTCTGTCGCAGAGCTGGCCAAAGTTAAAGGGGGCGTTTCGGAATGGTATGGAAGGCGGGACAGGGGCGTGGTTATGAGATGGCTGGCTTTGGCCGATAATGGAAAAAAGATGGCCGGCTCTGATGAGCATTTCACCAGCTTCACTTGGTCCATTTATTTTTAGGACCAAGCCTCAAAAAAGTGCCCCAATAAAAAACTGGGCTGGCGTAGAGCCGAGATCCAAGATGGCGATTTTGTAACTGACGCCAACAGACGCGTTTTGAGATGGGCTGCAGCGGACTCTGAAAGAGCGTTCTTACCTGCCGAAAGATGGGTAAGAGGCGAGGAAAAGTCAGGGAGATTCCCTCTCTCCCTGGCGGGAAACCTCCGCTCCAGCAGCCGACGCTTGAGCAGTTTGGAATCGCGTCTGGCTCGGCGATGTTTTCAACTCCCGTTGCTGGAGTCAGCTCATTGGAGCTGACCGACAGTGCCGACGGGGCTTCTTTGAGCCCTGTTTTTCGTGCAGCGCCCCCCCCCCCCCAACCAGGAAGTGAGAGTCTTCAGGAGAGTCCTGGCGCTTCGGCTCTTGGAGGTATCGGGAGCGTACAGGGAGGGAACCTGCCTGCAGCCGGTTCAACAGCTGAACGCTTGAATTTACCAGAGAAAAGTACAGCTCCTGTTGTGGCTTCCTCAGCTGTGAGTATCCTGGAACAAGCGATTAAAGCACCCATCCCGGTTTTTGAGGGGAATTTTGGAAAACCTGCTGTAGTGACTTTAGAGTCACTTTGGGATCTGAACTCCACGACTCTCTCAACTTTGCAATCAGTGATTTAAAAAAATTCTGAAACTATTAAGGTTTTGGCTGAGACTGCACTAAAACAATTGCAAATTAATGAAGTCCATGCTGCTGAAGTAAAAAATCTTTCTGTTAAGCTTGAGAAATTGGAACTAGTGGAACAATCGTTGATTAAAGAAAGAAACTTTGCTTCTAGACGCATGGAATATTTGGAAAATCAGTCCAAGAGACTTAACCTGCGTATTATAAATTTTCCAAAATCACCTTTAATTTCCCCTGTACAAATGGTTAAGAAATATTTGGTGGAGATTTTGGGGATGCCCGACACATCATTGCCACTTATTACAAGAGCATACTATCTTCAATTAACTGGTAAACCACCAGAAAATTTGAACCCTCAAGATTCAATGAACTTGACGGCATTCCTGGAATCATCATTAGAAGTGGTTACTCAGAGAACCACTTTGTTGGTAACATTTGCCTTGGAGCTATATAGAGATGCAGTACTCAGGTTGTCTTTGAGACACTTGAATTCTTTATTTTTGGGTTCAAAAGTTAGGGTTTTCCCAGACTTGTCTAGGGAAACCCAAAAAAGACGTAAATCATTTCTTGTATTGCGTCCAAGAGTTTTAGCCCTTGGAGCAAATTTTTTGTTGAAATTTCCTCGTGTTTGTAGGATATTATTGCAAGCAAAACATTATCAGTTTTTTGAACCCAAACAATTGGAGGACTTTCTAAAAAGTAGAGAGGGTATAAATGTGAAAGTTTAGACCTGAATGTAACACTGTATAGCAACTTGGAGTAAACCGCCAGAGCTTGGCGCAGTCTTTGGTTTATTAGGTATGAGGATAAATCTAGCTATTGGGGTTAGAATTATATATATATATATATATATATATATATATATATATATATATATATATATATATATATATATTTCTTATTTCTTGGATCAGATTACTTTGATTTTGTGGTCGATATTTTTGAATTTATTTTCATATGTTTCTTTTTTTTCCCATTTAATTCATGATGAAGATTTGCATATATTGTGTATTACTATTCAAGATTGAATATTATGTATTATAAAATTCTATAAATAAAAAATTTAAAAAAAAAGTGCCCCAATAGACCAGATGACCACCGGAGGGAATTGGGGATCACCTCCCCTTACTCCCCCAGTGGTCACCAACCCCCTCCCACCCCCCAAAAAAATGTAAAAACAATTTTTTACCAGTCTCTTTGCCAGCCTGAAATGTCATACCCAGCTACCTAAAGCAGATTTTTGTGGGTGCAGTGCACTTCAGGCAGGTGGACCCAGGCCCATCCCCCCATCTGTTACACTTGTGGTGGTAAATGGGAGCCCTCCAAACCCCCTCAAAAACCCACTGTACCCACATGTAGGTGCTCCCCTTCACCCGTTAGGGCTATGGCAGTGGTGTAAAGTTGTGGGGAGTGGGTTTTGGGGGGATTTGGGGGGCTCAGCACCCAAGATAAGGGAGTTATGCACCTGGGACAATTTTTGAAGTCCACTGCAGTGCCCCCAGTGTCCTGGCATGTCAGGGGGACCAGTGTACTACAAATGCTGGCTCCTCCCACGACCAAATGCCTTGGATTTGGCCGGCTTTGAGATCGCCGTCATTAGTTTCCATTATCGCCGGAAATGCTGACATTTGGCCGGCTCCAACCGTATTATCGAAACAAAAGATAGCCAGCTATCTTTTTTCGATAATACGGTCGGGGGACTGCTTTACGGCACCGACCAAATAGATGGCCGGTGCCATTCGATTATGCCTCTCCACGTGTTATGAAAATTAGCATTTAAATGTCATCTGCCATTTGGATTCCCAGTCTCCTAGTCTCATAAAGTCGTCTTACAATTTTTCACAATCCTTTTGTGATTTAACAGCTTTTAACAACTTTATGTTGGCAAATTTAATCACCTCACTCGTTATTCCCATTTATACAGGGTGACACAAAAAAAGTAACCCCCTACAGTTTTTTTCAGTTTTCTCAGCAACCGCTTTGAATTTCAATGAGAAATTTCACGTTCTTATTTATTCATCATACTATTAAACATTTAATTATGTTAAACTAAGTTGATGTTACTGACGTTTTAACATTACTACCTAGCGATTTTTGCTTGTTTAAAAAGTTTGAGCTAAAACAAGTTCAAACGATACAATTAACTGTATGTCAGAACTGAATGCTCAACCCTCGGCTTTAACAGAAGCCTTCAGTTGCTTTGGGAAGTTTTCAACAGCCTTTGCTCCAAAACCTTGTTCACCCCCTCCCTCCTCAGATATTCAGCCACAATTGATCGGCACCTGGCCGGTTAAGGGGTCCTTTTACTAATGTGCATTGAAAAGTGGCTTGCACCTGTAAAGAATGCCTTTTTATTTTTTTGGACTGAAAATTGACATGCATCAAAATGACCCATTTTGGGTCTGAGACCTTACTTCCACCCATTCACTTAGCAGTAAGGTCTCACGTGTTAACCGTGCGGTAATGGCCAATGCGCGTTCAAATGCCGATTACCGCTTGCGTGCTGGAAAATAAAATTATTTTCTGGCACACGTAGCGGACGTGTGTAAAAAATAAAATTATCGCCCGGGCCATGTGGTAGCCAGGCGGTAATTCCAAATTGACCCTTGTGGGTGTGAATAGGTGCCCCTAAATGCAGGATAACTGTCTATCTGCTGATATTCAGCGGTACATGGCTGGCAGGTCAAAAGGTGTCATCCCCCCCCCCCCCCCCAAAAAATGAAGAAAACAAACAGCATACAGTGGCAAAAACAAGGTTTACTATAACTGAAGGTAAAATGCTTAGAAATACCACCCCATAATCTAAAGAAAAACCTCTAAAGTGCAAGCACAGAGAAAGCCGTTTTAAAGAGGCGCCAATAAAGGGAATGCAAACTTCCAAATCGGAAAAGCAGCTGAGGACGTTTATCATTTTCACCCATAATCGAAATTAGGGCATCCAAAACACAGAGCAGCTGGGGACATCCATAGTTCCCATCCAAAATCGAAATGAGGACGCCCAAATTGGCACAGCAGCTGGGAATATTTAAGGATTTTGCCCATAATCAAAATTATTATTATTTTTTTTTTTTATTTATTTGTTGCAGGTGTATCCCACATTTTTCCACCTATTTGCAGACTCAATGTGGCTTACAATAATACATCATGACAAGCGCCAATCAAGAGTAGATAAACAATTGGTTACATAAATTAGGACGTCCATCTTGGGGATGCTCATCCCACTCTTACATGGGCGTCCTTCACTGTGTCCTCTCCACTCCTTCCACAGTTCTATATCTACCCACCTACCTGTGTAGCTCTCTTGCACATCAGTCTCTAAAGTGCACTGTAATCCTCGTCTCCAGCTCTGTACCATCTACAATCAGATATGTGATTGCCTGCTAATGCCGTTCTTCACCATCTATTTCCTGGGTCTTCACATGTGAGGCTATGTATATGAATGCTGCAAAACAAAACTGGGTTATTTTGACCAACCCACTTCGCCCCTTTTGCTATGCAGGTGATGACACCAGTCAGACATAAAAGCTGGTCTTAGTAGGAACCAGCCCCAGCATACTGAAGGGCAGATAGAGCAGCAAACCAGGGACACAGACAAAGGTAACAGGGCACTGAACAACTCTCAACTTTCCCAACAACGATCTCGCCACTCTCCAACTCCACAAAATCGCTAATAGGTCTAAAGACAACTTCCCCCTTACCCTGTTTGCTTTTATTTCAGGTCTAACTAAGGACACCCATGTTCCCACCCATGCAACACCATTTCGCTATCCGTTATACATTGGAGATGCCCATCTCATAACACCGCCCATAACACGCCTCTAACACACCCCCTGTGGGGATGTCCATAGATGGGCGTCCTCGCGCTGAGGACGTCTTTAAGGACCTGTTTCGATTATTGGATTTGGACGACCTTCTTTCACAGGGACGCCCATGTGCTTTTTGTGTCACTTTTTGGACGCCTTTCTCTTTCGAAAATGAGCCCAATAGTCTCACAAACTCTGTGTGTTTCTTGATTTGGCTCCCTAGCTCCCCCCTCCCCCCACCCACCCACCAGGGACCCCATCCTCCACCATCATTTCACCTCTCCAGAAGTGGCAGCAAAACGTACACAGCCTAGCTGTGGGTAAGATAACTTTATAGTTTGTCAGTGAGCAAGGGGACTATGCAAATACATGTTTAATGGTTAGAGCTGGAGAACTGCCAAGTTACCCAGGAGGGAAATTTTGAGCCAGTCCTGGATTTCTGCAACTCTTTCCTGGTACATTATGGGACCTGAAGTGCTGATTTCAGTGTGATATCAGGGACCACAAATAGACCACTGAATTGGGATATAATTTCAAAAATAGGACTGACCAAAAAGTCTCCCTCCTGGAGCTGGGTAACTTGGCAGCTCTGCAGCAGTGGGCTGAAAACCAGGGAAGCTGGGCAAGTCATGTTCACTCTCTATTGCCTCTGATACAAACTAGAGATTCCAAGGATGGACTGCTTGAAAGAATGAGATTTAAGGGCAATGTGTCCAAGATATACATTTACCAAGTTTTATATGTGAAAAAAAGGTTCACAAATGGAAAAAGCAAAATAAAATATTTTAGCGTTTTCTGATGCTTCCGAAAGAATATAGGCAGAGTGGAGGCAGCATTAGGGCAGTGTTCAAAGGAATTTGCCCAAGTAATTTAATAGTTAAAAAATTCCATGGGCTGAAAATTTCTATTTGGGGAGGAAGTGAAGGGGAATGGGGCTTGATATGCTGCCTTTCTGGGGCAACGGAGGATTAAGTGATTTGCCCAGAGTCACAGGGAGCTGCAGTGGGAACTGAACCCAGTTCCCCAGGATCAGAGCCTGCTGCACTAACCAGTAGGCTAATCCTCCACTCCTTACTGCAGTTCTTCATTCCAGCCCAGTTTTTCAAAGGGAAACTTTATTTATATGAGGCTGTCCTCACCAGAGACACAGAAACGTACACAAGTGCATCTGGAGAGAATAGACTGAGTGTTCCAGCAACTAAGTGACTGTGGGCTACAGCTGAAGCTGATAAAATGTAAGTTACTATGTTGGGAAGTCAAGTTCCTAGGATATATTGTGTCGGAACGTGGAGTTTCAATGGATCAAGAGAAAATCCTGATGTTACAGAATTGGAAGGTGCCTGCAACAAATGCTAAGGTACAAAGCTTCTTGGGCTTCACAAGTCATTATAGGTGTTTCATCTCTAATTTCATCCAAGTTGCGGTGCCCCTTTATCAATTAACCACAAAAGGTGAAAAAGAGAGAGAGTTTGTCTAGTCTCTAGAATGTCAGCATGCATTTGAAGCTCTGAAAGAAAATTGTCAACAGCACCTGTGCTAGCCTTCCCTGTCTTCACATGGTATTGGGTGTGCAACAAGGTTGAATTTAAACATGTCCATGTAAAAGAGAATAAAATGTACAACGATCCACCAGAGTTAACAAGGGAATTTGTTTCTCATTTCTGCAAGGGTAACTTGCCGGATGCAAAGAGCAAATCATTCAAAAAACTCCAGACTGCCCAAAACACAGCAGCCAGACTCATATTCGGAAAAACAAAATTTGGAAGCACCAGACCCCTAAGAGAGAAATTAGACTGGCTCCCACTCAGGGAACGTATTGCATTTAAGATCTGTACTATAGTTCACAAGATTATTCACGGCGAGGCCCCGGCGTACATGTCAGACCTCATAGACCTACCACCCAGGAATGCAAAAAAATCATCACGCACATTCCTGAATCTCCACTACCCCAGCTGCAAAGGACTAAAATATAAATCAACATTTGCGTCCAGTTTCTCCTACATTTGCACACAACTATGGAATGCGCTACCATCTGCCACAAAAACAATGCATAACTTAACTAACTTCCGAAAATCACTAAAAACCAACCTGTTCAACAAGGCATACCACAATGATCCATCCTAAACTCCAGTCAACGAAACTCATACCAGAACTGGACATAACCAAACTCCATATACCTGATTGACTTAACAATGGTTACAAAAGAAATTTAACGCTACAACACTGTATCTCTGATCCTGATAATGAACTCTTTATAATCTGCTTTTCTCTTATGAACATGTATGCATTACCAACTTTTATTTCCTCATACTGGAAATGGCGATTGCCATTACGGAATAATGTAAGCCACATTGAGCCTGCAAATAGATGGGAAAATGTGGGATACAAATCAAATTTTGGAATGAGGTTTGAGTGAATCAATTTATTGTTTAGAAGGTAACTAAGCTGGTGGGGAAAGGTTGATGATTGTCTAGTGTCTTATGAATCAGATTTGAATACTAGTCCCCTCTCCCCATACATGTTCTGAAATGAAAGAATACTGTTATTTCTATAAATTCAAAACCATTGCTGAATATACAAATCTCTTCAAGCTACAGCATAGCATAAATGAACTTAGCTTTTTTAAGGCTGGCTTGATAACCCCACATTCCAACTGGTAATTTTCATTTATTCAACGGGGCCCAGATCGTTTCACCCACATCAGGGCTTCATCAGGAACCACAGTTTAAACTTAATTAAAGGGGTATGAATAGCAATGGTTTTGAATTATTGGTTTTGTTATGAACAGTCCTGATTGAAAACAGGTGAGATAATATATACCCCATGAATGAGACAAGATCACAGGCACATAAAAATCTCATGTAGATATCAGTGCTCTGGTGGTCAGACCTTGGTGGAGACCTTGGTTTCTGAGGGTATTTCTCACCTGTGAATTATTGCTGTACAATTATTTCACACGACCCTTTGAGAGTGTGATTGGCTGTTTTTCATTTTTTTGTTGTATTAGATTACCCCAGTAGGATTAACAGCCCATACTGTTTATTGCACGGATTGTTTGGTATCCTGAAATCCTGACTGGCTGGGGTGCCTCTAGGACCAGGTTTAGGAGCCACTGGACTAGGCCAAAACTGAAGACGGGACATTGATTTGTGGGCCTGCTGTTTTTAGTTCCGTGGTTTCAGCAGTCTTTTTACTGCATTAGATGGGGGTCAATTGGAACCACTTCCAGTGCTGGGGATCAACTAAGAAGCTTTTAGGGGTCATGGTAAGGGGTCTGGTGGTCCAAGAATGTATGATATTTATTTTTAAAATAGCATTTTTGATCCCATTGGGCTGGAGAATAAAGAGTTATTAATGGTGGTTATGGGTTCCTGAGAACCTATTGGGGTGAAGGAGTACAAATGTATTACTGAAAACATTTGGGGGGGGGGGATTAAAGTGAAGGTTTTGTTTTGGGGCACTTTTGAGGGTTGAAATTTGTTTTTTTGAGCTGGGGTTGCTCTACGGTGTGCGTGAGGTGTTGTTGATATTTTTTATAGTGGATATCATTGGTTCATTGGGGGGGGGGGGGGTTGGGGTTAGGACAAAATACCAGGAACATCTTTATTTGTGGGATAAAATTTATGAGAACATTATGACATATATGGTTTTAGGGATTGTAGTAATTTTGAATAAATTTTGTGATGATTTTGGTGTAATTTTATTTAAAACTTTAATTTTCCCATTATTTCTTATGAGAAAAAATTAAAATTTCAAAATAGAGAATTTGCTTATTTAAAAAGGGTTTCATGAGCCCAGGGGAAAAAAAAACCTAAGGATTCCGTGAAAGGTCTGTAATTGGTTATTTTTTCAGATGACCATACTTAAACTGTGTTGCCAAGGGAACAGCTCTTTTGACTGTTAGGCAGAAGAGCTGAAGTTTTCAGAGAGTACAGAAGTATGTTCATGTGGTCCCTGTGTGTGAAACAATTTTATTGCAACAAGTGATTTTAAATGGTCCTGAGAGAATGAGGGATGTCAGCTTTGAGGACAGAAATAGTTGGGAGTGATGTGTTAAATGAAAGAGTGTGAAAACCTGAGCTTGATAGTTTGCCTCCCAGATAAGCATACAGTGAGGGCTGCTGAATGTTTGATTTTTTTGTTTTTAATAAATATACTTGAGTGACAAAGACCTGAGCTAAGCTTTTTTTATTCAGATCCTGGTAAAAGCAGGGTGAAATCTGAATGAGATACTCTAACTTAGCCTTAGTGAATGTGAGAGTTAAATATGATTCTATTTGAGTGAACAAATACAACAAAGCAGTGCTCTTCAACAGAACATGGGGAAATAATTGAGAATAGGCCTGGAAGACAGGGATGCTTAATTTAATTTTATTTGTAGGTATTGAAGCTCTGTACAGTGTATGTTGCCACAGTAAGTGAGGGTGCTAACTAACCACTCTGTTTACAAAAGCGCACTAGCAGCTGCCAGCATGGTAATGCCAACACAGACCATTCACAGATGTGGGGAAGTTACTGCTTGCCCCAGGATTGGTAGCATGGAATGTTGCCACTATTTTGGTTTCTGCCAGGTACTCGTGACAATAGATCTGACCCAGTATGACTATTCTTATGTTCTTACTTTGAATGGGCTATGTAGGCATTGCTGCGTGACTTTGTAAATGGGGGGGGGGGGGGGGGGGAGAGAGAGAATAGGATTGTAAGGTTTTTCTTTATTGAGTTGTTAAAGCACAGGATATTGGCTACAAACTTCGAAAGATCAGCTTTAGAAAATGGAGAAGGGCCCCATCATGCAAGAAAGACCACAGTCCCTCTCAAGACATCGCCTGGACACAATGGGTCTGTATTTCTTTTGAGCTTTTTACTGTGAGGGTGGGAATTTTGATTGGGATAAAAGCTAAAATTATATTTAACGGAAGAAGCAGGGTCTGGAATCTGTAGTGGGTATGGTACCTGTAGAAAAGTAAATGAACACAAAGAATCATTTTCTTGCAAGGGAGAAAAGTAGTTAAAGAATTGTCTGAGAGAAGTTTAAATAAATTGTTAATTGTACTTATCTGATAGATCCTGGAATTCATACAAGCTGGGGGTACCCCTTCCTTAGATACAGTTGTCTGCAACCATTAAATTCACTGAAAAAATAAATACCTGTAAAACAAGTTTAGAAACTGGTAAAAGCATTGTTTATCATGAAAAACTGTGTTATTAAAATTTAAAGTTGAAACCTTTTAATTAAAAGAATTGTCACTTTTGAAACTGAATTAGTGTCCTGCTCATTGAGGATAAGTCATGTAACCTAGTTTAATTTCCTGCACTTGATTCAGATCAAGTGTAAGTGGTTAGTAACACTGAACCCCTTCACTGAATAGGAACAAACTCAAGGTAACAGGGCTATGACTTCAGGGTTAAGTAGAGCTTGTACACTGTTCAGGAAGGAGGGAGGGGGTTCAATTATATAAGAGTGGATACATGTACATTAAAACTAACCTTCATTGGAACTAAGAACCAAAAGAAAAATACAACAGTGTTAATAAAAGGAATGCTATAAAATAAACACGGGAATGTAAAAGTGTGAAAAATAAAAATGAAAATGAATATAATTATAATAAAAAAAAAAGAAAATGTTACCTTAAAAGAGGGCACTTTGATGCTCATTTTCAAAGGAGAAAAACATCTAATAAGTGACACAAAGCAGCATTTGGATGAAAATCTTTTCAAAACATCGAAATTGGTATTTTTGAAAGCTCTTTTGCAAACATCTATCTGTCTATGCAATTCGTCTGCACTATGTCCAAATCACAAGGGGGCATGCTGGGGGCAATTTGAAGGTGGGATTAGGGTACCTAACACTTGAATATTTTATAACCATAACGGAACAAAATGAAAACATCCAGGGCACTGTTTTTTAAACGAATAAGGCACCAAAAAGGTGCCCAAAATGACCAGATGACCACTGGAGGGAATCAGGGATGACCATCCCCTTACACCACCAGTGGTCACTAACCCCCTCCCATTCCCCAAATATATGAATAAAAATAGTACTTACCAGCATCTAGGACAGCCTCAGATGTTAAAACCAGCTCTATTAGAGCAGTATGGAGTACTCTAGTGGTTGGTGCATGTACTTGTAGAGAGGTGAACCCAGGCCCATACTTCCTGTTACACTTGTGGTGGAAACTATGAGCCCTCCAAAACTTACCAAAAGCGCACTGTACCCATATATAGGGGCCCCTTCATCCATAAGGTCTACTGTAGTTATATACAGTTGGGGTAGTGGGTTTGGGGTCTATAAGTACATAAGTGGAATACAAATGTAACAAACAAACAAATAAATAAATAAATACTGGGAGAGACCAAAGGTCTATCAAGCCCAGCATCCTGTTTCCAACAGTGGCCAATCCAGGTTACAAGTAACTTGCAAGATACCGAAACAATACAATACATTTTATTCTGGTTACCCTACAAATAAGCAGTGAATTCTCCCCATGTCCATCTTAATAATGACTTATGGATTTTTCTTTTAGGAAGCTATCCAAACCTTTTTTAAACCTCACTAAGCTAACTGCTTTTACCACATTCTCTGGCAATAAATTCCAGAATTTAATTACATGTTGAGTGAAGAAATATTTTCTCTGATTTGTTTTAAATTTACTACTTTGTAGCTTCACTGCTTGCCCCTAGTCCTAGTAATTTTGGAAAGAGTAAACAAGTGCTTCATGTCTACCCGTTCCACTCACTCATTATTTTATAGACCTCTATCATATCTCCCCTCAGCAGTCTTTTCTTCAAGCTGAAGAGCCCTAGCCGCTTTAGCCTTTCCTCATAGGGAATTCATCCCTTCTCCATTATCATTTTTGTCACTCTTCTCTGTACCTTTTCTAATTCTGCTATATGTTTTTTGAGATTTTGTGACCAGAATTATACACAACATTCGAGGTACGGTCGCACCATAGAGCGATACAAAGGCATTATAATGTCCTCATTTTTGTTTTCCATCCCTTTCCTAATAATACCTTACATTCTATATACTACTTACTACTACTACTTAACATTTCTAGAGCGCTACCAGGGTTACGCAGCGCTGTACAGTCTAACAAGGAAGGACAGTCCCTGCTCAAAGAAGCTTACAATCTAAAGGACGAAATGTCAAGTTGAGGCAGTCTAGATTTCCTGCATAAAGGTATGGAGGTTAGGTGCCGAAGGCGACATTGAAGAGGTGGGCTTTGAGCAAGGATTTGAAGATGGGTAGGGAGGGGGCCTGGCGAATGGGCTCAGGGAGTTTATTCCAGGCATGGGGACGAGGCAGAAAGGGCGGAGCCTGGAGTTGGCGGTGGTGGAGAAGGGTACTGAAAGGAGGGATTTGTCTTGAGAGCAGAGGTTACGGGTAGGCACGTAGGGGGAGATGAGGGTAGAGAGGTAGGGAGGGGCCGCCGATCGAGTGCAATTGTAGGTTAGTACTACTACTACTACTATTTAACATTTCTAGAGCGCTACAAAGTGTACGCAGCGCTGTACAAACACAGAAGAAAGACAGTCCCTGCTCAAAGAGCTTACAATCTAATAGACAAAAAGTAAAGCATTTAAATTTAAAATATTTAAGCAGTCAAGCACAAGAGAACAGTCACAGAAGGACAGAAGATGTTGAAGGGTGGTCAGTGTGATTAGGTGTAACTCTGGTTGGAGTAGTGGGAGAAGGTGATAGAAGAATAGAAATGGGTGAGGTAAAGTAATGAGTGGGTTGATAGGGAGGTTATATAAGACATTTCACTCTAGGGGTGGGTGGGTAGAGGGGTAGGGTGGGTAGGATTAAGTCTAAAGCAGGAGAAGGTATTCTCTGCAGCCTATCTGTGAGATGGAAAATGCTCTCTGAAGCTGCTGCTATAAGTTGTTAGTTTTCTCTCCCTGAAAGAGATCCAAGCCACACCCACGAAGTTCAAACTGTCAGTGGGGAGGGTGAGGGGAGGAAATGGCAGTGCTTGATGAAAAAGAGAGCTCAGTTTGATAGGAGATATACTATAGGATGTCATTCTGAGGCCAGGCTAAGTCTAAAGCAGGAGAAGGTATTCTCTGCAGCCTATCTGTGAGATGGAAAATGCTCTCTGAAGCTGCTGCTATAAGTTGTTAGTTTTCTCTCCCTGAAAGAGATCCAAGCCACACCCACGAAGTTCAAACTGTCAGTGGGGAGGGTGAGGGGAGGAAATGGCAGTGCTTGATGAAAAATATTCATTGTGGTGGTGAACTGTATGCGGTACCTAATCGGAAGCCAGGGAAGTGACTTGAGGAGAGGGGTGATATGAGTATATTGGTCCAAGCGGAAGATAAGACGTGCAGCAGAGTTCTGAATGGACTGAAAGGGGATAAGATTTACTATCTTCGCTGCCGCCATACACTGAGCGGAAGGTTTCAATGTATCATCAACGATGACACCTAGATCCCTTTTATGGTCAGTGACTCCTAATGCGGAACCTTGCATCACCTTGCACTTGCTCACATTAAACGTCATCTGCCATTTAGATGCCCAGTCTCGTAAGGTCCTCTTGTAATTTTTCACAATCCTCTCACGATTTAACAACTTTGAGTAAGTTTGCGTTATCAGCAAATTTAATTACCTCACTAGTTGCTCCCATCTCTAGGTCATTTATAAATATGCTAAAAAGCAGTGGTCCCAACACAGACCCCTGGGGAACCCCACTATCTACCCTTCTCCATTGAGAATACTGACCATTTAACCCTACTCTCTGTTTTCTATCTTTTAACCAGTTTTTAATCCACAATAGAACACTACCTCCTATCCCATGACTCTCCAATTTCCTCTGGAGTCTTTCAAGAGGTACTTTGTCAAACGCCTTTTGAAAATCCAGATACCCAATATCAACCGGCTCACCTTTATCCACATGTTTGTTCACCCATCAAAGAAATGTAGTAGATTGGTGAGGCAAGGTTTCCCTTCACTAAATCTATATTGAATTTCAGGGGCATTTTCGAAAAAGAAGGGTGCCCATCTTTCAACACAAATCGGGATTTGGGCGTCCTTCTCTCAGGGTCGCCCAAATCGGCATAATCGAAAGCCGATTTTGGGTGTCCCCAACTGGTTCCCATCGTGGGGATGACCAAAGTTCCCAGGGGCGTGTTGGAGGCGTAGCGAAGGCGGGACTGGGGCGTGCCTAACAGATCGGCGTCCTCAAGCGATAATGGAAAAAGAAGGGCGTCCCTGATGAACACTTGGCCGACTTTACTTGGTCCTTTTTTTTTATGACCAAGCTACAAAAATGTGCCCTAAATGACCAGCCAGCTCATTTTCGAAAGTGATCGCCGGCCATCTTCCTACATAAATTGGGAGATGGCCGGCAATCTCTCAAATGCGGCCAAATCGGTATAATCGAAAGCCGCTATTTTGACACCATCGCCGCTTTCCCATCTCCGAGCCGGAAAAAGTTCAAGGGGGCGTGTCGACGGCGTAGCAAAGGCGAGACATGGGCGGGCATGGGCGTGGCTAACAGATGGCCGGCTTCAGCGCATAATGGAAAAAACAAAAGCAGCGTTAAATTGTATTTCTCTGGTTTTACTTGGTCCTTTTATTTTCACGACCAAGCCTCAAAAAGGTGCCCTAACTCACCAGATGACAACCGGAGGGAATGGGGGATGACCTCCCCGTACTCCCCCATTGGTCACCAACCCCCTCCCACACTAAAAAAATAAAAATAAAAACCTTTTTGCCAGCCTGTATGCCAGCCTCAAATGTCATACCCAGCTCCCTGACAGCAGTATGCAGGTCCCTGGAACAGTTTTTGTTGGTTGCAGTGGACGTCAGGCAGGCAGACCCAGGCCCACCCCCCTACTTGTTACACTTGTGGTGGTAAGTGTTGAGGCCTCCAACCCCCCCCCCCCCCAAAACCCACTGTACCCACATGTAGGTGCCCCCCTTCACCCATAAGGGCTATGGTAATGGTGTAGAGTTGTGGATAGTGGGATTTGGGGGGCTCAGCACCCAAGGTAAGGGAGCTATGCACCTAGGAGCTATTTGTATATATTTTTTTAATTTTTAGAAGTGCCCCGTAGGGTGCCCGGTTGGTGACCTGGCATGTCAGGGGGACCAGTGCACTACAAATGCTGGCTCCTCCCACGACCAAATACCTTGGATTTAGCCGGGGTTGAGATGGCCGCTTTTAGTTTCCATTATTGCTGAAAAACAAAAGCGGCCATCTCAAACCCGGCGAACTCTGGCATTTGTCCGGTGCAAACCGTATTGTCGAAACAAAAGATGGCTGGCCATCTTTTTCGATAATACGGTTCCGGCCAGCTGTTTGCGGCGCCGCCAAAATAGATCACCGGCAATCTATTTGGCCAGCGCCGTTCGATTATTCCCCTCCAGATGACCACCGGAGGGAATCGGGGATGATCTCCCCTGACACCCCCAGTGGTCACTAACCACCTCCCACCCCGAAAAAAAATAACTTTTGTCTTTTTTTTTTAGAGTATGGGTGAAGGATATCCTTCGCTATGCCTCTATCCCTGCAACGGCAGTTAAGGATGTCCAAAATGTGGATGTTTCTGTGAGAAGGATGTCCATGCCTTTGCTATGCCTCTGACACCCCCTTTATTTATTTGGATTTTGGATCACAAGTAGCAGCAGTGGGATTTGAACCGGCCACCTCTGGATTGCAAAACCAGTGCTCCAACCACTATGCCACTCCTCCACTCCACTCCACTCCATTGAAATGTGGCCGTCCCTGTGGGGGGGGGGGGCAGTATGTGTGTGTCAGTGGAGGCATAACGAAGGCGTGGACGTCTTTCTTTCAAACATTTTGGACATCCTGAACTGCCCCCCCCCCCCACACACACACACACAGGGACAGCCAAATTTCAAGAGAGTAGAGTGGAGTATTGTCCCTAGTGGCTACAGCACTGGTCTTGCAAACCAGAGGTGGTTGGTTCAAATCCCACTGCTGCTACCTGTGATCCAAAACCCAAATAAATAAAGGGGGTGTCAGAGGCATAGCAGGCATGGACATCCTTCTCACTGAAACATCACACCTTGGCAGTGGCGTTCCTAGGCTGCCTGACACCCAGGGCGGATCGCTGATTCGCCTCCTCCCCGGGTGCAGCGCCCCCCCCTGGTGAAATTACACCCCCCCCCCCCCCCACCAGCGAAATTACACCCTCCCCCCCGGGTGCATTTTTACCTGCTGGAAGTAACCTGTTCCGCGCAGAGGGAGCAGCAGGGAGGGAATGAGCGGACTCGGCCAACAGGCGTGTGGCACCCCACCAGCGGCGTGCACCCGGGGCGGACCACCCCCACCACCCCCCCTTGGTACACCACTGCACCTTGGACATCTTCAACTGCCATTGCAGGTACAGAGGCATAGCAAAGGACCTCCTTCACCCATACTATATATATATATATATATATATATATATATATATATATATATATATATATATATATATATATATATATATATATATATATTTTTTTTTTTTTTTTTTTTTTTTTTTTTTTAAAGACATCCCTGATGAGCACTTGGATGTTTTCACCTGGATTTGTATTTTTCTAAGGTTGTAGATGGCAATTTATTTAAGGTTGTAGACAGCTATTACCAGTACATTTTGTCTAGCAAAAAAGGTGCCGGTACTCAAATGCCAGGCCACCCTTCAGGGATGGAGTGATCATTGAAGGACCCACCCTACAATAGCCAGGACCACTGCAACCAGTCATAGAATCTATGACAAGGCAGAATTTGTATGTAGAACCTGAGCTCTTTCATTAAAATATGAGAACCATGGGTCAAGTTTAGCAGGCAGTGGAAAAGGTGCCGGTACTCAGTACCCCCAAGTACCCCCTCAAAAAAAGTCCTGGCTATTATACACGCAGCTTGTCTGCAGGTATGAAGCCATCTTTGGCATGCGCAGAGCAGCCATGCATAATGCTTGGCTGCTCTGCACTGGCTTCCCCTCCTTAGGAAGGAAATCGTGTGCAAATGAGCTAACAGCGAGTAGCTCATTCGCATGCGATTTCCTTCATGCATGCCCGTTCCTTTCCGAATCACTAAGGGATCGGTAAGGGATGGGCTTTTTCCGTTCTGTTAGTAGGACCAGTGCACTATGAATGCTGGCTCCTCCCACGACCAAATGGCTTGGATTTGGTCATTTCTGAGATGGGCGTCCTCGCTTTCCATTATCACTGAAAATCAGAAACGACCAAGTCCTGGGGACGACCATCTCTAAGGTCGACCTAAATTTGCTGATTTGGGCGTCCCCAATCGTATTATCGAAATGAAAGATGGCCGCCCATCTTGTTTCGATGATACAGGTTTCCCCGCCCCTTGCTGGAGTCGTCCTGTGAGGACGTCCCCAGGAAAACTTGGGCGTCCCTTTCGATTATGCCCCTCCACGTCTCATTAATCCATGCTTTTGAATATGCTCTGTAATTTTGTTCTTTATAATAGCCTCTACCATTTTGCCTGACACCGACATCAGACTCACCTGTCTATAATTTCCAAGATCTCCTCTGGAACCTTTTTTTAAAAATCAGCGTTACATTGGCCACCCTCCAATCTTCTGGTACCATGCTCGTTTTTAAGGATAAATTACATATTACTAACAGTAGCTCCAAAAGTTCATTTTTCAGTTCTATCACTACTCTGGGATGTATTCCATCTGGTCCAGGAGATTTGCTATTCTTCAATTTGTAGAACTGCCCCATTACATCCTCCAGGTTTTTAGAGAATTCATTAAGTTTCTCCGAATCGTCAGCTTCGAATATCATTTCTGGCACCGGTATCTCACCCAAATCCGGTGAAGACCAAAGCAAAGAATTCATTTAATCTCTCCACTATGGCTTTGTCTTCCCTGATTGCCCTTTTTACTCCTCGATCATCTAGTGGTCCAGCCGATTCTTTTGACGACTTCCTGCTTTTAATATACCTAAAAATATTTTTACTGTGTATTTTTGCCTCCAACTCAATCTTTTTTTTTTATGTCCCTCTTAGCCTTCCTTATCAGCGCTTTGCATTTGACTTGACATTCCTTATGCTGTTTCTTATTTCAGTCAGTTTCTTCTTCCATTTTCTGAAGGATTTCCCTTTTTGCTCTAATAGCTTCCTTCACCTCACATTTTAACCATGCCGGCTGTCGTTTGGTCTTCCATCCTCCTTTTTTAATACGTAGAATATATTTGGCCTGGGCTTCCAGGATGGTGTTTTTGAACAGCATCCACACCTGAAGTAAATTTTAACCCTCGCAGCCGCTCCTCTAAGTTTTTTTTTTCACCGTTCTTCTCATTTTATCATAGTCCCCTTTTATAAAGTTAAACGCTAACGTATTTGATTTCCTATGTATATCCAGTCCAGGTGATTTGCTACTCTTCAATTTGTCAGATTGTGTCATTACATCCTCCAGATTTATAGAGATTTTATTCAGTTTCTCTGACTCATCAGCTTTAAATACCATTTCTGGCACCGGTATATCTCCCAAATCTTCCTCAGTAAAGACCAAAGCAAAGAATTCATTTAATCTCTCCACTATGGCTTTGTCTTCTGAGTGCCCCGATTACCCCTCTGTCATATGGCAGTCCAACTGATTCTTTTTCTGGCTTATTACTTTTAATATACCTAAAAAAAATGTTTACTCTGTGTTTTGGACTCCAACGCAATCTTTTTTTCGAAGTCCCTCTTTGTCTTCCTTATCAGCACTTTGCATTTGACTTGCCATCCCTTATGCTGTTTCTTATTATTTTCAGTAGTGTTTAGAGAGCTCAGCAGACAAGGGAGCAATGGTGAGATTTGTACCTGACAGCATTTATATGAAGTTCACAACAATACCCCCTAGGGTGCCCCACTGCTCTCCTGGGATGTCTGGGGGACCAGTCTAGTAAAAATGCTGGCCTCTCCTACTTCCCAGTGGCTTGATTTTCTACATTTGCCACGTGTATGTTTTTTAATTCGAAATTGAAAAAGCTAAATGCACAGAGCGCAAAAACTTGTTAAAAATTGTATTTAAAAAATAGGACATTTTGCTGTTTCAAAAATGACCATATTTTCTATTTGGATTTGGGATGCAAACCCCCGGATTCTATATTTCGTGCCAGTGTTTCATGCTGAAATCCAAGCATATTCTATAGCAACGTAAATTACTAAATTGGCTTAACAAGCTAATCATCATTGATAATAGCACTTAACAAGTAATAATGAGCACTAATTGGCAATAATTAGAATTTACATGCACAACTTGCCAAGTGTATTCTGTAATGCAGAGTGCCTAAATTCTAATGTATGCAGCCAAAAAGGTGTGTGGTTATTGGGAGGGGGGGATGGGTGTTTTTATGCACACTATTATAGAATATGCCCCTGCATGCCTAAATATACATGTCAGTATTTACACCACATTTTCTTTGGTGTAAATAGATGTGCATAGTTCTAGCGCTGGGATATCAACTAAGCATATTCTATATACCACACCTAAACCTAGGTGCCACTTATAAAATACAATTAGTTGGAAAATTCTTCCGTGTGGATTTTTCAGGCACCATATATAGAATCTGGCCCAAAACATCCAAAGTTCAACTTAGATGTCATATTTAAAATGTCCCTCCGCATTTGTCAAACTACTAAAAAGAAATGAATTCAAAAATCTCTCTATATTTCTCAATACAGTGGCATATGGGTCATATGGTACAGACCTCAATAGAAAAAAAAGGAAGAAGAGGGGGTTAATACTAATAGACAGCTTGTAAGAATCATATTATATTGATCTGAAACGATACTATCTGATAGCAGGCATTTTAGGCAATAAAACAACTTGGAGTGGAGGAGTGGTCTAGTGGTTAGAGCACTGGTCTTGCAATCCAGAGGTGGCCAGTTCAAATCCCACTTCTGCTCCTTGTGATCTTGGGCAAGTCACCTAACCCTCCATTGCCTCAGGTACAAACTTAGATTGTGAACCCTCCTGGGACAGAGAAATATCCAGTGTACCTGAATGTAACTCACCTTGCACTAGTACTGAAAAAGGTGTGAACAAAATCTAAATAAATAAAACTTGCTAGGATCAGGTAGTACAGGTCTCACTAACAGAAGTAGATATATACATACATTGGCTCTAGAATATGGAAAAATAAGCATAATTTCTAGGATCAAATGGTACATATCTCACCAAGTGCTCCATTTCTCCAAAATGAAAGAACAAAGTCACTGCAAATTTAGCAGAAATGCCATAACAATATACAAAATTACAATTTAAAGAGACTGTGCATAATCCCTATTTGAAAACAAAGCATGAAAATAACAATTTCAGGGGCCCTCTTACTAAGCTGCATAAGAATCTATGTGTACCCAACAAGTGCCCGGCTACCGCATAGTCAAAAAATAATTGTTATTTTTGGACATGCGTATCAGGCGCGCGCCAAGTAGCATTTGATGCTCGTAGGTCATTACTGTCCGGTTACCGTGTGAAACTTTACTGTTAGGTCAATGGATGGTGGTAAGGTTGCAGACCCAAAATGAACGCACGCCAATTTTGATTTTGCCACATGTCCATTTTCAGCAAAAATTTTAAAAAGGCCTTTTTTACAGGTGTGCTGAAAAATGGATCGGCATTCCCAAAACCTGAGCCTACACTACCGCAAGCCATTTTTCAACGCACCTTAGTAAAAGGACCCTTCAAAAAGTTGGGGTTTGCACCTAAATAAGGATTGGAAAAGAGCACTCAGCCCATTAAAAATGCCATAAAAGTGCTTAAAATATCATGATTTTCAAGAGAAAATGTATCTTTTTCAAAGTGAAAATAGTAAACAGCTCTTAAATAGTAAAAAGTTTCATACTTTTTAAATCATTGAAAGACATTCATTTTATATAAAATCTCATGAGCATTGCTTATCTTCTTAAAATAACTCAAATTGTGCCTGACTCAGTAACGTGAACCCATGTGAGGTCAAATTCTAAAAACATTCAGACCCACACCGCATTGGGCCCAAGAATTTCACAAATGCCTTTCTGGCCCCCATCCCCTTGTCCCAGTCCCCAGGTTTAACAGGGATTCCTTGTGGGTAGTGGGACAGGAGCAATGTCCATTCACTCCTACTTGTTAAAAATGGACACCGACTTGCAGCAGTTATATGGTGCTAATACCGCTAGAGGTCAGGCTTCCATTTATGCGATACTACCACAAGTAGTATCAATAGCTGTTTTTTACACCCAAGCACAAGCAGAACCAAGTGGGCATCGCTCCCACCCCACTACCTACCAGGAGCCTTGGTATGTCCAGGGACTAGTCAAGAGTACAGTTGAAAAATCTGTCTCTAGCTATGAATGCACCTTTCTTCTTGATTCCTCTAGATCCAGGCTGAGGATTCCATTTGCTGTGAGCAGATGGATAGCCAGTACTTCCCAAGCTGACCCCTGAAGAAGGTGTGTGTTTGAGGTGGGGGGGGGGGGGGGGGGGGGAGACAGGGAGAGCTGGATTCTCAGCCAAGTCTTAATAGTTTTGGTAGGTTGTGGACTAATACTTTGGGCATAACTGAGCCCCAAGCTTTACTTTCTGTCTTTTCAAATCCACTAGGTATGGGTCCCCAGTTTTCCAGGAAGGCAGCCCATTGTCTCACAGCATCCATGCGGACAGGTAACTGGGCTCCCTGTTTAGCAAGGCCCTCCCAATATACCTCCCATAGCAGGCCTTAACATCACTATCAGTCTACAGGCTCTACAAGTCCAGGCAAAGATGCCAGAGATCTCTTCTTCCCATGACCAGTGTGTGGGGGGAGGGGGAAGGAGGTGGGGAGTCTACATGTGCCTCATATAACTAACTCTTCATGAGTTCTGTTTAAAATGGGTCCAATCTATGTTGATGGGGTACTCCAATCAATGATGTCACCTTCAGTTTCCCGTCTCTGTATTTCCAGGACAGTCATTTCAGATTCCCATAAGGTGAGAAAAGTAGGCATTGTTCAGGCCACCAATTGCAAAGATGAAGGTAAACTGCCTGTGTAACTTCCTCCTCGCTGTGGTTCATTATGGGAGGGCATGAATTTATACGATCCTCCTAACTTATCCCATCTTTAAAGTACTCTCTGGTAAATGGGACACTGATCAGACAGGGGAATGCACCTCTTGCCACCTTCCTCTCAAACGAGCGCCCATGACATCCCTCACATTGGAGCACCACTTGCATCAAACACTGATGAGACAAAGTCAGCACGGATTTAGTGAAGGGAAGTCTTGCCTCACCAATCTAATGCATTTTTTTTTTTGAGGGGGTAAGCAAACATGTGGACAATGGGGAGCCGGTTGATATTGTATATCTGGATTTTCAGAAGGCGTTTGACAAAGTGCCGCACGAAAGACTCCTGAAGAAATTGCAGAGTCATGGAATCGGAGGTAGGGTATTATTATGGATTAAGAACTGGTTGAAAGATAGGAAGCAGAGAGTAGGATTGCGTGGCCAGTATTCTCAGTGGAGGAGGGTAGTTAGTGGGGTCCCGCAGGGGTCTGTGCTGGGTCCGTTGCTTTTTAATGTATTCATAAATGACCTAGAGATGGGAATAACTAGTGAGGTAATTAAATTCGCCGATGACACAAAATTATTCAGGGTCGTCAAGTCGCAGGAGGAATGTGAACGATTACAGGAGGACCTTGCGAGACTGGGAGAATGGGCGTGCAAGTGGCAGATGAAGTTCAATGTTGACAAGTGCAAAGTGATGCATGTGGGTAAGAGGAACCCGAATTATAGCTATGTCTTGCAAGGTTCCGCGTTAGGAGTTACGGATCAAGAAAGGGATCTGGGTGTCGTCGTCGATGATACGCTGAAACCTTCTGCTCAGTGTGCTGCTGCGGCTAGGAAAGCGAATAGAATGTTGGGTGTTATTAGGAAGGGTATGGAGTCCAGGTGTGCGGATGTTATAATGCCGTTGTATCGCTCCATGGTGCGACCGCACCTGGAGTATTGTGTTCAGTACTGGTCTCCGTATCTCAAAAAAGATATAGTAGAATTGGAAAAGGTACAGCGAAGGGCGACGAAAATGATAGTGGGGATGGGACGACTTTCCTATGAAGAGAGGCTGAGAAGGCTAGGGCTTTTCAGCTTGGAGAAGAGACGGCTGAGGGGAGATATGATAGAAGTGTATAAAATAATGAGTGGAATGGATCGGGTGGATGTGAAGCGACTGTTCACGCTATCCAAAAATACTAGGACTAGAGGGCATGAGTTGAAGCTACAGTGTGGTAAATTTAAAACGAATCGGAGAAAATTTTTCTTCACCCAACGTGTAATTAGACTCTGGAATTCGTTGCCGGAGAACGTGGTACGGGCGGTTAGCTTGACGGAGTTTAAAAAGGGGTTAGATAGATTCCTAAAGGACAAGTCCATAGACCGCTATTAAATGGACTTGGAAAAATTCCGCATTTTTAGGTATAACTTGTCTGGAATGTTTTTACGTTTGGGGAGCGTGCCAGGTGCCCTTGACCTGGATTGGCCACTGTCGGTGACAGGATGCTGGGCTGGATGGACCTTTGGTCTTTCCCAGTATGGCACTACTTATGTACCTATGTACTTATGTACTTATATGGCACTCTCACAGTAAAAAAAAATTGAGTGAGGCTAGCCTAATGGTTAATGCAGCAAGCTTTGATCCTGGTGAGTTGGGTTCAAATCTCACTGCAGCTCCTTGTCACTTAACCCTCCATTGCCCCAGGTATACAAAATTAGATTGTGAGCCCTCTAGGGACAGAGAAAGTACCTGCACATAATTTACACAGTGCTTCATACATCTAGTAGCACTATAGAAGTGATTACTAGTAATAGTAGAGTCACTCAAGCATCTTTTGTGCAGGTAAGTGGAATAATGCAACAATCCTGAAAACATTATCAGGGCAATGTTATAGATGGGCACCTCAGTCTTGACACCCCAGTGTCTTGCACTTGGACCAATTCTATAATGACATCTTGGTGCCAAGATTCCACTATAGAATACTAGCATAAGACAGCACTGGCATCCTCTTACACCATGTTAATGGCAGGTGACAGTTGGCAGTTAGGCACTATGGCACTTTATGTTATCTTATAGAACAGCACTCAGTGCCCATAGGAGCCTCTCAATCTGTGGTGTCTTTAACATATGTAAATGATGCATACATCTAGGCGCCAGCTTATAGAATTATCCCATTACTTCAATAAAATGATTTCTTAAATTATTTTGGACAGATATATTTTGTTAATCTGTTGTACACTTGACATGTTCTTTGTTTTTCTCCTATATCATTGGTGGAAAATTAAAGGAAATTGTCCAGTAAATTTGTATTCGACTAAAATCCTTTTGCGTCACTCACATGTCTTTAATTAGGAGTAAAAATTCATTACATTATAAAACTGAGTTATATATATATATTATTTTGTTTACCTTCAAATGTCATAATTTACTATCTAATATATTGTATATATTATATTCCAAGAGCTTGAGCATATGAAAAGTATGTGGGGTAGGAGGGAAGGGATTCAAGGGAATGACTATAGCTAATCTTCCTCTTGGATTATAACCTATTTTCTCTCATCCATTTAACACATGCCAAATGCTTGAAAAACAATGAGGTACTCAGCTACACATTATTGAAGTCATAGGAAAAAAACCTAAATTGTTAGTTTCTGCAGTTGACCAACGTTTCCACAGCTTTTTCTATGATTTCTTTTCCATAGTATATAAAAAAAAAGGCTGCCTTTAGGTTCATTCTGTTTTGACTGAACTAATATTTTTCTTTGAGGTATAGGATGCTTATCTTTACCACTTGTTGAATTTTATTTCTTCTACAGATGTGCATTCATTTAAAAAAAAATGAGGTCATTTTCAGTTTAGTTCCTTCAAGTGAATCGAATGGCCAAATGATATTAAATTAATTCCATTTCATTCTTTTTTTTAATCCATTATAGTCTATGGAGTCCGGAAAACAGCCTATCTCTGTGCTTGACCAAACAGAGAAAAGCCACCTTAGATAGGGACAAAAATGACACAGTAGTCAGTTCACCAGTCATGTCAGAACTTTTTGACAAACAGCCAAACAAGCCTATCCCAGCCTCAGTTCTTCTAAATCTCATGGCTGATGATGACAACAGGAAAAACAGAAAGCAAGAACAGAGGTAATATTCAGCAAATAGTGGTCAGGTTTTTTTAAAAACATCGACTCCATCTGGTTGAATTGTGCCTGGATATTCTGGTCTAGCACCTATCCAGGTACCGGCACTGAAGATCTGGGCAGTTGGCAGCCTGCTGGGAGTTCCCCAGATATTGCCAATATTCAAAGATGGTACCCAGATTCCCACTGCAGCTCTTTGTGATTCTGGCCAAGTCATTTAACCCTCCATTGCCCCAGGTACAAAAACTTAGGACCCTGTTTACTAAGCCGCACTGTACACATGCTAACTTTTTAGCATGTGCTAAAAATTAGCACGCACTAATGCTAAAGACACCCATAGGAATATAAGAGTGTCTCTAGCATTAGCGCACACTAATTTTTAGTGCATGCTAAAATGTTAACGCGCCTACAGTGCGACTTAGTAAACAGGGTCCTAAATTTGTGAGCCCACTAGGGACAGAGAAAATACATGCATATACTACATGTATTTGCATATAATAAATGTAAACGGCTTTGGTTGTACCATAGAAGGGCAGCATATCAAATTTATGTACCCGGTTAACTTAGAACAGCTCCGTTCTGACTCTTCACCTGGACAGCCTGGCATATATCACATAAGGCTCCTTTTATTAAGGTGTGCTAATGGATTTAGCAAACACCAATGATTATCATGTGCTAAATGCTAAGAAGCCCATAGGAATAAAATGGGTTTCTTATCATTTCACGTACACTAAATCCATTAGCACACCTTAGTAAAAAGAGCCCA
Organism: Microcaecilia unicolor; assembly: GCF_901765095.1. Lineage (NCBI taxonomy): Eukaryota > Metazoa > Chordata > Amphibia > Gymnophiona > Siphonopidae > Microcaecilia > Microcaecilia unicolor. Next base: position 325,817,875 of record NC_044031.1, read on the forward strand.
CTGTGCAGTAGCAGTCTGTCCAGTTTTTCTGTGGCATTATCTGCTTCTGTACTGCTGAAAATCTAGGGAACCGGTCAGCAAGAGATAATCAGGTAGCAGATTCAACTAACTGCTAAATATAAGCCCCAATATTCTCTTTTCAATTCTTTTCTTTCAGAGGGATACAGTAGCTTATTAGCTGCAGGCTAGAAGTCTTAAAAACAGGTTAACATTTGGAAAATATAATCAGCCTCAGACAGAAACAAAGCAAATACAAGTACATGGAGGGCTCAGTCACAGATACAAAGGGACTGTCTGATTTAATTTCTATATCAGTTTTCATCTCAAAACCTACTCCCCAATGGTTATAAAGCACAGAGCTGGCCAGGAACTGTATTTTGGGGGGAAGAATTTTGGCCATTTATTTATTTTTATTTATATTCTAATGAACAGTGGTATCTGTAGTCCTGCCCCTGATCCTATCATTTACTCTTGTAGTTCTTGTTATGTTTATTTGGATTGTTCTTATTTAAGAATTGAGAATAAAAGCTTCAAAAACAGGGCTGTTTTGAAGGTATTAGACACTGTAGGCAAACTTTCAGCCTTGTGCCCCTCCCCCTTCAATTAACTTTCAGGCCTCTAGCTCTCCCCCCACCCCCACCCCCTTGACTACTACTGCTACTACTTAACATTTCTAAAGCGCTACTAGGGTTACACAGCACTGTACAATTTAACAGAGAAGGACAATCCCTGCTCAAAGGAGCTTACAATCTAAAGGACAAAGTGTGCAGTCAGTCAAATTGGGGCAGTCTAGATTTCCTGAATAGGGTGTAATGGTTAGGTGCTGAAAGCAACATTGAAGAGGTGGACTTTGAGTAAGGATTTGAAGATGGGCAGGGAAGGGGCTTGGTGTATGGGCTCAGGAAGTTTATTCCAAGCATAGGGTGAGGCGAGGCAGAAAGGGCGGAGCCTGGAGTTGGCAGTGGTGGAGAAGGGTATTGAGAGGAGGGATTTGTCCTGAGAGTGGAGGTTTCGGGTAGGAGCGTAAGGGGAGATGAGGGTAGAGAGGTAATGAGGGGCTGCAGATTGAGTGCATTTATAGGTTAGTAGGAGAAGCTTGAACTGTATGCGGTACCTGATCGGAAGCCAGTGAAGTGACTTGAGGAGAGGGGTGATATGAGCATATCGGTCAAGGCGGAAGATAAGACACGCAGCAGAGTTCTGAATGGATTGAAGGGGGGATAGATGGCTAAGTGGGAGGCCAGTGAGGAGTAGGTTGCAGTAGTCAAGGCGAGAGGTAATGAGAGAATGGATGAGAGTTCGGGTGGTGTGCTCAGAGAGGAAAGTGCGAATTTTGCTGATGTTATAGAGAAAGAAGCGACAGATCTTGGCTATCTGCTGGATATGCGCAGAGAAGGAGAGGGAGGAGTCGAAGATGACTCCGAGGTTGAGGGCAGATGAGACAGGGAGGATGAGGTTGTTATCGAATGAAATAGAGAGTGGAGGGAGAGGAGAAGTGGGTTTGGGTGGAAAGACAATAAGCTCAGTCTTGGCCATATTCAGTTTCAGGTGGCGATTGGACATCCAGGCAGCAATGTCGGATAATCAGGCCGATACTTTGGCCTGGGTTTCCGCGGTGATCTCTGGTGTGGAGAGATAAAGCTGGGTGTCATCAGCATAAAGATGATATTGGAAACCATGAGATGAGATCAGCAAGCCCAGGGAAGAGGTGTAGATTGAAAAGAGAAGAGGACCAAGGACAAATCCCTGAGGAACTCCAACAGAGAGCGGGATGGGGGTGGAGGAAGATCCATGAGAGTGTACTCTGAAGGTACGGTGGGAGAAATAAGAGGAGAACCAGGAGAGAACAGAGCCCTGGAACCCAAAAGAGGACAGTGTGGCAAGAAGTAAATTATGGTTAACGGTGTCAAAAGTGGCGGATAGGTTGAGGAGGATGAGGATGGAGTAGTGACCTTTGGATTTAGCAAGGAACAGGTCATTAAAGACTTTAGTGAGTGCCATTTCTGTGGAGTGTAAAGGGCGAAAACAGATAAAGTCAACAATCATGAATACCTCAACATGAACTTTCCCAGAATGTTCCTGGACATTATCAGGTCAATATTCAGACTTGGCAGTCAGAATGTTGTTTAAATAGCAACAGTGGCATGTGACGCTGTGCCCAAATATTCAACCCTGGCCACCATCCAGCTATCGGTGCTGAACATCCAGGTATAACAAGCAGAGGCATGATTATACAGATAATAGCGATATTCAGCATCCTTACCTGGATAATCATATGATAAGACAGCTTTTTTGTTGTCCTACATTATCTGGAGTCACAAGGCTCCAGGTCCAGAGCACTTCACGGGGCAGTTTCAGAGCCTACTTCCCTTGGTTTAGGTCAATGTTTCCAAATCTTTTTTTGTGGCTGTGACCCCATGATTGGAGTCAAATAAAACTGTGACCCCTTGGAGATGCAAAGTAATTATGCTTCTATGGGAAGCCTATCTAGGCCATGATTTTTCTTTTGTTACATTTTGTACCCCGTGCTTTCCCACTCATGGCAGGCTCAATGCGGCAGGCAATGGAGGGTTAAGTGACTTGCCCAGAGTCACAAGGAGCTGCCTGTGCTGGGAATTGAACTCAGCTCCTCAGGACCAAAGGCCACCACCCTAACCACTAGGCCACTCCTCCACCCATTTGGGGTCCTAAACCACAGTTTGGGAAGCTCTGATTTAGAGAACAGGACTGGTTGCCAGCCCTTCACTGCCTAGAGTAGGGCCTTGTCTCTAATAAAATGATCAGTGAAAACTGTAGATATAGCATGTTTCAGCATCCATAGTCCCTGTTCACTGTAACTTATGCACTCATGGTGAATTTCTTACCACAGGTCAAACATCTTACTATGGGGTGTTATTGGATTCACATCTTACCATGGAGTCACAGATTAATCATGTGATTTGTACATCATTTGCTTGATTACGTTTGTTCTACCATTTGAAGCCAATGTTGACTTTTTCTGATTTTCACTCTGTTGTTCAAAGCATGGTACTATCAAGGATTGATTACTGTAATTCTTTGTACTTGGGGGCATCTGCTGCAAGAATCAAAGCCTTGCAGATAGTGCAGAATGATGCAGTGAGAGTGGTTAAGGGTCTCACACAGTGAGATCATATTACTCCCGCTTTGAAGCAGCTACATTGGTTGCCTATGTATTATAGGATTCAGTTTAAGATCCTGTATTGTGTGTGGTAAAGTTGCATGGTATTTTCAGTCTGTAATTAAGTTGTTTGGATTTGCAAGGGGACTGAGATCTGATTCTACAAACAAACTGGCAACTGACTCATTTCTAAGTATGCACTATGCTCTTACAAGGATGGCAGCCTTTTCGGTTGCAGGTCCTGTGTTGTGGAATGTGCTGCCAGGTCACTTGCGCTACTGTTCCAGTGTAGAACACTTCAAGAAGTTTTTGAAAACTCACTGTTCAGGCCTTTTAATATTTTGTAGCCGGACTTTTACAGTGTCATTTGTTGTTGTTTTGGGAGACAGTGGGTATTGTAATTGTTTGTATTATGTGCTGTAATTGTGAATGTTATATTCTTACCCACATAGGTTTAAGTGGAATATAAGATTTATAAATAAATAAAATCTTCTCCAACCAGTTGACTATGCCTTTTTGTTATTCCATATAATTGAAACTTCTTCTGGCATAGGCAAACATATAAACATAGTACATAAGTACATAAGTATTGCCATACTGGGAAAGACGAAAGGTCCATCGAGCCCAGCATCCTGTTTCCAACAGTGGCCAATCCAGGTCACAAATACCTGGCACGATCCCAAAAATGTACAAAACATTTTATACTGCTTATCCCAGAAATAGTGGATTTTCCCCAGTCCATTTAATAATGGTCTATGGACTTTTCCTTTAGGAAGCCATCCAAACCTTTTTTAAACTCCGCTAAGCTAACTGCCTTTACCACATTCTCTGGCAACAAATTACAGAGTTTAATTACACGTTGAGTGAAGAAAAAGTTTCTCCGATTCGTTTTAAATTTACTACATTGTAGCTTCATCGTATGCCCCCTAGTCCTAGTATTTTTGGAAAGCATGAACGTAAGTGTTGCCATACTGGGACAGACTGAAGGTCCATCAAGACCAACAGTGGCCAATCCAGGTCACAAGTATCTAGCAAGATCACAAAAGAATAAGACAGAGTTTATGCTGTTTATCCTAGAAATAAGCAGTAGATTTTCCCAAGTCCCTCTGAATAATGGCTTATGGACTTTTTTTTTAGGAAATTATCCAAAACTTTTTAAAACCCTGCCAAGCTAACTGCTTTTATCACATTATCTGGCAATGAATTCTAGAGTTTAATTACACACTGAGTGAAGAAGACATTTCTCTGGTTTCTACTTAGTAGATTCATTCATTCATTCATGCCTCCTAGGCCTAGTATTTTTGGGAAAGGTAAACAAGTGATTCACATTTACATATTCCATTCTACTCAGTATTTTATAGACCTCTATCATATCTCCCCCTCAGCCGTCTCTTCTTGAAGCTGAAGAACCCTACCTATTTCACCATTTCATCATAGAGAAGTCATCTCATCCCATTTATCATTTTCATTGCCCTTATCTGTACCTTTTCTAATTTCGCTATATGTTTTTCGAGATGCAGTGACCAGAATTCCACACAATATTCGAGACGTGGCCACACCATGGAATGATATAAAGGCATTATGACATTCTCATTTTTGATTTTCATTCTTTTCCTAATGATTCCTACCATTCCTGGTATATGTAAATTAGCTCAGTGTCTTTCATAGACTTCTATCTCTTATGCAAATTAGCATACTCTCGTTGACAACACTGGCACATCATATGAGGGGCTCTCTTGCCAGCTTTCTTCAAAAAAAGCTTAAAAAAAACATACTGATTTCTTCTAAATAGGTTTTAGGAGTTCAATCTAACAGCCTCTACTCCCTGGACAAAACTCAACATGACTTAACCATCCTATCTTCCACCCCTTACTGTTAATTTCAATTCATAGAAAACTTTAAAAATCCACTACTGAAGCCTTTAAAGGTAAGTATCTTGTCCTTCTCTGTCCATCTTTTACTTTTTGCTTAGGGGTCCAAGCCCAAAGGTTCTCAGCCCAATATACCCCATGGCTGTAGGCTGTGGATATCTCTCCTCCCCAGGCTTCTCTTCTCTGCCTCTTGGAAGCTATTTCAAGAAAGCCCAGACTATCAACCGCTCCTTTCTTAACTCACAACCTATCGATTGGCCTTACTCATTATTAGTCCAATTAGGATCCTAGCTGGGCTCCTCCCTTGCCTCACATAATATGGGCATTTCTTCCTCTCTGGGCCAATTGGGATAATTGACTTTCCTTTAGGCTTTCCAATTATAGGCAGTTTCTTGTTAGACTTCCCTGTACCAGCCTTCCAAGTCCAGGGCCGCCGAGAGGGGGGGACAGGGGGGACAAAATTCCCAGGGCCCGGGCCTCCGGTGGCGCCGGGCCCCTTCCACCCGAACCCCCGCCAGCAGAAGTGCTGTCTTCTGTTCTGACTCCGGCATGTGCGGCCCACACAGACGAGCTCCTCTCAGCTGATCTTCGCTGTACTCTGCAGGCCCGGTGGCGGAGGCGGGTGGGACTGTGGCGCCGGGTCCCCCTCAGGGGGAGCGACAACAACCTGGGGGATGGCAGTGGGGCGGAGCCCAGGGGGCGGGGGCCCGGGGGCGGCCTTGTCCCGGGCCCGGCCCAGTCTCTCGGCGGCCCTGTCCAAGTCACACCTCCCAATTACCATTCAGATAGGCTAGTATCTACCTAATTCCTTCTCCCATTCCTGGGTTCTTGGAGTCACCAGCCTTAGCCCCCAATCCTTATGAGAATTGTAGTTTACTGCTCTTTAAAGGGAAACTAGCACTTCTTTTGAAACTTTTAACTTTAATATGTTATCAGAGTGCCAGAGCTCCTCTTTGTGGCATCTTCACAACAGCACAAAACCTGTACCTGTCACACTGGATAGGGAAGAGAGATGGGATCTGATATACAACTTTTCTGTGTTTATAATTAAAGCAGTTTACATATTATATACAGGTACTTATTTTGTATAGTTATTTTGTGTAGGATAGTTACCCATATAATGGCACTGAATATCCCCGGTCCCTGAGTAACTCCTGGCTGTACCATTGAACCACCTCAGCATTATGTGGACAGAACCTGGGCAGTCTGCAAATATTTTCAGCAGCGTTATCCAGTTAAAGCAGCTGAAAATCCTTGTATGGCCTTAGTCAGTGGCACTTATCTGGGTATCAGCTGCTGCTGCTACCCAGAAAAATGCCACAGAATATGGGCAGAATATCTATATATGTATAGATACAGATTTAGATATGGCTAATAGGGAAGCTGTCATGCCTCCCATCAGATCCAGACCCCATCCAGCTTACCTTCTGGGTACCGGGCCAGTGGGGCCATTACTGGCAGGGCTGTGGGTCCAGTGGCAGCACGCTGGGGAGCAAGCCGGCACTGCATTGTACATGCGCACAGCCACCGCGCAGGCATGTGATATCAGATGCGCCCGGGAGAAGGCTGGCGGGCACTTCAAAAATGGAGGCGCTGAGGGTTGCTGATTCCTTCACTTCTTCTCATCGTCGGGAAGGTTCCTGCCAGGCCCACGCCAAGCCTGCCCAGCTTAAGCCAAGCCAGCTCAACTCCTCACCAAGCCAGCTCAACTTCAAGCCAAGCCAGCTCAGCTCCTTGTCAAGTCAGCCCAGTTCCAGCTCTGGCCATGCCTGCCAGCCTTCAGTGACCTGGAAACTCGTCAGCTACTGTGCAGGACCTTGACCTTTGGGCCAATCAGTCCAAAGGCTCACCCCCATGTCAGTGACAGGAGCACAGGGGTTTTTTTTTTTTTTTTTTTTTTAAATCTTCATGCTGATCTTCAAATCCAAGTCTCCACCACCCTGGCTTAATTTCACAACCTCCTTATCCCCTATGCCCTCTTGCGCTGCCTCCATTCCTCTGACAACAACCTTCTCACTCTTCCATCTCCCTCCAAGATTTGACTTTCCTCCACTTGCAATTTGATTTTCAACTATTTAGGACTTCGGTTACGGAATTATTTTTCCTCTCATGTCAGAAACTAACCCTCCCTTCCCACCCTCAGACAAGCCTTGAAAGCCTATCTCTTACTGTATTCTTCCCCAATGACTCTTGAGTCCTCTTTCACCTTTTTCTGTCATATTTTTAAATGTATTGTTAACTGTTTTATGCCTATGTGAAGTTCACAGCAGTATATCAAATTTGTCAATAAATAAACAGCTTTAACCTAAAACAACGTGGGATAACTCAAAATGTTGTATTTTTTTTCAAGTGTCTTCATGGAGGGAATTCAATAAACGGTGACAAAAATTAAGCACTGAAAAAATTCAGCACTAAGAGCTACTCTATAAAGTGCACACATCTTTTATAGAATAGCATTTAACCTGAATCCTATGCCTAACTTTTGTACAGCTGGACTTACACCGACTAAAACCTGGTATAAATGCCGGTGCCCAAGTTAGGTGTCATTAGACACACCCAGGCCATGCCTTACAGAATAGTGCACATCCAGATGCACTTACAAATGTTAATGAGTGCCAATTAACATCAATAACTGGATGTTAGCACCCAACTGTTGATGGTTCAGAGCTCATTATCCAATTTATTTGCACATGCTTTGGGCATTACCGGTATATATAGAACCTGGGGGTGTAGGTATACAGTGTAGCTTCCCAATCTTTTTGTGGCTGTGATTGCAGCCAAATAAAATTTTGTGATTCCCTAGAGATGTAGAATAATGATGTACCTATGGAGAGCCCACCTAGGTCCTGACCCTGCCCTTAGATTTTGCAACCCATTTGGAATCCCGACCCACAGTTTGGGAAGCCCTGGATACGCTATTGTGCTGGCACTGCACCTTAGCCCCTCCCCCCAATCACAACATGAACTCCCCCGATCATCACTCGACCAACCTTGACCCCCCTCTGTTCCCCACTTTCAAGTGTCAGCATTAACCCCTCCCCATCCTCCAGTATCAACATCATCTCCCACTTCACCAGCAGAAAATGCACTTGATTCTTTCCTCCCCCACTGGCTCTTACCAAGGTGCTCCAGTGGGAGCAGAAGCAATCCCCATTCACTTCTGTTCATTACTGTGCTGTGTTTAAAACAATGTCTTGAATCCTAGCAGTAAAACAAAACAGCATTTTTTTGCCTGCACACCCCTGTGACTATAGATGTAGATATAACACATACACATGGATGAAGCTGCCTACGTCAAAGTTAGTCTTGTCTTCCTCTCTTAAATAGTCCCTTTCCCCATATGTCCTATCTGTCTGTCCTACCCTTATCCCTTGTTTGTCCGTACGACTGGTAGCGCTATAGAAATGATTTATAGTAGTAGTAGTATTTTGTAAAAGCATCAAAGGTGGCTACATGCCTTCATAAAATAGGTGGATAGCCGGTTAAATTTAAACCAGCCAGAAAAAGCACCTGCATACTCAATGCCAGTCACCAGAAATGGTACAGCATTGAATATCCAGGCTGACCACCGACTGCGGATGTTTGCCGGACTCCTTCCCGTGGTCTGCATATCTGTGTTGGTCAGCTGGAGGATATTTTCAGCCAGCTACCATTGAAAGGACTTCAGAGCAGAGGACACATCACAATACTCTATGCTTTGTACTTGCATGTTTTATCTGCCTATACTACATCCTGAGAAAATCAATGCAGGGCACTTGTATAAGTAATTTTCATTTTATTTGTGCATATACTTACCCATCATGCATTCAGGCATGCAGTTTTATAAGAGCCCTTTTTTCAAGTGTGAAGCATATTTTAAAATGAAGACAATTTCCAGAAGCCATTTTTCTGGATAACTAGGCTATTTGAACATTGGCCACCCTTCCTGGGGGTAAAAATACACACTGGTGGTTCTTTGAGTTTGTGTGGCTGTTGGGACCTATTGCTTTGCTTTGGCTGAGCTTCTCTTTGCCTCCCTAGGTCATCTCTTACCCCCCTTTTTACTAAGTTGCGCGGCAATGTCAACACAGCCCATTCAAAGGGATGGGCTGCGTGGCTTAGTAAACAGGGAGGTTAGTTTGCATAATGGTGAAACAGGGCCTGTTCAAATGCTTAGATCATATTTTTGTACACTATATAGCACCTTGGTTCTAAACAATTTTCTTCGTGAGAGAGTGAGAGAGTGGAAGGGTGGGAAAGAGGTTTAACACAGTCCTTTAAAATAATCTAGGATTAACTGTGTTTAGTTTTCACTTGCGTGCAGATTCTCTCTCTCTTTGCATATTAATTATAAGAAAGGCAGCAATATAGTAGGCAGAGATGAAACATTGAAGAAAGAACATTAATCTTCCTGAAAATATGTGTTGGCTGCTACTAGTTTAACTGGTTTTACTTTCAGCAAGTTAACACTTACTGCTCTGTCCATCTCAACTTCCTGTAAATTAATAGAAAATGTTTATCCACTCTCAATTACAGTACTACAGGAGTAAACCAAAAAAACAAAACCCCACAACATTAGAACAGTATCTATCAAGCACTGCATAGAATGATCGTATATAGTACCTTCATGTCAACAAGTTGAGATGTGTACCCTGTGCATGCATTGAAGTAAAACTTTAAACCCAACACTGGTTCAACCTGTCCATTTTTTTAAGTGACCCTATAAGGTCACCCTAAAATGGAATTAAATGCTCAACCTGACACTCACCTCGGTGTCCTTCTGATCTAAAACTGACTTGAGTTAGTTGGGATCCATGGAATGCACCACAGGATTGTTGCCAGGATCTCATGCTGCTGGGATGGAAGCAGCGGGTAAGAGAGCTTGCCACAGGCTCGTCAGCATTCCTACCTTGCTCTCTCGTCTTCCACACCCATCAACAAACTGTGAGCAGTCATCAACAAACCATGAATTAAAGAAGCATGTTAAGCAAGGCTATACAGTGTGTGCATCCCCCAATATTATTTCTCATGCCACAAAATCTTGCCCTGCCTATCTATTTCCAGTGCCACTTTCTATTTCACATTTCCTTAATTCTAATTAAACAAACCTTAATCTTCAGTTTAATGACTGCAATTATGATACTTCATTATGTTAAATGTTAGTCGCAACATAGGAATAAATTGTATAAACAGTTTAGCTACAATTGCATGGAGTCTAACTGTACATTACTCATTAACAAGATGTGGGTAGTAGCAATTATAACATCTCCTCCTAATGTCCCCATTTATTGAGTCACAGCAGCAAGCCTCCCTTTCACAACATACACTGATTGACGATAGCAGCTTTTGTGCTTATGAAGAGCAAGCACTGTAACATGCTGTGTGCCTCTAACTTAGATCAATGAAAACACACATTAACTCCTCTGCCTCACAGGCCTGCAGTTCCTGAAGGTCAAAGTAGCCCTCAGCATCACTATGGGGCACACATTTCAGTTCACAAACTGTGAACTAAAACAACACAACTTGCCTTGCAGTTTGATTATTGTTTATAGATACAGCAAGCCAAGAATTAAAGCATAGCCTTAAGGCAGCATAATTATTTACAGCTGAAGACTCATATTCATTATCAGCGTGTTCCTAATTGCTTGAAGTTATATCAATGTTAGTTGATTTAACACATTTTTTATAACATGCATGGAAATTGTTTCCTTTGTATACGGAGTGGCAGTTTAACTGTTTGATGGCATCTGTAATTCGCTGGGTTTTCTAAATTGCCTTTGTTTCTAAGAAACTCACCTCCCGCACACAGCATGAAGAAGGTAGGCGTTGATGCATTTCTTTCTATTGGAATCAGTTTAAACAGATTGCATTTTTTCCTAAATCAGCAAATTGATTTGATGTAAAACCACCAGAATTGTAAAGGTGAAATGCTATCATTAATGTCACAATGAGGTCAGAAGTAAGAAAGCTCTTGTAGAATAAAGTCGGTTTGCCTGACCAAATTTTGAAATAGCACAGCTTTGCCTTACAACTTTATCTTTCTGTACCTTTTTTTAAAAATAGAAAAACATTTGATAAAGTGTGAAAAATCAGACAAATAGAACATTCAATGACTTTTTTGTTCCCCTAAAGTCCTAAATTTAAAGCTGGACAAAGGCCCATTGTTAATTGTGCTATTCACAGCCAACCTTTTTCACCCTTAGAATTGGTAGGAAATTAAATCCTTGAGCCTGAAATTTCAAAACCTTGTAAACAAATTGATGTTCTGGCTTTTAGCACTTTTGCCACCTTTGATCAGTTCTGTAAATCTAGAACTAAATCTATTCCAAGTAGCAGTGAACTCATTTGGATTGTGTCATGTGAAATGAGGTACTGTGCCTACTAAAGCATCATATGGTGTTATTGGACCAGGAAGCTAGTTTCCATTCACCAAATCCCCACCCCCCCCAAAAAAAAAAATAATAATAATTGAAAAATATACAGAGCCAGATTCTATATATGGCACTGTAAAAATCAGTGCAAAAAAATATACCTAGGAGTATTCCATAAACTACATCAAAAGTTAGGCGAGGTTTATAGAATACACCTAGCACCTGTCCATGTGACTAAATTTAGTCTCAGGTATTTACACCAAGTAAAACTTGGTGTAAATGCTGGCAACTAGGTTAGACACAGAGCGGGTATACTATATATCAGCACGCATAGATTTTAGAAATGCCCATGACCCACCTATTCCACACCCATGGTCACACCCCCTTTTTTGGTTTTGTGTCTTGGAATTTATTCGTAGATCTTTACAGAATAAGCATAGCATGTTCTGTGTATAAATTCTACTTAGTGTCAATAATTGCCTGTGAAGGGCAATTATTGGTGCTGATTGGCTTGTTAAGGTAATTAAAGTTGCATGCACAAATCAGAATACGACCTGGTTTGCACATGCAAATCTGGTCACACTATATAGAATCTGGAGGGCAGTCCTTAAAGAAATAAACACCCCTCAGTGTTACGAGATTCAAATAAGAATAGTTTTCATTTGTTTTTTCTTCCTCTGCACCATTCATAAGAATGTGTGCATTGAAAAGGTAGCAAATAAACATATGAGTTTAAGAGGTACCTCGGTTTTCAGATCTTCAGGTAAGCCTTGGATTGGGTTTCTGTAGAGGCAGCACTCATATTCCCTGGAGGGAGGGTGTCATAGCCATTGTGTAATGGTGACACCTAGTGGTCCAGATGAGGATTCTTGATTGCAGGATTACAGAAGGAGCTCAGGGACTGTTGCTTCAATTCTACATTGTGCAAAACAGCGTATATCATACCAAATAAAGAAAGATGTATAACAAATTTGGGAGGATCAATAAAATAGAAGAAAAGATACCCAGGTAGCTGTGAATGAAAAGTTATTGTGCCAGAAACAAAGATTACCATTTAGAAATGATAAAGCGAGGACTTTAAATCATCCTTTTCACTTCCTCAGAAAATAGAAACCCTTCCAAATGTCTATTTTGCCTACTTTATGACTTCCTGGTAGCAAATGCCTTTTTGGTAACATAATAGCATAGTAAACGATTGCAGATAAAGTTCAAAGCGACCCATTTACTCTTCATAGTAAGGTTATTAGGGCTGTATGTGCTGCTCTCTGCAGGTTATCCTCCATGTTTTCTTAGATGTATAAAATTCATTTCTCTACTGTTTTGATTTTGTACTTCTGAGAAAAAAAGTAGGGGGTATTCAGCACAGAATGGCTGTTAAAACCCTGAAAACATTTCTATAAGTTGTTGTAGTTTTTTTTTTCTGCTTCCAATTATTTTAACTGTAAACCACTTTGATTTACGTTTTGGAAGGTGTTTCCCTAGAGCAAATTAACAAGACTAAATTAAACTAAAAAGGTATGGGGAAAGAGGATTAACCTGCATAGAACTGCAGTTACAACCCAAAATTGAAGCACTGAGAGTTAACTTGCACAGAGAAACAGTTACAGCACTAAAGAAAGGTACAGGAGACAACGTGCACAGAATCGACTATATTCTATAAATAGCACTTTAAAATGTATATGCTGAAGGCTTTTTAAAAAAGATCTGCATCCCTTATAGAATAGTGCTAACCCCCGGATTCTATATATCGCGCCTAGTGTTCTGCACCAAAATACAAGTGTATTATATAACAAAGAGCGTAACTTAATTGACTAAACAAGCTAATCAGCATTGATAACAGGTCTTAATGAGCAATAATTGGCAATCATTAGAATTTATGCACACAACTCGCTGAGCGTATTCTACAATGCACTGCACCTAAATTCTAATGTGTGCAGCCAAAAAGGGGCATGGTTATGGGCGGGGAAATGGGCATTTCATGGGCTTTCAAAAATGTATACACACCATTATGGAATATGCCCCTGTGCATCTAAATCTATGCACTGTCATGTACACCACGTTTCCCTCGGTGCACATGGATACGCATAGTTTTAAGCGCTGTGATATCAACTAAGCATATTCTAAATACTTCATCTAAATATAGATGCTGCTTACAGAATACTCTTAGGCAGATATTTTTTTCTGCACAGAGATTTCAGGCGCCATATATAGATTCTAGCCCTAAGCTCATAAAGGATGCCTAAAATTTGACACCAGCAATTACAAATGCCAATGCCTAAATTAGGTGCAGATCGAGTCTATTCTGTAACAATGCATGTAAATTCTGGGAATGCCCCCTGAAATGGCCCCTGTCCATGCCCCCTTGAAATGACATACTATAGGAGTTCCGCACACATTGTTATAGAATAGGATGTGAGCGTAAAACCCTATCAACGCCTATTAACAACAATAATTGGTTGTTAGCAGTCAATTATTGGTGCTGATTAGGTCATTACTCAATTAAGGTGTGCTTGCAAATCAGCAATGCGTACTAATATGCATGCACAACTTTAATCACCAAGGGAATATGCAATTATAACCATAAACAAAACATTGAATGTCAGTTACATCTCTAACCACCTTACTGGACAGACTAGAAGGACCACTTTTGTCTTTATGTGCCATCATTTATTATGTTACTAAAGGAAAGCCATTTTTCACCTGAAAGTTAATAGCTGCAATGTGAAGACCAGCATGTGGTCTAGTGTTGTCAAAAGAAAAGAGGATACATTTTTAGTTTATGATAATGCAGTATAGAAAGTGTTTTAACAAGGAATTCAAACAAGCCTAAAAAAGAAGTTGGTGAACAGGTGATTGATTATTATTTTGTGGCCTCGGTTTTATAAAGTGACTTTTTAAACACAGAGATGTGAAGCTCAGTTCCATATAGCACACAGAGCAGGGTTTCTCAGTCCAGTCCTCAGGACACAACCAGCCAGTCAGGTTTTAGAATATTCACAATGAATATGCATGAGAAAATTTCATGAACCGTCTCCATGGTATGCAAATCTATTTCATGCATATTCATAGTGGATATCCTGAAAATATAACTGATTGGGTGTGTCCAAGGACTGAGTTGAGAACACCTGGCATAGAGGGAGAGGAAGAGATATGCAAAACTGAACATCCACACAAGTAGCAGTATTTTGCAAAAGAAATGCAGAACTGAGGACCAGATGCACTAAACTTAACGAGCCATTAACGGGCCATTAACAAGCAAGTAGATTACCCTGGCATGCACTAAAGGCTTCTCCGAGCTATTTTCCGATGACGGTAGCAGCTAGCGAAAACGGAATGCAGATGAGCAAATTGTGTAGAAACCCTATTGTAATGAGATGAACTACCGTTTTCCGCTTGCCTTAACACTGGAAAATCAAACGCGAGGTCTGTACCTCTCGTTGGGGCTGCGCGGGATTGAAAACTTCAATAAATGTAACAAAAAAAATCAGGGGGGGAAAAAACGTCCAAGTGCTCATCAGGGACGTCCTTTATGGACGTCCTTTACCCGAAACAACGCCCAAATGCTCATCAGGGAAGTCCTTTATGGACGTTCTTCACTAAAAAAAAAAAAAAACCACAACAAAACCCACCCTTAAGCTTTAGGGGTTATTATTAGTACTCCGCTTCAAAAAAAGATGTCCTTTTTGGACGTCCTTCCCCCACAATAATAAAAACTTCCTTTTTGGACGTCCTTCACTCAGCTGAGAGACCCGGTTGTCTCTGAGCCAATCACAATGCGATTAGCGCTGTGATTGGCTCAGAGACTTCCAGGTCTCTCAGCTGAGTGAAGGACATCCAAAAAGGAAGTTTTTATTATTGCAGGGGGGGGGGGGGGACGTCCAAAAAGGACGTCTTTTTGGATTGACATCTTCAACTGCACTCTCCTTGGATTGAGCCACATTGGAGCCTTCCTGCAGCAGGCCGTGGAGGGGGTGAGCGGCGCGGCGTCTTCCTTTCGGGTGGCACAGGGAGGCGTATTTGGCATGCACAGAGCAGCCAGCATAACGCTTGGCTGCTCTGCGCATGCTTGACCGGCCGACTGGCCGACCATTTAGCATTGGAATAGAGAATGCAAGTGAGCTACAACGAGCAGCTAATTTGCATTCCCTTTCCTTGATGCATTCCCGTTGCTTACCGATTCGCTAAGGAATCGGTAAGCAACGGGCATTAACGATTGTTTTAGTGCATCTTGGCCTGAGAACCTTTTATAAAATATGTGCTGTTCAGGCCTGAGGAATGCAAGTCCATCAAAAGAAAAAAAAGATGTTTTGGCAAATACACATGCAAGTGCAGGAAGCGGGACATTCAAATGTATAGTTGCATAATTATATGTCCATAATCACCATGTCTCCATCAAACAAGCAGACAAAGGAGGCTCAGTGGTGATTATGGACACACAAATACATTGAAGAAGGGCACAGGCAGCTCTCAGTCAGCACATCCTATATGAAACTAAATGAGAACCCCCACACAGGATTATACAAAACATTCCCAAAACAAGTACAGTCACATTTAAAAGAAACTCATATCTAACCATCCTTCTGTGGGCACATCCTACATGCTACCCAAAATCAACAAACCTGGAAACCCTGGCAGACCAATCATATCTGGTACTGGCACACTCATGGAGGAAATATCTGGACTTATAGAGGGGATTCTGAAACCTTTCGTGCACAAGACAAACAGCTTCATACAAGACACCACAGATTTTCTGAATAAATTGAAAAAGTTCTAATTGAAAGTTCTAATTGGAGGATTATAATTTTATTGCCTATACTTAATTCCCTTCTGAAGTTGGCTAGAAGAGTCATGAGAACTATCTCATTGCTATATAAGAGTCTAAAATCAGACTGAGAACAGTTTAGAATGGAGTGATTCTGAAAATAATCCATTAGCTGGTGTGCAACCAAACCCTCCATCACTTTTACTAACATAGGAAAAAAAGCCACTGGTCTATAGTTGGATACTACACATCTACTTATCTAAGGATTCTTTGGGATAGGAGTAACAAAAAATGCTACCATTATGAAAAAGGAATGATCCCCGAGATAACATAAAAATGAGGTTTGAAGTAAATAACATATGAATGAATTAGAAGTAGATTTTAAGAGGTAACTAGAGCATGTATCGAGTAAACATTGTGATGAAGCGTATTTTTGTGGAAGTGTTTGACAGAATTTGCTGTGAGTGGATGAAATGTTGACCAGATTGTGTTAACTTTGAACATGAAGATAATTGATCATACGGACTGAGGAAATGCTCTATTAATGTTAAAAAGCTTACCAATTCATGTCTTATTTTGTTATTTTAAGCTCAAAGTAATTTGCCAATTCATCAGCTGATGGTGTGGGTTCATTGGTAATGGCTGCAGGTTGGGTGTTCAGTAAGTTATAAACAAATGTAAATAGTTTTCTTGGATTAGTTGTCATTTTACCTCTGAATTTTGAGTAGAAAGTAGTTTTTGCTTGTCTGATCATGTAATTGTATTCTTTTAGATATTTCTTCCAATTAGACCAATTTTTAGTAGTTTTTGATTTGAATCACATTCTCTCCTGTTGTCTAAGTTGACTTTTCTTCTTTAAAAGACCAGTATTGAACCAGGGTGATCATTTTTTACTAGGTCTTGACTTTCTTCATTCAGTCTTTCTTCCATTCTTTGAAGGCTGTTCCAAAGGCTATTGCAAGCCATAAAGATTTAGAAATATATAAAAGAAAATTCAGCTGTGCAAGCATATGCATGTAATTGATATCAGGAAATGTAACAATGCTTTCATTTACAGTAGATAGTGAAAGCAATTCAAGAAAGACTTTCTACATGTAAAACCCAGCTTTACATGTGCAAAGCAGACCATTCTTTAAGCCTGGAGCAAAGAATTCCTCTTACACAGCCACTCAAGGAAGCTTCACATTTGTGCCTTTCTATACTAGTGGCGTCTGGAGCAGTAGCTACTACTGCAGTTTGGATGTAAGACAATGATGCATCATCTGAAGCTTTGGGTGTGTGCAGGACCCGACCAAAAGGAAGAAGTCTCTTGGAGGTGTTTGGCCATTGGGATAGCAATCGCAGCTCAGAATCCCCTCTTCTTTCCTCCCTGTGGAGGTTACACAGCAGACTGTGGTTTCTTGATTGTTGGCAGGAACAGCAGGAGTTTCACTGACTTTTGATTTACTAGTCTTCATAGACAATCCTGGTAAGTACTGGAGTACGATCAGTGGAGATGTAGGCCACCTGGCTGAGGGACTTGAGAGGCTTGCCTTAGGGGGTGGTTTAGAGGGATCTTTCCTCATGGTGGGATCTTGCCTGGTGAGGGGTGTTTAAAGGGTCTTACCTGACTGAGAGGATTGGTGGAGGTGAGAGTTGGGGCTTTTAACTGTTAGGAGAAGAGAGGGGTGAAGACTGTCAGAAGCAGCTATTTTAGAAAGCTGTAGACGTGCACACTTGGGAAGAGATGCATGTTCTTTTCTTCCAAGTGAAGCTTTTTGAAATTTCGGTTCCTGCTGGAGATACCAACAAAAAACCTTGGGGCCAATATTCAGAACGTGCGAGGTAGCCGGATTGGCATTGAATATCCGGTTTATTCCTGGCTGGTTTAAACATAACTGATCAAGCCAATATTCAGCGCTGGCCAGTTATGTATAAACTGGCCATAGATTTTCTAGGTATTTAAGCAGCCATATATGGCTGCCAAACTCACACTTAAAATCAGCGGATAGCCGGTTATATTGGGCAATACAACTTGCTAGCCACTAGCTGCTAACCAGCGATATTCAGTGGAAGACAGCTAGCTATGTCCTGCTGAATATTGCTGGATGTTCGGCTAAGTACCATTTAACCGACCATGTGTCGCTCCTGGCCGGTTAAATGTTTTTGAATATCATGGGGCTTGCATTTACCAATGGCTTTCTGGGTATTTTATGAAAGCCTTTATGTTTACCAGAGCTTTTTGTAAAATACTGGGGGAATTGTGTGCATATTGACCTGAACATTTCGATTCCCATCTCTACATTCAATGTAAAATGGGCCTTATTAGCATTGAACAGAGAGAGAGAGAGAGAGAGTCATCCCCTTCCCATGTATAAGAATCCACACAAAATAGAACATAAAAAACAGAGGGATCAATATTCCGTGTGGTTTAAATTAACAGGAGAGGATCCTGCCCACTTAAACCATGCTAGCTGGCCATCCACCAATATTCAGCAGCATTTAACTGAACATTTTCACTGAATGTTATCTCTGACCATCTGAGTACAATCCGAGCAGCGCCTGGGCAGAACAAACATGAGGATGGGAAGGAGCTGGCACTTATGCAGGCATGGGCCTTATTCAGTGGCAGAACCCACACAGCTGAGCAGCCATATAGGAATGCACATCAGGCTGTCCTGTCTTTGGCCATTTAGCTATGCAGATGCCGGCACTGAACATTAGCCAGCACCCGCATAAATGCTGGGTAGTGGACTGCAGTGGCGTTCCTAGGCTGGCTGACACCCGGGACGGATCGCCGATGCACCCCCCCCCCCCGGGTGCAGCGTGACCCCCCCCCCGGGTGCATTTTTACCTGCTGGGGGGTGGGGGTGCCGCACGCCTGTCGGCTCCGAGTCCGCTTGTTCCCTGCTGCTCCCTCTGCCCCGGAACAGGAAGTAACCTGTTCCGCGCAGAGGGAGCAGCAGGGAAGGAACGAGCGGACTCAGCCATCAGGCGCGCGGCACCCCACCAGCGGCGTGCACCCGGGGTGGACCGCCCCCACCGCCCCCCACCTTGGTACACCACTGGTGGACTGAGCATCTTTTTGCTTTCCCCTCCCAACGACCTTCCCTGACAGCAAACAGCCTTCCAATATCCCCCATCAAGAGCATCACCAGCTTTGGGCATTAAATTGTGGCTGTGACCTCTAGGGGTGAAGGTTGTGGCTGCCATTTTGTACCCTGCCCAGCCTTCTCTGTTTTGCCTAGTATTTTGCCTAGTGCTGTGCCTAGCCCGAGTAACTTGCCTGTCACTAGTCAGTTTCTGGCTATGGCCCAAGGGCTCACTTCCCCTGATTCCATGACATATTGTGAAGGCAATGAGCCTCAATGAGTCCTCCGTGTTTGGAAAGCAAGGATTCCGTGGATCTCCTACTTCGAGGGAGGCTTCCCCAGAGTAAGACTTGGGTACATGGCCTATTTTTAGAAAGCCCTGACATTTCCTCGATGCCTTCGCAACAGGTCTCCAGGAACTGTGCCTCTTCAAGCCTTGCTTCACGTGTTTCCGAGTTCCAGCCATGCCTGCCTTGTCTTCAAGTTCCAGCCATGCCTGCCTTGTCCCAAGTTCTTGCCTTGCCTGCCTCATCTGGATCCAGTTCTAGCCTTGTCTGCCTTGTCCTGCCTAGCTTTGTCATCAGCTCAAGCCCTGCCTTGTCTTCAGTCAAGTCTTGCCTGCCTTGTCTCCAGTTCAAGTCCTTCCAGACTTGTCTCCAGTTCAAGCCCTACTTTCAGCGCCTAAAACTACATGTATCCATTTACATCAGTGACATAGCTACAGGTGGGCCTGGGTGGGTTGGGGCCCACCCACTTAGGGTTCAGGCCCACCCAACAGTACCACACATTTAACGGTAGCTGGTGGGGATCTCAAGCTCTGCCAGCTGAAGTCTTCCCCCTGATGGTAATGAAAATGCTGCTCTCCATGATATCAGCATCTGTGCATGCTCAGTTTTCAGTGCATGCCTGCTGCAGTCTGCCAAGGTGAAGAGAAGTGTTTTCCCGCCAGCTGAGATATTTTTTGGGGGGAGGGGGGCGAGAGAACACTTGGTGCCCACCCACGCCTTGCCTAGGCCCACCCAAAATCTGTTGTCTGACTATGCCCTTGATATACACCAATGAAAACATGGCATGAATCCCAGTGTATAGATTTACACGCACTGCGATATATTCTATAACTATGTGTGTAAATTTTGGAATGCCCACAAAATACCCATTTCCCTACCCAAAACCATGCCCCTTTTTGCCTGCAAGCATTAGAAGTTCGATACACTTTGTTACAGGATACACTTAATGAGTTGTGTGTCTAGGTTCTCATCAGTGACAATTAGTGTTCATTAATGTTTGTTAAGTGCTGTTATCAGTGCTCATTTGCTTGTTAAGCATGTTAAGTTACGCACATTGCTTTAGAATCTGCTTGGATTTTGGCACAGATCTCTAGGCATGCTATATAGAATTACCAGGTTTGTGTCTAGAAAAGGACATTGCCTCCCATGTGTAATGTGCCTGCAGGTTTAATCCAGTGGTGTGCTGGAGCAGGCTCTCAGAGGCTCACAAGAGCCGGTTGTTAAGTTTTTAAGAATTTTGGGAGCCGTTTGTTAAAGTAGGGCCCTCCTTAGCTACTTTAACAACTGGCTTCCAAAATGTGGGCTTGGGCCCCTTGCTGAATTCTCTTTTACTTTGCTGGTGGGGATGCTGAGCCCTGCCAGCCAAGTAAATAGACTGCTGCTGCTCCCTGCTCTTTGTTTCCAGCTCTGAGCAGCAGGCTGGGATTTCTCAAGCATGTGTGAGAAGTTCCAGCATGCTGCTCAGAGGAAGTTGTTGGGACTGGTGGCAGTCTATTTATTGGCTGCCAGCAAAGGTATGCCTAGTGTGCCTGCAGGAAGGGAGGGAGGAGAGAGAGACAAGTGTTGCTCCCCTCCCCCCCCCCCCCCCCCCCCCCCCCCGGCCACTCCTGGCCCTTCCAACTGCAGAGCTGGATATGTCCAGAGAAAGAGCCTGTTGTTAAAAATTTACCAGCACACTCCTGGTTGAATCCCTCAGGAAATGGAGGAACTGAGAGAGGAGGTGTTGAAACTAAGAAGGATCCATGCGAAAAAATACATTGACAAAATTGTTCTTGAGGCATCAAGGGGAAGATGAAACCATGCTGAAAAAGAACAACTGGACATATAGCACCAGATCCTGCAGAATCTATCATTGCTATTGTTATTATTAGTAAATACTTAATATACCACCTTACATTAAAAAATACATCAAAACAGTATACAAAATGTAAAATACAATAAAAAAAACATTAATAGCTCAAAACATATAGACAATTCTTAGTAGTTAGTCTTCTATCTTTTCCCATTAGAGCTATTACTATTCAAACATTACAACCTACTGCTCAGCAGTTGGTTGATTATTTTTCTAATATGGAAGTTCAACTTCATTATGATTTGGTAGGGGAGAGGACTACAGATAGTTCTGTCTTAGAGGATGCTACTAATTCCAAGGTCAATGTTGGAACACCTTTGACCCAATAACAGATGGCGAAGTTTATTTGCTTTTGCATAAGCTGTCATATTTTCAATGCACACTTGATATTTGTCCTGTTAACTTGTTTTCTATTGCACTTCCAATAATTATAAACTGTTTTATTTGTTAACAGAATTTTGGAGGTGGGTTCCATGCCTTTAGCTATGGGCCAAATTGTCTTGACACCTATACCTAAATCAGCAGGTATGGATTTATCATTACCAGCCAGTTTTTGCCCAGTAGCAAAAATTCCTTTTTTCACTGAGTTTTATTTGGGTCAACAATTTGCTAAATATTTAGAAAGGTTCGCCTGCCTGCATCCCTCACAGTTTGGATTTACAGAAGTTTTCCTACTAGAAATAACTTCTGAAATTAAAAAACACAACTGAGCTTTGGTAAGCAGATTATCCTCCTTCAATTTGATATTTCTGATGCATTTGATGCAATAGATCATGCTTTATTGATTGAAAGATTAAGAGGGGCATAATTGAAAGGGGTGCCCAAGTTTTCCTGAGGACGTCCTCGCACAACGTCCCGGCGAAGGGGTGGGGAAACCTGTATTATGGAAACAAAATAGGCATCCGTCTTTCATTTCAATAATATGGTCAGGGACGCCCAAATCTTGAAATTTAGATCGTTCCTAGAGATGGTCATCCTTAGACTTGGTCGTTTCTGATTTTCGGCGATAATGGAAACTAAGGATGTCCATCTCAGAAACGACCAAATGCAAGCCCTTTGGTTGTGGGAGGAGCCAGCATTCATAGTGTGCTGGTCCCCCTGACATGCCAGGACACCAACCAGGCACCCTAGGGGGCACTGCAGTGGACTTCAGAAAAAGCTCCCAGGTACATAGCTCCCTTACCTTGTGTGCTGAGCCCCCCAACCCCCCAAAACCCACTCCCCACAACTGTACACCACTACCATAGCCCTTATGGGTGAAGGGGGGCATCTAGATGTGGTTACAGTGGGTTTGTGGTGGGTTTTGAAGGGCTCACATTTACCCTCATCCCCTCTCCCTAACTTCCCCCTACATATATACCAAACACGATCCTTCTTACTATCAATAATACCTGTATTTATTCACACCGCAACTAGCGAACCCCGCTACGGTACTATGTAAGCCACATTGAGCCTGCAAATAGGTGGAAAAATGTGGGATACACATGAAACAAATAATAATAATAATAATAAATCTTTCCTTAAAAAGATTTGCGGTCTGCAACAGCTCTGATCTCATAAGTCTCTTGAACATTAGGCTCTAGGAGCCAAAATGCAGGCCTGCATTTCATTTACCTGGACTTGGATTCCTAAATTAGCAGCTCAATATATAAAGTCCCTGTCATTGTTTCTTTTGAATACCACTACAGCATGTTAAAATATTACTGTATATTTAGCTCCAACTGCTTTCTGGATAGCAGCGCTGAATATCAAGGTATGTCACTGACCACCAGAATTATCTGCATAACAGCAATATTCAGTACCACTGTATAGAGACTTAAAAGAACAATATTTCTATTCTAAGTTATCCAAATCATTATTTGGGTGGTGGCACTCAATATCACTGCTATCCAGATATTTTTCCTTTCCATACAGGTTCCATCCTTGCACTGCACTGGCACTACCTGGATAGCTTCAGGGCAGTCTGTAATGATTGACAGCATTAACCCCCGGATTCTATATATGGCACTCAAAATTACATGCAGAAATTTGACGTGCACCCAAATTATATGTGCAATTTAATGGAATAATGAACTAACTAGCACTAATTGGGTGCTAATGATCAATTATCAGCACTAATTGGCAATAATTAGAATTTGCGCATGCATTTTGCTAGGCATAATCTATAAAGATGCACATGTAAATTCTACTGTGTGGATCTGAAAAAGGGGTGTGGTCATGGGAGGGGCACAGGTGAGTCATAGGCATTCCAACAATTTATGCACACTGTTACAGAATGCGCCTGGTCTGTGCCTAATTTTGATGCAGGGATTTACACTAGGTTTCAGTTGGTGTAAATCCTCGCACCTAAAAGTTATGCTCAGATCCCGGTGCTAGTCACTATTCTATAAACAGCGCTGAACTTGGAGTGCCATTTATAGATAGTGCTTAGTGCTCATTATTTTCTGTGCCAATTTTTTGAAACCATATATAGAATTTGGTCCTATCTGGACAGAACAACAGGGACTTTTTGTTCATTTCTCCACAAGGATTATAAACGTTAAGCTCCTCCGCAGACAATGACTCTGGACATCATATGAAGTTGTGAATAAAAACATCTTAGGAGGACACATGATCCATTAGAGATTATTTTTTCAACAGCATTGTGGAGAATGATATATGTTTGAATGTTATAACATTGATAATATGAAATTGTTATGGCAATAAATAGATTTTGATATGATATTTTATTAACAACATTCTATTCTTATTAATTAAGGCCCTACCTGGATAATGCCAGTGAAAGTTGATGGATGGCCCCAGTCAGCAGCACTTACCTAGATAAGTTCAATTGAATACTAAGCCATAGGTGACTACTGCTAAAGATCTGTGCCAGACCTCTAAGTGATATTCAGTGCTATCCAGTTAAAAGCAGATAAAGTGGATATGTCCGGACAGAAACATCTTTGCCTACTCAAAGTTAGGCATATAAACCCTTTGAAAATTAGGATAATAATAATAATAGTTTCCTTGTTTAGTCATTGGTTATTGGTCATCTTTATTTGATATATTGCCCATTAATACAATTATCTAAAGAGTTTACAAAATGAGGAAAAGGGGAAGAGAGAGGAAAAGGGAAAACACCGAAAGTAGCCTAAATTACATCATAGGAACAAATTATAAAATAGAGTAGTACAAAGAAGATTATTACACAGAGTAAAGTACAAAAGGAGGGGGTAGGGTATATGAAATGAGTTGCAGATTAAGAAACCAACAGCCTGAAGGTTGATCACAGGAACATGAACTATAACTGCAGCTATAGGATACAAACTCCATCTATTCTACCCAGTTTACTTTGGATTTATGAGCATGTATTGTACTGATGACAATAAAGAGAATTAAAAAAAAAAAAAAAAACAAGCTTAATGTTCTGCTGAAGATTATTCAAATGATAGGCAAAATGATGTGAACAAGTGTTTTTAGCCTACCAGCTCCCTGCTGGCTCTTACTATAAGGCCTTTAGATATTGGGATCTTCAAGTTCTGTCCTGAGTAGTACAAAAAAAAGCAGTGTAAAGTTTCTTTTAAAATGTCCAAAATTTGAAAAACACCATCTCCTACTTCAGCTTCTATTTCTATTTTAGCTTAAGCCTCTGTCTTTTGTAATTTGAGTAAAGAAAGAAGAAAAAGATATACAGTGCTACATAAATAGGTTTCATGAATTACTGGACTAGAGACCAAATCCCATGAAATCCACCACAACCCATTAATAAAAGTAAAATTTAAAGACTTGCTTTGCTGTTTTTTCATTATAAGTTATGATCTTTGCAGGTTGTACTAAATAATCAATATTGCTTAAAATTTCACATTCTCTCCAGGGGGTAGTGCTGAAGTTTTTCTAATGGAACATCAAAATGTTTTGCTGGGTTTGTGTATATATCATACATACATGCATTGTAAAATAAACAGCGGACGGTAGCCATGGTTAAATTCTAGCCTCATAACAGTCTCTCTTTCTCTTTCTCCTGTCATTTGGAAGCAAAAGAAACATTTCTTCTTTCTTGAGGTTTAATAAGGTCTCTTAAAGAGAATATATTTCCTCTTTGCTCTCATAGGATCACACTGCTCTGATTTAGTCCCTGTCTCCATTAGCACAAAGTGTTACCATTCAAAATGGCAAACTTAAGTTAATCTCCATAGACAAGTGCTAATAGACTTTAATACTGTTTTATTAGAATTTATGCAAATTACGCTACATCAAGATTCAGAATATAATCTTAGCTATTGCCATTTTCATCTTTTTTTTCCCTGTTGTCTTAAAAAAAAGTAGGGAAGGCCATATTGTAATTAATACATACTGACAGGATCCACTGATGGAACTGTTCTTTTTACAAGCTGAAATAGGTGTAACACACATTTTCTTAAAACTGTGTGAGTTTCAAAATTCACTAATTAGCACTGATGCCTTTTCTCTCAGGGGCTGTTTGATGCAAACAATAAAATGCTGTTTTTTGAGAGTAGCATTTATGCCTGATCATTTTTATCTATATGAACATATGTATCTAGGTTTTATTGTACAACTTGATGTTTTGCTTTCTGTACAGCAACCCATGGAAGACACTTGATTTTAATAATTCCAATGTAATAGTGAATCACAGCCACCCATTTTGAAGCTCCTTTTAACAAAATTAGATTCGCTGGGGATGCATGAGAAAAGCCCCAAAGTCATTAATAACCCTCAGGAAAGTAAAACACCAAATACCCTTATAGAAAAAGGAAAAAAGAGTAACATCTGGAGAACCAATGGGAAACAAATTTCTAGATCTAGAGGCTACAATGATAGAAGTCAACTTGGATATAGTGGCGGTCATGGAGACGTGGCTCAAAGAAGACCATGACTGGGATATAGTTATACCTGGCTATAATCTCTTCAGGAAGGACAAGGTAGGGAAAAAAGATGGAGGAGTGGTGTTATATGTTAATGATAATATTCAGGTAACAAAACTGCAGTACATAGAGGGTAAAGAAGAAGCATTGTGGGTTAAACTGCTAAGAGCAAAAGGAAATATATTTACATTGGTGTAATATATAGATCATCTTCTCATTCGGAAGAAATGAACAGAGGCTTAATTGAAGACATTCACAAGATAGCTAGGAAAGGGGAAGTACTACTTTAGGTGATTTTAATATGCTGGACATCGATTGGGATGCCCCAGCCGTGGGGTCATCCAGAAGCAAAGGGATCTTTCAAAAAGGCATACCACAATGATTTATCCTAAATACCAAACAATGAAATATCAACAAAACTAAACAAAGTCGAACTCCCTACATTGGACTACCCCAATTATTTGGACACATGTAACGCGCTATGCACCACCACCTTTTTTGTCCATACCATAATTGAACTTTCTATATTTGACTGTCTAAATACCCTTTACTTTACTCTATCATTTATGAACTTTAATGCAATACCACCTTGTAATTTATACTATCTTCTACGAATAACAATGCTATACCACCTTATATTCCTCAGATCCAGAAATGATGACCACCATTACGGCATAATGTACATCACTCTACCATCCATGAACATTAATGCAATATCACTTTGTAATCTACCTATAATGCACATGTTTTAACATTCTGTACTTTTCAGATCCGGAAGTGGCGACTGTCACTCCGGCATTATGTAAGCCACATTGAGCCTGCAAATAGGTGGGAAAATGAGGGATACAAATGCAACAAATAATAATAATAATAATAATAATAATAATAATAATAATCTTGGATTCTCTACAGGAAGAATTGTTTCAGCAGTGGGTAACAGACCTGACAAGGGATGG
This sequence comes from Microcaecilia unicolor, assembly GCF_901765095.1. Lineage (NCBI taxonomy): Eukaryota > Metazoa > Chordata > Amphibia > Gymnophiona > Siphonopidae > Microcaecilia > Microcaecilia unicolor. Next base: position 325,845,028 of record NC_044031.1, read on the forward strand.
AGCTATTCTTGACCTGGTGCTTACAAATGGGGACAATGTTTCTGAAGTTACGGTGGGAGATCATTTGGCATCTAGTGATCACTGAATGGTGTGGTTTAATATTAAGACAAATGAGGAGAGGGCTTATTCAAGACTGAAGGTCCTAGATTTAAAAAAAAAACTAACTTTGTGGAGATGAGGGAATTTCTCAAGGAAGAGTTAATTGGATGGGAACAGCTGAAGGAAGTAGAACAGCAGTGGGCAAAACTGAAAGGTGCTATTTTAAAGGCAACAGACCTTTATGTTAGCAAATCATATAAAAGTAAGAGGAAAAGAAGGCCATTCTGATTCTCAAATGTAGTAGCTGAAAAGGTAAGGAAAAGAAGACTAGCCTTCATACATTACTAGAGCACTCAGAATGTCACGCTTCTCACAGAAACACTGGGTTTGTGAGCCCTTGGACCACTGACGAGGAGCACCCCCAAACCAGAGACAAGGCAGAACAAGACTGGAACCCCGGACTGGAGTTGCAGCAGAGGCAAACAAGCTGGGACAGGCACAGCAGGAACAGCTAGACTGCACCTGCGCTTGACCGCTGTTCCCCAGGAGTTGAGCCCCTGGGTGCACGCGGCCGGCAGGACTTACATGACAGGGCAGGAACTGGATACCAACAGGAAACACACAACAGAGTCAGGACTAAAAGCTGCCAGGCAGCCACTAGGACAGAAACACAGACAGGTGAGAGTCAGGTCTGAAAGCTGCCAAGCAGCCACTAAAAAGGAACACAGACACAAGACAAGGAAATACAGACCAGAAACAAGACTGGGAACTAAGCAATAAAACCAAAGCTAACTACACACAAACAAACTAGAACCAGGCAAGAAACTCAGACTAGAACTCTGGACTAGGCAGAAGTGCACAGAGCACACCCACATACCAGGGACCTTAGATGATGCAAAGGCAAACACAGAAGTTTCCCGGTGGCTAATAAAATCCATCAGCAGCTGAAGTTCAGCTGCAGGAATCACAAGGCAGCTATGGATGCTGTTCAGGCACAAACAAGAAAAGCAAGTTTGGCAGCCTGGAAGACCCGGACCGGACTGGGCTGAAGTCTGGAACGTGTGACAGTTCATAGCAGCCACTGGTTCTGGCCACCAGAGGGCGATGTGAGCACAGACAAGGAAACGGTCACAAACGTGACACAAAAAGAGGAAGACAGGCAAAAATACCTGCACTCAGAAAGAGGAAGACAGGCAAAAATTATTATTATTATTATTATTGTTACATTTGTACCCCGCGCTTTCCCACTCATGGCAGGCTCAATGCGGCTTACATGGGGCAATGGAGGGTTAAGTGACTTGCCCAGAGTCACAAGGAGCTGCCTGTGCCGGGAATCGAACTCAGTTCCTCAGTTCCTGAAAAAGCTAAGAAAAGTTGGAAAAGCTGTCAGGAAAGTGAAGAGGCAAATGGAGAAAAAGATAGCCAAATGGTAAAATTGAGGGACAAGATGTTTTTCAGATATGTAAGTGACAGGAGGAAGTGTCATAATAGCATTGTAAGGCTCAAAGCTGAGGGGGAGAAATATGTAGAAGCCGATAAATATAAAGCTGAACTGCTTAACAATTAATTCTGTTCTGTGTTCATGGATGAAAGGCCGGGGCTAGGACATATGCTCAGAAAACATATGCTAAGGAGGATGGATGTATGGTAGACCAGGACCGATTCTCAGAAGACTGTGTTCGTGAGGAGCTAACTAAACTAAAAGTGGCCAAAACAATGGGCCCTGATGGGATACAGCCAAAGGTACTCAAGGAATTCGGAGATGTTCTGGTGGCTCCACTGTCTGACCTCTTCAATGCTTCCTTAGTCTGGAGTGGTCCCAGAGGACTGGAGAAGGGTGGATGTGGTCCCTCTGCACAAGAGCAGAAGCAAGGAGGAGGTTGGGAATTACAGACCTGTCAGTCTGACCTCGGTGGCTCCCATGCTAACCCAGCGGTAACTGGGCAGCGCGTGGCAATGCCCAATTACCACCAGGTTATCGCCACACAAGCCATTTCCGGGGGCTTTCTTTTTCTTCTGGAAATGGTGTGTGCTCGGGGCATAACTACCACCGGCAGCCGCGTTGGGCAGGCAGTAAACCAGAAAAAGAGAGCTGTCAGTCCGCATTGGGGTTACCGCTGCTCTGTAAAAGGGCTCCTTAATTATTTAACAAGCCAATCAGCACTGATAATTGCCACTTAATATGCAATTATTGATACTAATTGGCATTAATTAGAATTTACATGCACAACTTACTAGACATTAATTCTAATGCACACTGCCAAAAAGGGGTGTGGCCATGAGTGTGGAGTGGGTGGACCATGGTAGTTCCAAAAATCTACGTGCATGATTATAGGAGACACCTGCTCTGTACATAACTTAGGTGCCGGTATCTACACCAAGTTTTACTTGGCATAAATGGACGCGCTTAGAGTTAGGCGTAGGCATAGCCACTAAGTGTATTCTATAAACTGGCTTAGCATATTCTATAAACCATGCCTAAATCTAAGTGCAGTTTACAGAATACACTTATGCAGAAATATTTTCAGCGCTGATTTTTCAGGCACCATATATAGAATCCAGTCTTTTGAGCCTAACTTTGAGCATGAGCATTTATGTTTGTCAAAGGCTGGAGTAAATGCTTGCGCCGAACTAATGGTAGTTAGGTGCAGAAATGATGGTATTCCTAAACCTGCGCCTATTTTCCAGGCATGACCCTGATCTGACCATGTCTCTCCCATAGCCATACCCACTTTGGAAGTTGAGCATGATGGAAAGTTGGTATGAGGGTGGTAGAATAGAGTGCAAGGGTCTAATTAACATTTCAGGTCAACTGATTGATCCTTAATGCCAATTAATTTATTTATTGCATTTGTATCCCACATTTTCCCACCTCTTTGCAGGCTCAATGTGGCTTACATTATGCCATAATGACAAGTGCCATTACTGAAAGGAGAGATACAGGATATTATTGCATTTAAAGTAGAGAAATATAAAATAGGTTAGAAATAAAAAGATATATAAATCCTTTCATGTGTAAGAGAACTAGGGTAATATATAACATTCAATAAGGACATTTTCATTATAGTAAACAAAAATCAAGATGAATATAGTATACAAATCGTAAGAGAGCACAGATAGCTTGTTCTGGAAAAACGTTTTGGTGTTAATTCAAATTAAGAGCAAATTAGCCTATTAAGTTATATGCAGAAATGAAAATTGTGTGAAAAATCTGCACCTGTCTTTCAGTACCACATATAGAATCTTGGGGTATGTGATTTTGGACCAGGTTATCTTTATGAAAACCTGTTCCATTATCAGTTATCAGAACAAATAGAAGAGAATGTTTCGTTTCAAAAATATAGCTCTGACTGACTGTGTATGACTTCAGTTGTGGACTCTTAGAGGACAGAATTACTGGTTGACTCTCACTTGCAGGTGTGTGTGAGATGAAAGAGAGAGACACATGCAGAAGAGTGCAAGAATGAGATATATCAATGAACACACCTGATCTAGCCACTTTCGTTCCCAGATGCGGAGGTATTTTGCTTTCTTATTAAGGTCTCCCAACTCATGGGGATATAAGGCCTTGTTGCTGAATTGCCAGAGGAGGGAATACTAGAAGTCACTCATTTCATTCAGATTGGTTTGACTTTCTGCAAATGGAAAAACATTCCCTTCACTAACAAGATCAGGCAAGCAAGAAGGTCCACATCTGCTCCAAAATTGGTGTAAATTTGTGCATCTGTGTCTTGTATACTAGTGGTTATGTATTTTATCAAACAAATATGTACACGGTAACTCTGCCCAAGCTATTCCAAAACTATGCCCCAGAACACCTGCATGTGGTGTAAGACTGCACATATATAGATGTGTGACTAAACAGCTCATTTTTGAAAGAGAAGGGCGCCCATCTTCCGACAGAAATTGGGAGATGGGCACCCTTCTCCCAAGGTTGGCCAAATCGGCATAATCGAAAGCCGATTTTGGGCGGCCTCAATTGCTTTCTGTCGCGGGGACGGCAAAAGTTCAAGGGGGCGTGTTGGCAGTGTACAGAAGACGGGATGGGGGTGTGGTTAACAGATGGGCGTCCTCGGAAAAAAGAAGGGTGCCTCTGACGAACACTTGGCCGACTTTACTTGGTCCTTTTTAGTTCAAGACCAAGCCTCAAAAAGGTGTCCAAACTGACCAGATGACCACCAGATGGAATTGGGGATCACCTCCCTTCACTCCCCCAGTGGTCAGTAACCCCCTCCCACCATAAAAAAAACTTTAAAAATACTTTTTTGCCAGCCTCTATGCCAGCCTCAAATGCCATACTCAGGTCCATCTCAGCAGTATACAGGTCCCTGGAGCAGTTGTAGTGGGTGCAGTGTACTTCAGGCAGGTGGACCCAGGCCCATCCACCCCCTAACTGTTTCACTTGTGGTGGTAAATGTGAGCCCTCCAAAACCCACCACAAACCCACTGTACCCACATCTAGATGCTCCCCTTCATCCCTAAGGGCTATGGTAGTGGTGTACAGTGGTGGGGAGTGGGTTTTTTTTGGGGGGGGGGGGGTTGGGAGGCTCAGCACCCAAGGTAAGGGAGCTATGCACCTGGGAGAAATTTTTGAAGCCCACTGCAGTGCCCCCTAGGGTGCTCAGTTGGTGTCCTGGCATGTCGGGGGGGGGGGGGGCAAGTGCACTAAGACTGCTGGCTCTTCCCACGACCAAATGGCTTGGATTTGGTCGTTTTTGAGATGGCCGTCCTCAGTTTCCATTATGGCCGAAAACCGGGGACGGTCATCTCTAAGGTCAACCTAAAAGTTGGGATTTGGGCAGCCCCCACCGTATTATTATTATTATTTATTGCACTTGTATCCCACATTTTACCACCTATTTGCAGGCTCAATGTGGCTTACAAAGACCTGTTATGGCATAGCCATTCCAGGGTAGTAGATACAATTGGTGTTACAAAAAAGATTAAGGTTGACAAAAAGATCTAAACAAACAGTATAGAGATGACTTTCTGAATAAGGGTGGAGCGGTGTAGTGTTATAATTAGGCCTTGTTGAAGAGGTAGGTTTTCAGAGATTTGCAAAAGTTAGTTATTTCGTTAATTGTTTTCAAGTTAGTTGGTAGTGCATTCCACAGCTGCGTGCTCATATAAGAAAAGCTGGTTGCATGGGTTAGTTTGTATTTTAGTCCTTTGCAGCTGGGGAAGTGTAAATTAAGAAATGTGCAAGCTGATCTTTTAGCATTTCTGGGAGGGAGGTCAACGAGGTCTAGCATGTAGGTCGAGGAATCGCCGTGAATGATTTTATGAACAATCAAAATGAAAGATGGCCGCCCATCTTGTTTCGATAATACGGGATGCCCCACCGTCCTCGGAGATGGGCACCCTTAGAGATGGGCACCCCCGTTTGATTATGCCCCTCCACGTAGTTTTATAAAACATGTCTTACACACAGAAAAAAAACTTCTTTATGCCATGGCCTCTACACAACTGACAAGTTTGCACCTACAGAACCTTCACTGAAGAAACAGCTCCAGCAAGCAAGAGTCACACCCAGCAGTCAATAAACAGGCAGGGCAACTCTCCAGCAACTTCTGCCATAAATGTGCACTTTTCCCACATGCATGAAGAGTGAACACTATTTACTAAGAACATGCACTCTTTGCAAGGGGAATCAGTGACATTTGAGACCTGGTTTGCAGTCTGCTGCTCAAACCACTAGGCTACTCCCACTAAGAATAGGCAAACTGGATAGGTTGTAAGGTCTTCATATGTCATCATTTTTCTATGTTTCATTCTCCCCATTTGCCAGCCTATCCTATCTGTGCTGGTCTCTCTGTATCTACCTGGTTCTGTTTCTGTCTGCTGGTAAGAAACACAAAGAGATAAATAGTAGCAAGAGCATGTACATGGGTGGCAAACTTGTACCGTTGTCAAATGCATGGGATCTCTGAACAGTAGGCCAAGATTTTAGCAAAATAGTAGCCTGCTGAGTGAAGACTAAGCAACTCTATATACATCACATTCCCTGGCCTGACCTACACTTTTGTATCCCAAGACCTTACTCTAGGGCATTCATTAGAAATATCCTTCTGTTAAGAATGGGATAGCTGAACTTGCCTACTACAATTCTTTTTAGTTAGGTAAAAAAGAAGTCTTAAGGCTCCAGCATCAGACCACCAGAAGGCTGGCAACCTAGAGAGGCAGGCTACACCTAACAGTTCTGAGACAGAAGCCTTCACACAGGGATGGAGGAAACCGTGCACAACCAGAGGTTGTTAGGTGTGCTAGAAAATAAGAAGGTATGGCTGAGGAAAAGTAGAGTAACACATGGACCAGTGCTTATATTCTGTTACTGCAGAGTGAAAGGTATACAAATGGCTGATCCTAGATTAGAGGTATTACCCAGAGTGGGCAGGATCTGGTGTTCAAGCAGGGACAGATTAACACAAGGGAGGTGGATCCATAAAGGACTTTGTTTAATCACCTCCTTCACCAGGAGAACAACCTCCCCAATGAAACGTTGGTTTTCCTTAGATGTGTTTCTTTCTTGGTAGCTGTTGTATATGTACTTGGTAGCTAGTACACATATGCATATAAAATAGGAGCTTACGTGCCTAACTGGGCAGTAAGAAGGCATGCATGACATATTTTGGATAGTGCTTTGTTTATATTTATCCTAATGTATTACATAGATTTCACTTTTATGCAGGATACTTCTCAGTGCCTACATTGATCTAATTGTAGGCTTCTGCATGCCTGTGCTAGACAGCTCTGTCCCTAATTACTTGCTTTGTGCCAGATACTCATTACTCCCTCTGATAGCATTAGCCATCTCCACCTTTTTAAAACTTGATCTGTTTTGTCTGGGCAAATTTTCATGTCTTCTGAATAGGATCTGGGCTCCCAGTAATGGGAAGATCAGAGGGTTTTCCTGTGTCTCCTTATTGGGGGTCCTTTTACAAAGGCGTGCCAAAAAGTGGCCTGCGGTATTGTGGCCACATGTATTGGACACACGCTGGACCATTTCTCCACCGCGTCTAAATAAAACAATTTTTTTGTTTGGGCCAGGAAATGGACATGTGGCAAAATGAAAACCAGTGTGCGTCTATTTATGGCCTGAGCCCTTAATGTCACCCATTGATTTAGCAGTAAGGGCTCATGCATTACCTGCGCGGTAACCGTCCATTGTGCACCAACTGACGATTACCACCGGAAACACTCCTGCAGTAGAAATTAGAAAATTAGTTTCTACAGCGTGTTTTTGATGCACACCAAATTCAGAATTACCACCCAAGGCACGTGGTAGCCAGGCGGTAATGCCGATTTGGTGTGTGCTGGACTTGTGCGTAAAAGGGACCTAGTTCACTTCTGCAATCCTGCATTGCTCTAGCCATACTGCAATCTCACAACAGTAATAATGAAGTCATCTAAGGAATCACAGCCAGTTAATACATTGGTTTCTAACTACAAAGATTTTTAATTATGTGTCATTTCCCATGTCAATTATTGGAATTTTTGTTTATTTCTGTTTTTCTGTCCATTTTTCTCATTTTCTTATAATAGTGTACACTATCCAGAGAATCCTATAAATGATGCCTAAAGTTAGATGCTAATTCTGCGCCCAATGTCCAGCATGGAGATGTGTTCTATTATCATTGCAAATGACAGCCCATGCTTATCTTTCTAAAGCTAGTGAAACAGAGGAGTCCTTTTATTACAGCTTTGCAGGCAGTAACCCCAGGATTCTATATATCATGCCCAGAGTGGCCTAATGGTTAGGGTGGTGGACTTTGGTCCTGAGGAACTGAGTTCAATTCCCACTTCATGCACAGGCAGCTCCTTGTGACTCTGGGCAAGCCACTTAACCCTCCATTGCCCCATGTAAGCCACATTGAGCCTGTCATGAGTGGAAAGTGCGGGGTACAAATGTAACAAAAAAATAAAATAAAAACATGCATAACTTAATTAGCTTAACAAGCCAAGTGTTGTTAATAGCACTTAACAAGCAATAATGAACTCTAATTGGCAATAATTAGAAATTACACACATAACTTGCTAAAGGCACTGTTTACTAAACTGTGCTTTAGGCACACTAACATTTTAGCGTTTGCTAAAAATTAACACATTATAATGCTAGAGACACCCATAGGAATATAACAGGAGTCTCTATCATTACCGCATGTTATTGTTTAGCACACGCTAAAAGGTTAGCATGCCTATAGCGCAGCATAGTAAACAGGGTCTTAGTGTATTCTGCAATGCACAGAACCTAAATTCTAATGCGCAGAGCCAAAAGGGGGTGTGGTTATGGGTGGGGAAATGGGTGTTTCGTGGGCATTCCAAACTTTATGCACACTGTTATAGAATATGGCACTCTGTGCCTAAATCTGTGTGCCGTTATTTACACCACATTTCCCTTGGTGTAAATGGATACACATACTTCTAGGCACTGGGATATCAACTTAGTATGTTCTATATGCTGTGCCTAAATCTAGGTGCTGCTTATAGGATATGCTTAGGCAGAAATCTATTCCAAGTGGATTTTTCAGATGCCATATATAGAATCTAGCCATAAATGCTAAGAAATCCATTGGTATAAAATGGGCTTCTTAGAATTTAGTGTGCGCTAAGCTTTAGTAAAAGGGCACCAAAATTAACTGCAGGTAGCCTCACTTCACAAGATGGTTTATTAGATTGTAAGCTCTTTGAGCAGGGACTGTCTTTCTTCTATGTTTGTGCAGCGCTGCGTACGCCTTGTAGCGCTATAGAAATGCTAAATAGTAACAGTAGTAGTACTTAAGTCAGTTGAATAAAAGAACAAAATTTAACTTAAAAATGTGAAAAAGTCACCATGGGTGAAATTCAACTGCAATACCGTATTACAATGCACATGGCTATGGTTTTGCAGACTTTAATGGCAAGATTTCTTTTTTTGAAAAGTAAAGATGTGAACGTGAGGAATGCTGAGAAACAAAGACTGCTAGGGCTTGCCATTATGCCACTCTGGGAAGGGCCCTCGTGGGACAATCAGAATATAAGACCTTCAAGTAAGTCCACCTTTCAACTTTTTTTTTTTTTACAGTCTAAGCAAATACAGTACAAAAGTACAGCAAATGTTTATGTCAGACAACAAAAGATTGGAAAAATAAAGGAGTGGGTGAATAAAGGACTCTTAAAACTCCTGTCATACACATATTAATGCCAGATATTTCCAAAGCCCTTTCACCTTCAAATGAAATTAGTTACTGGTATTTCTTGTAAAGCTACATGCAGCTATAGGTGTTGAGTGTTTTGCAGAAAAACAGCATTCAAGCTGCTAGTTTGCAGTTTTCTCTGAACAGTTTTCACATAAATGTGTTTCTGATTTTTTTCCCCTTTTATCCCATGGGGGAAAAAAGAATTAAGGGTTCCTTTTATGAAGCTGTGGCAAAAGGGGGCCTGCGCTGGTGTCGGCGTGTGTTTTTGACGTGCGCTGATCCCCCCCCCCCTTTTACTGCAGCGGATAAAAGGCAGGTCTTTGGTTTTTTTCAAGAAATGGCCATGCAGCAAATGAAGCACTTGCCGTGTAGCCATTTCAGAGGAGGAGCACTTACCACCACCCATTGAGGTGGCGTTAAGGGCTCCCGCGCTAACCTGGCAGTAACCGAGCAGCATGTGGCACTGCCCGATTACCTCCGGGTACACACCGGCACTAAAAAAAAATTGAAATATTTCTGAAACACTAGAAATAGTGCATGCTGGGGGAGGGAAGTACCACTGGGCTTCTGCGGTAGCCCAGCAGTACTTCCCTTTTAGCGAGCAGTAAGCCCATGTTGGGCTTACCGCCGCTTCGTAAAATGGCACCTAAATTAATAGAACCTTGTAAAGTGTTTTACAGGAGCAAAGGTACAGGGAAAGCCCACCTATGGCAGGGCAGTGAATCTTTTCTCGTCCCTTCCCATTTCACTGCACCTAGGTGTAAACCCTTACAAACTGCACCAGATCTTAGGTCCTGAAAGGACCATCACCATTAAACTTTAGACCAGAATGACATTTCTACGAGGACTGAAAAGACTCAGAGATCAAAAATTGAAATTCTGCCATCCACTTGAGAAGCACCAACAAGCTTGCTATTATTTTTTTATTTTTATTTATTCAGTTTAATCAAATTTACAAGAAAACTTCTTGATTGGAAAAGCATCATAAAAATTAGAAATATATCATAAGAAATTAATAATCCATTAGGTAAACATTGACGCTCAAGTCCATAAATTGGAGATCCAAGATTTAGGAATACAAGGAGACTAAAAAAAAATACAGGAAATTAATCAAGGTTAACACAGACTCTATTGAGATGAGTTACTTATTTCATAGCGCTTATCCTTTTTTGCTGAGGTTATAAAAGCTGATACATGTGCGGGTTCTGTGAATACATATTTCTTCTCATCAAGTCTTACTATACACTTGCAGGGGTATCTTAAAAAAAAGGTACCCCCCAAGTGTAATATTTCAGGCTTAAGGAGCAAGAATTGTTTCCTCCGTCTCCTTGTCTCCTTGGAGACATCAGGAAATAATAATATTTTATAACCCAAACAAGCTTGCTATTTTTATTCATCCAATGAAAGTCTTTTAAATCTTTTCCTTCTTTACTAAACAATCCAAGGTGCAATTGGTACTGTTTAAGCTTTATTTCTTACTGGCAATTTTTAATTATGTAGTTTATCATTAAATCTTAGGTAGTTTTAAAAAGCTTTCAGGGGTCCTTTTACCAAGCAGTGGTTGCCATTTTTGCCATACACTAGGGCACTTTTTACCACAGCGGGTAAAAAGCCCCTAAAAAAGACATGGCCATGCAGTATGATTATTCCTACCATGTGGCCATACGGAGAGAAGCATTTACCACCATCTATTGAGATGGCGATAAGGGCTCCTGCGGTAATCTGGCGTGTTAGCTCCATGTTAGAAATTATGGAATTATTTTTCACAACACCAGAAATAGCACGAGCTTGAGGCGGAACTACAGTCAGTGGCCGCGTTGGCCAACAGTAGTTCCACATTGCCACCAGTGGTGTAGCTAGGTGGGGACATGGGGGCCTGCCCCCCAAATTTCATCTGGACCCCTGGTTTTGTTGGTGGGGATCCTTAACTCCCGCCAGCTGAAGCCTTGTCCAGCGCTGGTCTCTGGAGCTGCCATGTTCCCTGCCCTGCTCTCTCTTCCTCCTCACGTCCTGCACTTTCCTTTTAGTGAAATTGAGTATGCTCAGTTTCACATAAAGGAGCGTGCAGGATGTGAGGAGGAAGAGAGAGCAGGGCAGGGAATGTGACGGCTCCGGAGACCGGTGCTGGAGAAGGCTTCAGCTAGCGGGGGTTGGAGACCCCCGCCAGCCAAGGTATTTCCTGCTGTGGGCTGCAGCAGGGCGAGCAGTGGGAGGACGTCGGTGGGGCATCAGACTAAAATGTGTCCCCCCCCCTCCATCTCGGGCTCTGGCCCCCTTCCACCGTGAGGTCTGGCTACGCCCCTGGTTGCCGCGCCTCAACCCTTTAGTAAAAGGGCCCCTTAGTCAAATTGACTTTTAGACAATCTGCTTGTGGGCATTCCTTGGTGGAGCAGGGTTGGAGATGTGTGTATATGCATGTGTTTTATAAAATATGCGAGTATCCACTTAGAGTACATGCACATATCTGCTTCTTCTTTGAAGCAGATGAAAATTTGTGCAAGAGAATCTGTGCATGACTGGAGATGGCTCTAATGACTGTTTAATAAAAAATACATACAGCCAGGTTTACTAACATGTACTACCACATTAGTACATGCTGTTATTATTGCACATTATCCCCCTGATTTTATAAAGGTCACCAAAAATTGCCACACAAATCTAGGCATAGGAGCCGACTCTGTGGGTGCTATGGGTGCTTCAGCACCCCCAATATTGAGCAAATTCCTTGTATGTATCCAGGGAGGGATTATTTCTATTAGGCTTAGCACCCCCAATAATTTTGAAAAGTTGGCTCCTATGAATCTAGGTGTGTTCCCAATTTATATGCGTAGTTTAAAAGAATAGTCAGTTAGTGCCAATAATTTTTTTTTGTTTGTTTTTTTGTTACATTTGTACCCCACACTTTCCCACTCATGGCAGGCTCAATGCAGCTTACATGGGGTAATGGAGGGTTAAGTGACTTGCCCAGAGTCACAAGGAGCTGCCTGTGCCTGAAGTGGGACCAAAGTCCACCACCCTAACCACTAGGCCACTCCTCCACTCCACGGTTAAATAAGCAACTATTGGCATAAAGGGGTCCTTTTACAAAGCTGCAGTAGAAAGTGGCCTCCAGTAGTGTGGGAGCATATTTTAGGTGTGCACTGGGCCATTTTTTTTACTGTGGCTGGGAAAAAGGCAGTAACTCTGACTTGACACACGTAGGCAATTACTGCACGGTTAACGCAAGAGACCTTACCGCTATGTCAATGGCTGGTGGTAAGGTCTCAGACCCAAAATGGATGCACACCAATTTTAATTTTTCTGCATGTCCATTTTTGGCAAAAATTGAAAAAAGGCATTTTTTACAGGCACACTGAAAATGGATCTGCGAGCACCCAAAACACATGCCTACACTAGCGCAGCCCATTTTTCGATGCAACTTAGTAAAATGACCCCCTAATTCCCTTTAAGCACCCCTCTGAGCTCCCCCACCCCTCCCCAATCCCCTTCTCCCCTCTCTGAGCTCCCCAACCTCCCTAATCCCCTTTAAGCACCCCTCTGAGCTCCCCCCACCCCTCCCAATCCCCTTCTCCCCTCCTTGATGCTCTCCCACCCTCCCTAATTCCCTTTAAGCACCCCTCTGAGCTCCCCCACCCCTCCTCCCCTATCTGAGCTCCCCACCCTCCCTAATCCCCTTTAAGCACCCCTCTGAGCTCCCCCACCCCTCCCCAATCCCCTTCTCCCCTCTTTGAGCTCCGCACCCTCCCTAATCCCCTTTAAGCACCCCTCTGAGCTCCCCCACCCCTCCCCAATCCCCTTCTCCCCTCTTTGAGCTCCGCACCCTCCCTAAGTCCCTTTAAGCACCCCTCTGAGCTCCCCCACCCCTCCCCAATCCCCTTCTCCCCTCCTTGATGCTCTCCCACCCTCCCTAATCCCCTTTAAGCACCCCTCTGAGCTCCCCCACCCCTCCCCAATCCCCTTCTCCCCTCTCTGAGCTCCCCACCCTCCCTAATCCCCTTTAAGCACCCCCTGAGCTCCCCCACCCCTCCCCAATCCCCTTCTGCCCTCTCTGAGCTCCCCACCCTCCCTAATCCCCTTTAAGCACCCCTCTGAGCTCCCCCACCTTTCCCCAATCCCCTTCTCTCCTCTCTGAGCTCCCCCACCCTCCCTAATCCCCTTTAAGCACCCCCTGAGCTCCCCCACCCCTCCCCAATCCCCTTCTGCCCTCTCTGAGCTCCCCACCCTCCCTAATCCCCTTTAAGCACCCCTCTGAGCTCCCCCACCTTTCCCCAATCCCCTTCTCTCCTCTCTGAGCTCCCCCACCCTCCCTAATCCCCTTTAAGCACCCCCTGAGCTCCCCCACCCCTCCCCAATCCCCTTCTGCCCTCTCTGAGCTCCCCCACCCTCCCTAATCCCCTTTAAGCACCCCTCTGAGCTCCCCCACCCCTCCCCAATCCCCTTCTCCCCTCTGAGTCCCCCCCAACCCGACAGCTGAGATCCGTTCTCCTGCTGCTCCTACCCTGTCCTGCCTTAAAAAAAATTTTTTCGAAGCGCCGGAGAGTGGCAGGCAGAGCGCCTCGCGTCTGCCCTGCTAGTAAAGAAGATCTCGTCGACGTCGTTGTCCTTCCCACACTGAGTCCCGCCCGCCCTTGCGGTAATAGGAAGTTGCCTCAGAGGGGGGCGGGACTCAATGTGGGAAGGGCGACGTCAGTGAGATCTTCTTTACTAGCAGGGCAGACGCGAGGCGCGCTGCCTGCCACTCTCCGGCGCTTCGAAAAAATTTTAAAGGTGGAGCAGCGGGAGCGGAGCACCCCCCCACACGATGACACCCGGGGCGGACCACCCCCACCGCCCCACCCTTGCTACGCCACTGCTTCCCAGGGAAGAGTGTAGGGAGTGCTGAAAAATCGCAACTTGGACATTTTTAAGAGAAAAATGTCCTTCTGTCACATTATATTGATGTTGGTTTTTAAAGCTCAGCTTTAGCTATGACTGAGCCTTAGGAACTATGATCCTTTAAGGGACTTGAGATCTCAGGGTTGTAATTTTTTGGAGGTACCTTTGGTTTGTTAAGTTCATCTTGCTGAAACCTGTGCTTGAATAATTTTTGTACTGGGGCTAGTAGTTATGTGGAATACACTGCCACTGAAGATTCCTCAAATTGCTGTGTTTTGTTGTCATTTTTAGGGATGATGTATGATTTATTGTATAGCATGTTTTAGTTTGGTCTATATATTATTTTAATGAGTGTACATTGTAACACGCTTAGATATGTTGGATAGGTGGGATATAAATTTGATAAATAAATAATGACATAACTTTTATTTTCTTTTTGTTCTTTTGAAAATGAACCGCTATCCACCTTATTTTCGAAAGAGAAAGATGCCCATATTTCGACCCAAATCGGGATATGGGTGTCTTTCTCCCATGGGCGCCCAAATCGGTATAATCGAAAGCCGATTTTGGGCGTCTTCAACTGCAATCTGTCTCGGAAACGACCAAACTTGACGGGGCATGTCGGAGGTGTGGTGAAGGCGGGACTGGGGCGTGTTTATCGGCCGAGGAGATATGGGTGTCCTCGGCCGATAATCGAAAAAAGAAAGGCGTTTTAACGCAAATTTGGGTCACTTTTTTTGGACTCTTTTTTTTCATAAACAAGTCCCAAAAAAGTACCCTAAATGACCAGATGAGCACCAGAGGGAATCGAGGATGACCACCCCTGACTCCCCCAGTGGTCACTAACCCCCTCCCACCCAAAAAAACTACTTTTAAAACTTTTTTTTCCAGCCTGTATGCCAGCCTCAAATGTCATACCCAGCTACATCACAGCAGTATGCAGGTCCCTGGAGCAGTTGTTAGTGGGTGCAGTGGACTTCAGCCAGGTGGACCCAGGCCCACCCCCCCCCCTACCTGTTACACTTGTGGTGGTAAATGGAAGCCCTCCAAACCGCCTCCAAAACTCACTGTACCCACATCTAGGTGCCCCCCTTCAGCCATAAGTGCTATGGTAATGGTGTAGAGTTGTGAGGAATGGGTTTTGGGGGGGGGATTTGGGGGGCTCAGCACCCAAGGGAAGGGAGCTATGGACTTCAGAGGTAGTTAACTTTAGTTTTTTAATTGTTATAAGTGCCCCCTAGGGTGCCCGGATGATGTCCTGGCATGTGAGGGGGACCAGTGCACTACGAATCCTGGCCCCTCCCATGACCCAATTCCTTGGATTTGGTCGTTTTTGAGCTGGGCACCTTCGGTTTCCATTATCGCTGAAAAACAATACCGCCCAGCTCAAATCCGCACAAATCCGATGCATTTGGCTGGCACAAACCGTATTATCGGAAAAAAGATGGACACCCAATTTTTTCGAACATACGGTTTGTCCCGCCCCTTCATGTTCCCTTTCTCGGAGATAGACGTCCATGGAGATGGGCATTCGCGTTCGATTATGCCCCTCCACATATCCCAAAATCCTACTCTAAAATACATGTCAAATGGGCATCTATATGAAGGGTTTTTTTGTGCTGGTACTCACCGGTACGGCGTAACGGTACCTTTTTTCCCCCGGTGAGTCCTGCACTCTTTCTCTCACTCGGATCACTCCCCTACTTACTGTTTTTCTAGGACTCAGCAGCACAAATGGTGCAGGCAGCGATTAAGAGAGGCTGGCAGCGTCAGAGCTTCCCTCTGCGAGTCCCGCCTATGCGGAAACAGGAAGTTGAAACAAAGTAGGTGGGACTTGCAGATGGAAGCTCCGATGCTGCCAGCCTCTCTCAATCGCTGCCTGCACCGTTCGTGCTGCTGAGTCCACGCTGGCAGCCTTTCTTTATTTTCATTCGTAGCAGGCAGACAGGCAGGCAGTGGAGAAAGAGGATGGGCTGGGGAAAGAAGAATCGATAGATGGGGAGGGCAGGGGAGAGAGGAGAATCACAGGACATGGATGGGAGGGGAGAACAGGTGAGAGAGGAGAATCGCTGGACATGGATGGGAGGGGAGGGCAGGGGAGAGATGAGAATCACTGGACATGGATGGGAGAGGAGGGCAGGGGAGAGAGGAGAATCGCTGGACATTGATGTAAGGGGAGGGCAGGGAAGAGAGAATCGCTGGACATGGATGGGAGGAGAGGGCAGGGGAGAGAGGAGAATCACTGGACATGGATGGGAGGGGAGGGCAGGGGAGAGAGGAAAATCACTGGACATGGATGGGAGGGCAGGGGAGAGAGGAGAATTGCTGGACATGGATGGGAGGGGAGGGCAGGGGAGAGATGAGAATCGCTGGACATCGATGGGAGGGGAGGGGAGAGAAGAGAATCGCTGGGCATCGATGGAAGGGAAGGGCAGGGAAGAGAGAATCACTGGACTTGGATGGGAGGGGAGGGCAGGGGAGAGAGGAGAATCGCTGGACATGGATGGGAGGGGAGGGCAGGGGAGAGAGGAGACATACTGTACATGAATGGGAGGGGAGGTCAGGGAAGAGAAATTTGCTGGAAATGGATGGAGAGGAGAGAAGGAGAGAGGAGAATTGCTGGACATGGATGAATGGAGGGGTTTGGGGGGAGAGAGGAGAAATGCTGGACTTGGATGGAGGAGAGGGGAGAGAGAATTATTGCTTTATATGAATACAGGGGAGGGAAGAGAGGAGAAATGCTGGACATGGATGGAGGAGAGGAGAGAGGAGAAATGCTGGACATGGATGGAGGGGAGGAAAGAGGAGAAGTGCTGGACATGGAAGGAGGGGAGGAAAGAAAAAAGAAAATGCACATGGATGGAGATCAGGGAAAGGGAAGAGAGGAGAAAAACTGCACATGGATGGAGGAAATAGGCAAAAGCTGGATCCACGTTATACCTCCTCCAGTCAATTCCATGGAGGAGGACCCAGCTTTTACTTATGGATGTAGGGCAAGAAATGAAGAAGAAAGGAGGAAAGTAAAGAAATAAATGGAAAGGAAGCCCTGGAAACAGAGTTAAGAGAACAGATAGAGAGCAGCAGAATCAGAGACTGGGACCAATATGGATAGAAAAACAAAGCACCAGACAACAAAGGTAGAAAAAAATCATATGTCCAATTTGAGAATTTACATCTGCTGTCTTATTTTGCACTTGGTATACTGGAGCTGTAACAGCTTACAGAAATGATTTATAATGAAAAAAAAATCATGTTATTTTTTTCTCCTATACTAGTATAATATTTTCAATGATGTCTGTTTATATGCGCCATGGCTGGTGTAAGGGGTGTAGCCATCATAGGGGTGGAGCCATATGTGGTGAGTACCACACCCATAATGAGTACCGGCACCTTTTTTTCTACAAAAAAAGCACTGTCTATGTGACATGCTAAGTTGGACATCTATATTCTGAGCTGGATATCCTTTTTGAAATGCTTCTCTATATTAAGTGGATTTTTTGAAACTTTTTGAATATAGATTACATTTGATGCGTTTATTTGTAGAATTTCCACACCTTTGAAGAACCCTAATAGCAAAACTGCAGGCTTCCAGTGGGCATTTATGAAGATAAGCTGAATTATTTTCAGTTAAGCACTTGTAAAAAGTAAGTTGAGATACATTCAGTCAAATGCATGAGGCTTTTGTTAGTTTTTGTATGTTTGAACATATTATAACTGAAAAGGGTATTGCAAAATGAGCTAAAATATGAAGGGAAGATTTTTTTTAAGACTACTGATTAAAATGCATAACTGTAAAAAGATTGGTAAATGCAATGTGAGGTTACTGAATTGTTGTTGTTTTTTCCTACAGAAGCAAATTATATACATTATTGAGACTATAGTTCAAAGTGAATATCCTATATAATAAAAAGCACCTCCAACGTTCTGAAGCTGACTCCGTGGCACTGAAACCTTGAAGCATTCATGCTCTCTGTATCCATCTCCAGAATTGACGTCACGTACTTCTGGGTTCGTCACAAGCAGCTGTGACCAACCACACGAGGGTTCATAATCGCCCCACCCTCGAGGGAACTCTGTAGCTGCCCTCCCGGCAAATACCGCAAGGTGGAAGAGATTAAGTAATTAGCTGATTTGGAATAAGGAGGATTCTTGATTATGTGAAAAACAGGCACTGCAAAAGAAAGGTGGATTGATAAGGCACTGCTTGGAACACAAGGGGTCTCCGTTTTCTGCAGGAAATTGACCAGAGAAGTTTATTGGCAAATAAAGCGATAAAGATGTTTGTGGAGAGAGGAAATGGTAGAAAAGCTTGATGTTTGGTTGGGAGGGGAAGGTGGAGAAGAACACAAGAAGTTAGTGATTATACCATATATAAACGGCATCTTAAAAGAGTGGGAGAAAAAAAATGGCTTTCGAAAACAATCTCTGTTTCAATAATACGGATTGTTTACCTTTACAAATGTAATAAGGTAACTTTATTGAAGAAGAAAAGGGAGCATTTGCCAGGTGGCCTTTGCTGCTAAAGCAGGCTGGCTCTCAGCGCCCGACGGAGGGAGGGGCGACCCTGGAACAGGGAGGGAGAAGGGGGAGGGGGCCCTGGAACTGGGAGGGAGGGCAACCCTGGAACTGGGAGGGAGGGAGGACGACCCTGGGAGGGAGGGGGGAGAAAAATCCTGGAACTGGGAGGGGGCCACCCTGGAACTGGGAGGGAGGGAGGCAGGGGGCCACACTGGAATTGGGAGGGAGGGGGGCCACTGGCACACACTCTCATTCTCACACACACACTCTCACACAGACACACTCGCACCCAGCCTCACTCTCTCTGTCACACACACACTCTCACACATTCACTCTCTCTCTCTCACACAGTCACTCTCACACACACTCTCTCAAACATACACACTCCGAGGAAAATCTTGCTAGCGCCCGTTTTTTCCATTATCTGCTAAAATTGACCCATGTACCCCAAGTTTTAATGAAAGAGCTCAGGCTCTACACAATTCTGCCTTGTCATAAATTCTATGACTGGTTGCAGGGGACCTGGCTAATGTGGGGTGAGTATCTCAGTGATCACCCCACCCCTGAAGGGTGGCCTAGCATTTGAGTACTGGCACTTTTTTTTGCTAGAAAAAACACACTGGATGTAATCAACATGGACTACCGTTAAGATGTGTTATTCTACCACTAACTTGTGCTGTTTTAACACAGGTACAAACAAAAAGGAAGAACGGGATAGACCGATATAGTTCCAACGCGGGTTGTTTATTAATTACTGTAGCATGCTGTATCCCCTGCTCGAGCTGTGAGTGTTGGGCTCCTCTGGGTTATGAGCTCCCAGGTACATTGTTTGACTTCTAATGCAGGTACATATGTTGCCGAAACACCGGACTGTGTCGAGTCATTGATGTAGTTAAACAAAGATAATTAACTGTCAGTTAAAACCCATGTTGGAACCACATTTGTCTAACCCCTTTTTCCTTTTTGTTTGTGCTGCTGCGTTTTGTCGTTAAGGGGTTACTTCTGCTGGGTTTTGCCTGTTTTAACACAAATACAAATAACTGGGGTTAATAATAAAACAACACATTTTAACAGTAGCCCAGGTTGACAACTTTCCTCCTTAATTTGGTTCCAGCTTTTTGAAGACATTTTGGATAGTTATCAGTTAGCTGTTCACTCTTGGTCATTTTTTTGTTCTGAAATATAGGCATATACATGTTTATGTTGCTATGTTATGCCCACTGATATTTAAAATGTTTATGAGGAAAGGTATTAAAGTGGGATACTGTTAAACTGTGTTATTTTACTGTCAACTTCAGTTATTAATAACTAAGGGGCCCTTTTACTAAAGGGTTGCCAAGCAGCACAGGCTTTCCAGATAGCAATCCAAAACTACTGCCGGCCTACCATGGCCAATGGTGGTAGTTCTGCCCCTACCGCATAGCATTTCTGGTGCTGCCAGTATTTTTCAAAAATTATAACCGCAGGGGGTTACCCAGTTGTAATTGAGCAGTGCCATGCGCTGCCCAGTTACCACTGGGCTAGCATGAGAAACCTTACCACCACCTCAATGGGTGTTGATAAGTACTCCCCCCCCCCCCCCCCCGAAATGGCCATTTCTTTTTTCCACCTTTTTACCCTCTGTGGTAAAAAGGGACGCTGCGTGCGGCAAAAACTCATGCTGCCACTAGCACAGGGCCCCTTTTACCGCAGCTTAGAAAAAGGGGCCTTAAGTGCCCAATATTCAGACAGTGGCAACTGACCGCTGCTGGCATTAAACCTGGAAATTCAATGCTGGGCCATGTTCGGGCAGTGGCATCGAATTTCCGGGTTTGTGGAGCTAGCTAACATCTGGTTAAGTGGGATATTCAATAAATACAAAAAGGAGTGGGAATATAAACCAGGCTTATCAAAAAAAACTAGAA
The DNA here is from genome assembly GCF_901765095.1 of Microcaecilia unicolor. Lineage (NCBI taxonomy): Eukaryota > Metazoa > Chordata > Amphibia > Gymnophiona > Siphonopidae > Microcaecilia > Microcaecilia unicolor. The sequence goes on from NC_044031.1 coordinate 325,865,540, forward strand.
CCAGACAAAAATAGTATTAATAATCAATCAAACAATATTTATTAATATTTTCTTAAAAAGGACTCATTAATATTTTCTAAAAATGACTCGACACAACGTTGTGTTTCGGCCTGGTGGCCTACATCAGGAGTCTTGTAACCATAGTAAAAATAAAACTCATGAATTGATGATATGAAATATCTCAAGCTTCAATTGATAAATAAAAATCTTGAGACAAAAATGTAAAATTGGTCTTAACGGGGGATATTCAGCACTTAACCAGCTATGGGTTATAGCATAATGATAGGACTGATTTTTAAGTTGTTCACCTGGCTGGTTAAGTGCTGAATATAGGCACTTAACAACCCAAGTGCCAACACTGCCCCTAAAATAGCCAGTTTTCAGTTTGGTGCTAACTGGTTATTTTCAGTGGCATTACCCAGTTAAGTGCCACTGAAAATTAGTGGTTAACCCTGAACAGGTGACTTAACCTACCAGGAGTCTTTTCTGGCTGATTAAATCATGTTGAGCATTGATCTGTCTCACTGCATAAAATGGGACCTGTACTAAAATAGCAAAAATTAGTGGTAAAATATCACATCTTAATATAGCCCATTTAGTCAGTTGATGTTTGATTAATGATGTATACAGAGAAAAGATGTTACACTCTTTTATGATAATTAATCTTTTATTAGATGAAATAAGTAATTATGTAAATTTATTATATTTTATTCAAATTTCAATTAAATATAGGAAAATATTCCAAAGTTAATAAACTCAGTAAGAGTGCTTTCACTTTTTCCCTTTTTGTATGAATAAATTTAGCTGAATTTAGATAAAGTTGATTGTCATTGCACTTATATGAAATTCCTGCTGTAAGTTCAAATGTTTGGGACACTGTTGTTAATAGAGAATGCATTCCTATGGGCATCTCCTACATTTAGCATGCACCCAATTTTAGTGCGCGCTAAAAACGTGAGCGCTCCTTAGTAAAAGACCCCCTGACTTATTTAGTCTGGCATTTAACATTCTTAATCTGTGAGTCGTCCAGCAGTGGGGACGTGATCTGGAGGATAGGCTTTTTTCCTCCCTCCTTTCCTCTGTTCTATAATATTGATGTAGTACCTTTCATTTCTATTTAGATGTATTGTACACTGCTTTGATTTTGTCTTTGAAAGGCAGTATATCAAATACCAACTAAACTAATGTTCTTCTGTTAACATAGTCAAACCAATAAAGATCAATCAAGTGTTACATTCTTATTACATCTAATATTGTGGATGAGGATGACTACCAAAAAAAGTTTAGAAAGAGAGTAATTCAAATTTAAGGAAGGGCTTCTCCATTGAATACAATGTAGACGGTCTTTTTCTTCTACTTTCCATGAGTTGCACTTTCAAATAAATGTTTCATAAATGCTCTATAAATGGTAAATGTTGGGTTGAGTTTAGTAACAGCAATATTGGGAGGAGGGGGAAAATAGGGGAAGACACAGGAAGTTGTTCAATTTATAACGTGGATGGCACCCTTAAGTTTTCCAAAGCAAATTGAAAATTAATAGGAATTTTGGAAGGTGTTTATGTTGAATACTTATTACTAATTGCTTCCTAAAACAAATTTTGACAATTTACTCTTTATTTATAGAATGTTACAGAGCATATATCTGTCAAGAGGCTGATCTAAATAGTTTACAGAAGAAACTACATGCACAAAAATTATTATCACAATAGCTATAGTCTTTCAACAAATGGCCCTCTCTTTTTCTAAGTCAACTCTCCTACAAGGGAAATAACAAAATTATTTTAATTCCAAGGGCTAAGAGGACTACTTCTCAAAGGTAGGAAATAGACTGAGTAAATAAAGCTCACTAGTAAATTAAATACTTACTAGAGCTATATTTGAGCAATCTGTTGCATACATATAAATGAAACAATATAAAATATGTAATGAAATATAACTAATTTCTTGTCATCTCAAATGTACATTTCTGACTATGAATGCTTTGCCTGAGAATGTCTCAAATTATAGCCACCCAAGTGGAGAGTCAAATATGGTTTTAAATATTAGCACTTTGATCTCCACTTTCAAATAAATGAGTAGGGCAATGGGTAAGCACAAGGTCACCAGGGGGTCTTGACCTTCATTATGGTACCTAAGTCAAGGAAACTTTCACCTTTAATCACTAACTGCATGATAAATTAATAGATTTAAGACATGCTTTATGTATGAATGACTCCTTGCCAGTAAAAGCATTAGGAAATGAGATATGTGCTAGTGAGTATTAAATAGCAGCATTTTTCCTGTTGTTTTACAAATGTAATACAAATGTACAAAACAGCCACCATTCCTATTGCATCTTATAACCATAAATAGAAGACTGACACCAAATCTAATATTTATTGATTGCTGTGGTAGATATTAACCCCCAGGAAAAATGCCCTCCACAGTCTTTCTGTGAAAATGTGAGGCTCTGTCACATCTTTGAAGAAACTTTATACAGGGAGCCCTTTTTTGTATTCACAACAATCAGGTATGTGAATTACCTCCCTTTGAGGCTGATATGACAAGGTAACCCTTCTTTTAGAATTTGACAGTGGCTCCTCATCTGATTCTGCAGAAAATTCAAACTGTTTGTCCTTGCCTTCAGATGTATTCATTCTGCAGTGCCTCAGGCTTCTGGTTTGTTGCATGAAATGCCTGGAAAAGCCTCCAAGGGTGTCCTCTCCTTACCCAGATTCAAATCCAGCCTGGAAAAGCACTTCTTTAAGGCCATTTAAAAAATGTATTCTTTCCTCATATGTCCTCCTTTTCTTGCTAACACGCTACTTCTTGAAAGGACTTTCATTAGCAGTAGTTTTGCAGTACTTTCACTAGGGGGTCGTCTTACAAAGGCAAGCTGAAAAATGGCTTGTGGTAGTGTAGGCGCGGGTTTTGGGCATGCCAATCCATTTTTTAGCACGCCTATAAAAAATATCTTTTAAAAAATTTTGCCGAAAATTGCCGCGCGTCCATTTTGGGTCTGAGACCTTACCGCCAGCCATTGACCTAGTGGTAAAGACTCACATGGTAACCGAACAGTAATGACCCACACGTGCCAAATGCCACTTGGTGCGTGTCTGTTATGCGTGCCCAAAAATAAAAAATATTTTACAGATGAGCGTATTGGACGCGAGCCAAAAATGAAATTACCGCAAGATCCACGCAGTAGTCGAGCGGTAACTCCATTTTGGCGTGCATTGGGCATGCGTAGACGCTTACGCGGCTTAGTAAAAGGACCCCTAGGGAATCAGGATGTCAAGGGTGGATGATAGGGGTGGATGATGGGTGGAAGTATCGAAAAAGGATTGGGAGGTTGAAAAAGGAATGAGGTGAGGGGTTTGGAAAGGGATGGGGTGGGGATACTGAATGAAACACGAGGTGAGAGTATTACAAAAAGAATCCACTATCAATGGCTTGCTGCATCAGGAAATGTGCACTATTCCCATTGCTGCAACATAAAAATAAATTTACTGTGGAATTCACTAACTCATGGTACTGAAGTACCACAGATTAGTGAATCCTGTAGTACATTTTCACATAGCACACAAAACACTGTGTCTCTCAGAGGGGAATTTATCAACATGGGTTACAGTTAAGTCAACTTATTTTACCACTAGCTGGTGCTATGTTAACACAGGTTTCATTTTATGTAATGAGTCTAGGGGTCCTTTAACTAAGTTGTGTTAGTGGGCCTAACAGAGCTAAAAATGGAATACCATGGGATGTGCTCAGGCATCCTGTGGTAACTTTGAAAAGTGTGCACGCTTTTTTTTAAGGGGCATGTTAGGGGTGGAGCGTTGGCATTCCTGCGCTAACCAGTTAGCACATCTGCATTACTGCACGCTAACTGGTTAGCGCAGGGGTATCACATGACACTGTAAGCTGTGCGGGAGTCCTCTGACTGCATTGCTGCCAAGGAGGGAGTGCTTCAATATTGTGTTTTCAATGGCTAGAGACATGCAGGTTATCTGAAGTCTGGCAGTGCTTGCCTATCTGTCATTACTGAAAATGTGATAGTGAAACAGCACCCCCCCCCCCTGGCAGGGCTGTATGTAGCCGATGGTCAAAAGTCATCGGTAATAGCCGCGTCCATTTATTGCTGCGGCTGAACTTACCAAACTAGGAATAGAAATCAATACTCAAAGGAAATCGCATACAAATTAGATGTGTGGGAAGGCTGCATGCAGTTCGGTAGGGAAAGTGCCCGGTAAATGCGCAGAACAGTCTCACGGTAAGCATCAATATTCTGTGCATGACCAGGCTTGAAAAATAGCAACAACTGCTCTTTGGACCTTGCTGTAAAGGTGTGCATCATAAGCATATGTTACAGGCGTCTATTCAGGGAACCTCACGAAAGAACCCACCATAAAGCGAATTATTACTACTGTATGGATGAGTCATAGATGGACATCATAAGCGCATGTTCATGAATTATTTTTGTTGGTTACCTTTTCTTGCTGTCTTTTTTTGATTACTGTATTTTGATTGTAGTGCAACCAGAACACTTTTCTTATTTATTTGTTCAGGTTGCACTACTGTTTTCGAGCACACACATGCGTATGATACAGGATGCACATGAAAACTGCTGCAGACCACTCCACCCAGCAGCTGCCCTTCCATATGCAACACCACCTCAGACCTGCTGGAAATTTTTAAACATTACAAGTAGGTGCTCCCTTCTGTGTATAGCACAAAAACATCTGTGCATTGCACGTAATGCTCGTTTTAGTACTAATGATCTCTTTTTTAATACATTTGCATCTAGTTTTCGGCTGCTGCTTTCATGAACGGTAAAAGCAGCTTCGAAACCCTTTGAACATTAGGCGCTCGATAGCATGCATGCACAACCGGCTAAAAACAGTCAAAATGGAACATTACAAGCTCAGTAAATTTTGAGCGTCTCACCCTTAGAGGGAACAGTGCCATGTGAGTCCTTATTGCCAACAAACTGTGTGGTGATAAGTGCTCACCACATTTTAAAAAATGGCCGCATAACAATGGCCATTTAGTGTATGGCCATTAATACTAAAAAATCAGAAAATAGGCCATTTTAGACCCACAGAAAAAATGTCCTTAATGTAAGGGACTTTCCCACATTTTTTTACTGCACTTTTGTAGAAGAACTTCCTAGTTGCTAATAGCGGGTTGACAGTGAAATAAGACATCTGAATGATAGCCCATGTTATTATTATTTTTATTATTATTACATTTGTATCCTGTGCTTTCCCACTAAAAGCAGGTTCAATGCACCTTACATAGTAATAGGAATACAGAATATTGTTAGAGAGGGTAAAAGTTAAATATACCAGAACAATAGTTGAGTAGGTAAAGATAGGTAATGGAGAGGGGAGTAAGGTGGGAGATGTGGTCTGGGTCAGTGTCATTGTCATATGGGTATGTGTTAGGTAGGTGGGTTCATAAGATTAGTCTGGGTCATTTGGATAGGCTTGCTTGAATAAATTGGTTTTTAGTGCTTTCCGGAAGGGTAGGTAGTCACAGATTGATCGGATAGATCTGGGGAAGGCATTCCAGAGTTGGCTGCCCAGGAAGGGGAAGTTGGATCCATAATAGGTTTTGTACTTGATTCCTTTGCAATTGGGATAATGCAGGTTGAGGTAATTTCGCAAAGATTCAGACATGTTTCTGGTTGGAAGGTCAATCAGATTGAGCATATAACCCGGAGATTCACCGTGGATAATCTTTTGGATTAATGTGTGGACCTTGATGTTGATTCGCTCTTTGATAGGGAGCCAGTGAAGTTTTACATGAAGAGGGGTTACGTACTCAAAATGTGATTTGCCGAAAATGAGTCTCACTGCTATATATTGATAACTCCTACCCTTAAAAGCATGGCAAGATAAAACTCCAGAATAAAGTTAAGCAAATATGTCATAAAATTATATTCATGCAGTAGCCACCCTGGTTAATATTACTTTTTTTTTTTTTTTACTGTGATTCTGAGGCCTGTTTGGTCTCAAAAGCTCGTGCATAACATCAGCTTTCCTGTGGGTTCTTTTAAAGGTATCACAACCAAAACAGACTCATTAAAAAAAAAAAAAAGAACAATCCTAGATGATTGTGCTCCTCCTGCATGATCTTCCATTACTCTTCATCCCTCCCTAGATAACACAGAATATGCAAACATGCATATTAACTCTTTTAACAGGCTAGGCTCTTAAGAAACAAAACAGCCCATACCCTGATCTGGAAAAAAACAAACCCTAACAATTGAAAACTGAAATATTTTAGAAGTTGATGGTGATAATTTGCACATTTAAATGTGACTGCCTGACTTCCTCATCACTGATTACAACTGACGGCGAGTTAATAAAAGAGCAAAGCTAGCTGTCAGAGCTGGTTAGGCTGTGTGAAGGACAAGGCAAAGGATTAATGCTGGCGTCATTATTTATGGTCATCAACCAGGTCGAGTTCATTCTTATAGTGCCCTACCTGAGTACTGAATGTTAATCTCATCTCTCTCTCTCTCTCTCTCTCTCTCTCTCTCTCTCACACACACACACACACATGCATGCACGCACACCCTATGCATTTCTATGTTAAATAGCATTATTCTTGGTTGACATTGGCATGTTGTGAAGAGGCTTTCTGTTAACTATGCCAAGGGCAATACAGACAAGGCAGGTATATTCAAATGTGCTTTTACAGAAACAGTATTTTAAAAGCAGAGATGTATCAGCAAGAATGATAAAATAACTTGTTTTTCAATGTAACCCCTACTGGTCTGGGGTCACTTCTTGCCTCTTATTTTTGGTTTGCCTGAGACCAGGGGCACATCTTCAGGAAATGAACACTGTCTTTTCCAGATTTACTTTGCTGAGATCATGGGTCCTAGATTGGGATCAGTTTATGCAGGATGCTGTTGGCTTCTTGGATCCACTCTCTCTACCACTCATACCCATTCCCACAAACTCTAATTCTAGTCCAGGGTGTGATCTGAACTAGAAAGGTACTTACGTATTTAAGGGGCTTTTTTCTTAAGCTGCGGTAAAAGAGGAATTGCACTAACAGTTATGGCTATTTTTGCTGCGTGCAGTGGGTAAAAAAGCCAAAAAAAGAAATGACTAAGAGGTAAGTTCACTCTTGCCACATGGCCATTTCAGGAGGAGCAATTAGCACTACCCATTGAGGTGGTGGTAAAGGCTCCCACGCTAACCCAGTGGCAACTGTGCAGCGATTACCAATGAGTAACCCCCTATGATATTAATTTTTCCAAAATTCCAGCAGTTCCAGAAATGCCACACACTGGGGCAGAAGTTGTACCGGGTTGTAGTGCGGCGAGCCCGCGGTGGGCTTGACGCGCTTTAGTAAAAGGGCCCCTAAGTGCCAGAAAGAAAAACAAAATCTAATCAATGAGGAGAGTATAACAATATTAAAAGCATTTCCACTTCATAATATCTAGGAATATCCCTAGTGCTTGGGACCCCTTCTACTCCTTTATCTTAAGAATTCCTTTAGGATCTAGAGTCTGCATTCCTGTTGAACCTACTTCTCATTGTCTTGGCTTCAAGGGTCATGCACTGTGCCCTTTTCTTTCCTTTCCAGGAACAGTGGTACCCGTCTTTCTTGATATTCAGAGGTTCTTCTTTATCAACCAACTTCTTAAGTTCTCCTAAACAGTTCTATAAAGCAGAGGCCTAAGCTGTCCCATATCATTGAAAAGTTGAGTTAGACAAAGAGCCTTACTTATCACTCCTTTTGGATACGTTTAGTGGTCCAATAGTACCGTATGAATAACTGTCCTATCTTTAACCACTAAAAAGTTAACTGGTTAGCAATGAATATCGGCATAGCCGGGTAATTTTTTAGCTGTTGAAAAACCCCCGGATATCCAATGCCGGTCGCCAGAAATGGTCCGTCACTGAATATTTGGGTTTAATACTGGCAACGGACAGCAAAAGCGCTGCCCACTGCTGGCTGAATATCAGGAGGAGTATTTCTGTATAACCACATTTGAATATATCTACCTTGTGTCTATAACCCTTGGCATAATTAACACAGACACACACACACAGTGTATGTGTGTATATGTGTGTGTGATTACATTAACATTCTGTGTTAACATTTATATATTAAAAGGATGACAAAATCCTTTAGAGTTCAGTTGGTAAGGGACCAGTTTGCCAGTTCATTGTTGGCGCAGCAGTGCTGGACCTCAACCCCAGTAAAACATTTTCCTGTTCTTTTGGGCAAAAATGACACAAAGCAAAATGGGAAATGTCATTGACATTTCCCATAACATTTCTAATGAATGCACATCTCAACTGTTGAAGAACATCACCCAGTTGTGTGCATTATCATAAGTAAGTACATAAGTACATAAGTAATGGCACACTGGGAAAAGACCAAGGGTCCATCGAGCCCAGCATCATGTCCACGACAGCGGCCAATCCAGGCCAAGGGCACCTGGCAAGTTTCCCATAAGTCCTGCTGTCTGAGGAAAACTTCTGTTACGGGTAAGCAACATTGATTTTTCTGATTGTAAAATAGGCTTTACATGTAGAATAAACTTCATAAAACTACCTCCAGACAGTAGACAATTTTCAGACAGCTTTACTACCCAGTAAGGTCATTTACATAGGAAAATGTCTTCTATATAACTGCTTTCAATGTACTCAACATTTGTTTAATTCCAGAAGGAATAGTGCAATATAAAATATACTGGGAGAAAGGAGAAAAGAGGCCTCAGAATGATAGGAGGCAAAAGAACCAAGCAATAGGCAAGTTTATTATTTGCAGAATCTCTAATCTTTCATCTTCCCTAACATACCAATTGAATAGTAAACAACTGCTTTTATTTTATTTTCTCCGGATCTAACTCTCAAGTCTCAGTAGCTCATTATAAACTGAAAGTCTAATGTTGTTTTTGAAATGCGGAACTTTAATCTTTTGGTCAGTCAAATTTCTTTACCATTTATATGTCCACTCAATCTACTTTACTTATTTCTAATTTCAACAGGTGTATTTGCTACACCATTAATTTTATTGCCATCTTCTGAAATTCTTGCTGTTACCTTTTACTTTCTTTGGTAAATCATTTATAAACATACTGAAAAATCCTCAAATGCTAACCTTTGAGCTATAACCTTGTCTAACCTACACTAGCAGAACTTTTTAAATAATACTATGGAGAGCAATTTTCAGTCACTTATGTGACTCAATAGCAATTTACCCGTTAAAATCAGTTGTCTGAAAATTGCTCTCCCTCAAGGTGGCTAAAAGTATTGGCACTTTTATAGCGTATTTTGTTCAGGGGTAGAAATATATGGATTGCAATATTTGCCTAGCTTTTCCAAGAAAAATATACCAACAGAAAAAGCCAGAAAAAAATAACCTTGCATACTTTGTACCTGCAGCAGGTTTCAAAGTAAAAGTAAATTTGTATATTTGCTTAGAAAGTTTTCCAAAAATCCACAGTTTAAAACATTTCTCAGCATGTCTTTATTTAGATGATTTAAATATTAAGAGTCCTATTCTAGAGAAGACATTGAGAGGGGAATTCAGATATTCAGGTCGGGATGTGGAGAATTCCCACAGTATTTTAGAAGTGTATGGCATTTTGCTTGCTCCTGCTAGGCTCCATAGACCCCCAGTGAGGCCTGTTATAGGATTGGGGATGGGAGGGGAGAAGACGATTTGGGGACTCGGGAGAGGTTTGATGTTGGCAGGAGGATGGTCAGATGGGGGTTCTGTCCAGGGGGAGGTACCTGGAAGATCAGATGTGTTCTGGGGTGGGGGGATCTGATATGTTTAAAGGAGATGGATGGATTGGATGTGATATTGAAAGGGAGGACATTGGAGATCCGCAGCTGTCATTGGCAGGAACCATGCCTGGGGGGGGGGGGGGGGGGGGGGGTGGAGGATAAGTGGGAGGTTGGACCTTGGCATTGCCACCTGCTCCTTAGATTGAGCACTTATACAAGCAAGTGTAAATGCTGACATCTAGATTTTTTTTTTTTTTTTTTTTACTTACATGGATTCTGCTTGTAAGGCTCTGTCTGCCTCAATCACACCTCTTGGCAAGTTAAATGTAGTGAGCATCAGCATGTGTAAATAGCCCCCTTTCTAAAATAGCTTTTACAAATGTATGCCAATGTACACATATAAAAGCAAATGATTACATATGGGGATGCTTGTAAAATAAGTGCCATAATGCAATTATTATTGGCCATTAAAATTCTTCTTAACCTACCTCAGAAGGATAAAACTACTGAGTCACCTCTGGCATATTTGTTTGACCACTATGTGTGACATTATTTCAGCCTTTCTTTATATCATTAGTCTTACATACAGTTTTCAAAGAGGCAGCATATCAAATGCAGAATTGGAATTCTATAAATACCTCAAAGTATGAAGAATAACATTTCAAAAACAATACATACCTAGAATTTCCAAAATTTATATGGTGTATCAGAGAAAGCAATTTAAGGGTAATTTTATAAAGGATTTTTCATGTGTGTATATGTATGGAAAAAGTCTCTTTCAAAATCATCCCATCTGTACAGGTATACACAATGGGCCAAATTCTATAAATGGAGTCTTAAAAATTGGTGTAGAAAAACCATGTGGTTAGCGTGATTCTATAAATGGCAATGGGATTTGCATATACAATTTTGAGTGCCATATATAGACTCTCTCTCTCTCTCTCTCTCTCTCTCTCTCTCTCTCTCTCTCTCTCTCTCTCCCTCCCTCCGAGTTCCAGAACCCTTCTCTCTTGTTCTCTGAGTTCCAGACCCCACCTCCCTGCCTTCCTCCCTCCGAGTTCCAGACCCTCCCTCCCTCCGATTTCAAGACCCCCCCTCTGAGTTCCTGACCCCCGGACCCCCTGCTGCGACCCTCTCTGGACCCCCCTTCCCGCCACCAACCCTCCCCCACCACCATCGCGTACCTGTGCTGGTGGGGGACCCCAACCCCTGCCAGCCAAAGTCTTCTTCTCGGCTGCATGGCGTTAATGAATGATCTGATCAAGTTTTAATCTGTTTATGTGCGGGCATCTGATGTCCTGCACGTACAACGTGCAGGACGTGAGATGCACACACAAAAAGTTGGCCCAATAAAAGTCCTCTCACAATGAGTGTCTTCCTGAACAAGGTCTTTATTGAAAGCTACACGATTGACCCGACACGTGACGTGTTTCGGCCGTAAAGGCCTGCGTCAGGGGTCTAATAATATCTGAAGAAGAAAAAAATGCCTTGTGGGTGAGATGAATAACAGCACATAAACTGCTAAAAGAGATATCGTGTACGAAGCAGCGCTATGCTGCTCTGTCATATGCAGAAAGTAGCAAACAGGTAAGGAGCCCGCAGTTAAGAGATTTATACCGGAAGTGGAAATGACAGCACTTCCCAAGGTGCGGACAAGAAAACTCTTTGAATGAATAAAAGACATGTCAGGTCAATCGTGTAGCTTTCAATAAAGACCTTGTTCAGGAAGACTCTCATTGTGAGAGGACTTTTATTGGATCCACTGTTTGTTTTGCCTGTCTTTGGTTCCCTTGTGGAGAGCTCACCTTCTGTGGGTGTTTGCACACAGAAAGTTGATCAGATCATTCAGCAAGCAATGCCGCACAGCCAAGAAGAGGACTTCGACTGGCGGGGGTTGGGGTCCCCCACTTGCACAGGTACGCGACGGTGGCGGGGGAGGGTTGGCGGCAGGAAGGGGGGGTCGAGAGGGTCTTGGCAGGGTGGAGGCAGAGCTGAGAGCGAAGAGAAGGGAAGGCAGCTGACTCACCGTGTGGACGTCATACTGGGAAGGTGACCTCAGCCTGGCTTCGGAGCCTAGCAGACCAACTCAGCCACGAACACAAGCAGCAAGACAGAACGTTGGAGGTGAGAATTATTATATAGGATAATCTTCTGTAGTGAATAATAGGTCAAATTGGGGTCCCCAGGGATATTCATCTTTGTTTCTTTTTGTTACATTTGTACCCCGCGCTTTCCCACTCATGGCAGGCTCAATACGGCTTACATGGGGCAATGGAGGGTTAAGTGACTTGCCCAGAGTCACAAGGAGCTGCCTGTGCCGGGAATCGAACGCAGTTCCTCAGTTCCCCAGGACCAAAGTCTACCACCCTAACCACTAGGCCACTCCTCCACTCCACTCCACTCCACTCCTCCACATCTTTTAAATGTCTAGACAGTTGTTGGATAATTTTTATGTGGATGATATTCAGTTGGTGGTTCTAGTTAATATCTATCTGACTACTTTTAAGTAAGCTATGCTTGAATGCTTGAATGGACAATAGATGAAATAATGTAAGATCATAATAAAGCCAGGCTGATCAGACCAAGATTCAAAGAGCCCAGCATCCTGTCTCCAATAGTCCAGGTAGAAAGTATCTGGCAGATCCAAAAAAGTAGATTTATTTTGCATTGTTAATTTCCAGGGATGAACAATGCCTCTCCCAAGTCAACATGGTTCATAATTTTTATGTTCTTTTCCTCTAGGAACTTGTCCAATCCTCTTTTGAATCCTGCTGTATTGGTCACCATCCCACATCTTCTGGTAACAGATTCTATAGCTTAAGTTCATGATACAGAAAAAAAAACTTTCTATGTTTGCTTTTTCAATGTGCTGGTCGTTCATTTTATGGAGTGCCTTCCTGTTTTTGAGTTGTTGGAAATGTTAAACAATTGTTCCCTATTCACTATTATAAACGTCTATCATATCTTCTTTCAGTCATCTTTTCTCCAAGCTGAAAAACTCTAACCTGTTTAGACTCACTTCATAATGGAGGTGTTCTATCCCCTTTATTATTTTTGTGTCCTTTTAGAGATGAGATGGCCAGAACTGCCCACAATACAGTTGCACCAGGGACCTATAGAGAAGCATAATTTACCGAATTTGGCACACAATGCTGTTCTATAGAGTGCTCATCCTGAGGCACCCTTTAGAATAGCGTTGAGTGCCGAATTTTATCGGTGCCATTCCAAATATCTCTCTGATTACACCTCATACCTTCTGAAAATCCCAGTTTCTGGCAACTGTTATTCAGTGAAACATCAATTGCTCAAGATAGTCACTCTCTGCAACCAAATATCTACAACTATATATCTAAATAAAAGATATACATATGGGGGGATGGATCAAGCTCTAAATCTATGGTGTGTACTAATTTATACACTCATGCAGGTCTTTGTATTTTGTTGTGCAGACAAAAATGCATTCTATCAAAAGTCATAGCCAGGAATATAAAATTTCATGTGCATGATAAAAAAATTCTAATCGATAAGATTGTCTTGGTATTTCTCAACGATTATTGGAGCAGAAGGTGTTAATTGCCAGTTTTGCCACACAGGTGTGGTGTTGTTAGGGGGTTATCACTTCAGCAGAGAGAGCAATCAAGCACAAGTAATACAATTAGACATGTGAAGATATAATACCCATTAGCCTGAATAAAGAAATAAATGAGCTTTGAATCCTGCAGCCTAATTTGTTTCCTATAGTACGTTATACAGTGCACCAATATACTACTTTTAATATTGTGTAATTGTATAATGGTGAAACGTGTCATGCAAATGCAGTTGCTAATAATACAAAAATAAAAGAACACTGATTTTATATAAGTATTATAAAATAAGTGACTTCATTATCCAAAAAGAAAAATAGGCCTGAGCCCTATGGCTTTGTCATGGCACTGTTCACTGCCATATGGAGGACTTGGGTTAGACTTCTGAGTCTGACTTCAGCTTCTCAGGTTGGCTGGGGCTGGAGATGCTGCAGAGGCAGAGCCAGATGTCACTGAGGTGGGGAAGGGAAGCATCTCAGCTATCAGACAATGATGACACCCAGAGGGTAATTTTATGACCTAGAAATGCACCTATATAGGGACTATTTTATAAAGAAAATGAGTTACCTACCTTACAAAATACTAGCTTAATTCATTTACGAGCTTAATTCTAGCACAAGCTCAAAATGCTAGCGCTACTTACTTTTACAAAGTAGCGCTAGCATTTTGAGCTCGTGGTAGAAATCAGCTGGCAGTAAATGCTGAGACACCAATTGATTTTTACCATGAGCTAAAAACGCTAGCATGGATTTATAAAAGTCCCCCTTAGGGGCCCTTTTACTAAACCGTGATAAACGCTAGTGCATGCTTAACATAGGACAACAATGCTTACTGCAACCCCCATTAGAGCATTTTGCGGTAATTTGCCTGTCAGCACATGCTAATTGCATACTATTTTTTAAAAATATTCTTTGTGAGGGGACATGTCATGAACAGGGAATGAGTGTGGAAGCATTATCCAGCTAGCATGTTCGCACTAGCGCATACTAACTGGATACTGCTGACTTAACATGGGAACACTTATTGTCTCCTAGTGTGCCACCTGCAAAAAAGAAAAAAGCCCTATTCTAGGGATGCCTTAGAAATGGGCTTAACACACTGCAAAAACCAGGATAGAAAAAACCTATTATAGGTACATTTTCACCAAAAATTGCCGTAAAGCATGTTCAAGAAGATTGAACATGGGCTTAGCATGAGGGAAAAACCCGTGTTAAAATGTACTAAGCCCATTTTTCAGCACATCTTAGTAAGAGGGCCCCTTAAAGCAGGTGTGAACATTTACACTAGCCCCAGAGTTGATGTAAAGTGGAGGAGTAGCCTAATAGTTAGTGTAGTGGGTTGCAGACATGGGGAACTGGGGTTGATATTTGCTGTTGCCTGATGGTTGGCAGTGGGCTGAGATCTTCGGAAACAAGTTCAATTCCCTCTGCAGCTCCATGTGACCCTACACGAGTCACTTAACCCTCTGTTGCCCCAGGTACAACAGTAGTACAATGTACTGCTTAGATTGTGAGCCCACTAGGGACAGACCTAGTACATGTAAAATGAAATTGTAAACCATTGAGGTCTAAGTGATATATAAACGCGGTCTGGAGTCGGGTCCGCAGCTTTACACAAAGACCAGCGACGACCGCTCCACCCGAAGACACAAAAACGGAAACAAGCGGCGATCGCTTCAACCAATGGCAAGCACTCAAACGGTCCAAACTGCCTAACATCCCGCGACCTCGGAGACACAGAGCCAGGGATCCTACTCAACCGCCGACAAGGCCTAACACTCCACAATCCCACTGATCGGATCAGAGCAACGCGTGGAGTACAAACTCGACCGATGAGAAGTACACGTGACATGCTACCCTGAATAAAACGGACTACTAACCAACAATAACCTGATAAATGGTAAATATTGTTACCTCACCACAATGCGGACATTGCTCACACTATTAATATTTGTAGATCGATTACGACTCACTACTGTAGTCCTGATATGTCCATGCTTAGCTGCGACCTGCAAATGTTTGCTCTCTTGAAACTCTTTCTTACACAATATTGTAATGTTCGTGCTAATCTGTGTTATGTAAGTCCTTTGCTCCCTTAGAAACCTTCTAAATGGTGATAAATTACACTAAATAACACACCATAGTATAAGAGATATTACTATACTGCTGAATGTTCACGTATACTACATAAACTACTGCTATTACTGATACTGCTTGATGTTGATAATATTAATGTTGACATTGCTTGATACTACATTTATTGACTGCTTAATGTTGATACTGCTTGATATTACATTTATTCACTGCTTAATGTAGATACTGCTGATGTTCATATAAAACTTCTCTCACTAACACCACCAAGCACCACCAATCAACACTAAATAAGCCAACATGAACATCAACAAATTGCTCATGATTATTTATTTTCTCCCCTTAATCTATTATGCATGGACAACTCCTAACATAGAAAACAAACTACCCACAGCACACAAACCCTACATTCAACCCAATTACAGCTCACCAGACCAAAAGAATAACAACCAATTAAAAGGAAAAACAAATACATACGGAAACAACCAACAAAAAGGGAAGAAAGGACACAGCAGAACCAGATACTAAGATAACAGACAACTAATAAAAATTAACACATCCTTGTCCCAATCCGAACCTTATCAACCAATCCAAATAGGATACCTAAACGCCAGATCAGTAGTAAATAAAACAGAGATTATAATAGACTGGATCACTACAGACAATCTTGACCTCTTATTCATCTTTGAAACCTGGATTCATGACCTTAAAGACCCCATAATTCTAGATATATGCCCACCAGGATACAAAATTACCCACTGGACAAGAAATGGAAAAAGAGGAGGAGGAATAGCCATAATATACAAATCTGAGTTCACCATCACAGTCACAGCCGAATCCATTCTGCCACAACTTGAAATCGTCTCGGTAAGAATCAATCACCCAAACTTACAGGAATACCTCAATGCAGTCCTGATCTACAGACCGCCAGGCAACTGGCAAGACTCCCAAACACACCTTATGGACTTGATCTCGAACACAGGTGTCTCTACCTCAAATCTCATCATAATAGGTGATATCAACCTGCACCTTGAAGATCTTACCTCAACAAACACCCAAGAATGCGAAGAGTTCCTACAACTATGGGATCTTCATAGACCAAACAAGCAGCCAACCCATATTAAAGGACACACACTAGACATCGTCACATACAAATTCAATCACAACTCAAACCTTATACTAATAGATACAAAATGGACACCCACATCATGGTCCGATCATTACAAAGCAAACATCTCCCTCCAATGGCGAACGAAAGATTCACCTAACAAACAAGAACGAAAAACCTATACCACGAGAGGAAAAATAGACCCGGTAATATTCTGGAAACAGATCTACTACAATGGATGGACAATAAAGACAGATACAAACCAATTCCTCCAAGAATGGGACAATAGATGCAGATCCATATTAGACAACATTGCTCCAACCCAACCCAAACCAGAACCACACACAGAAAGAACTCAATACCATGGTTTAACGAAGACCTGAAAAAAATTAAAACACAAGTTAGAAGGTTAGAACGTGCATGGAATAAAAAGAAAGACGACTCCACAATCAACGCCTGGAAACAACTCCAAAGAAAATACAAATATACCATAAGACAAACTAAAAGATCATATTACAAAATCAAAATTGGACCAAATTACAAGGACACACATAAACTCTTCCAACTCATGAATAAACTACTAGATACCACTTCAGTCACTTCTTACAGCATAAATGCACCAACAGCAGACAATCTCGCAAGATACTTCAATGAGAAAATTGTAAAATTGTGACTTAAGATACCTGTCAGTACCATCGACTATGCGGAAATCCTTGATTGTCTAGATCCAGACCCTGGCGAATAACCAGCAGATAGAACTTGGACCAACTTCGAGACAGTATCATAGGATACCATCTCCCAAACGCTCAAAAGATACGCCAAATCTCATTGCAAATTAGACATATGTCCAAACAACCTTATAACATTTGCTCCTCAACAATTCAAAACAGACTTAACGGAACACTTGAACTATATGTTACAAAATGGACTCTTCCCGAAGGATAAAGGAAATATTCTACTTACCCCCATACCCAAAGACGCAAAGAAAAGTGCTAACAACTTAACTAACTACAGGCCAGTAGCATCTATTCCCTTAATAACCAAACTAATAGAAGGTATGGTGACCAAACATTTTACCAACTATTTAAATAAGTTCTCAATACTTTACGACTCCCAGTCAGGATTTCGTTCTAACCACAGTACAGAAGCAGTACTAGTTACTCTTATGACCAAATTTAAACAAACTGGCAAGAATATACTACTTCTACAATTTGACATGTCTAGCGCCTTCGACATGGTTGATCATGGAATACTACTACACATCCTCGAGTACTTCGGAATTGGATGCAACGTTCTCAATTGGTTCAAGGGGTTCCTAACCACACGATCATAGCAAGTGGCATCTAACTCGACTACATCAGTTCCACAAGGATCAACCCTCTCATCGACTCTATTCAACTTAATGATGATACCCTTGGCCAAACTATTATCAAACCAAAACCTCAACCCATACATATATGCAGATGACGTAATGATCTACATCCCATTTAAACAAGATTTAAAGGAAATTTCCAGTGACATCAACCAAAGTCTCCACATCATGCATTCATGGGCGGATGCATTTCAACTGAAACTCAATGCAGAAAAAATCCAATGCCTAATACTCACCTCTCAACATAACACGAACAAATTCACCTCCATTAACACACCAAACTTGTCCCTTCCAATATCAGACACCCTAAGAATTCTTGGAGTTACCATCAATCGACATTTAATACTTGAGAGTCACGCGAAAATCATAACCAAGAAGATGTTCCACTCAATGTGGAAATTAAAAAGAGTAAGACCTTTCTTCCCAAGGACAGTCTTCCGAAACATAGTTCAATCAATGTTGCTTAGTCATCTAGACTACTGCGATGCACTCTACGCTGGCTGTAAAGAGCAAATAATCAAGAAACTTCAGACAGCCCATAACACCGCAGCCAGACTCATATTCGGTAAAACAAAATACGAAAGCGCTAAACCCCTACGTGAAAAGCTACACTTGCTCCCACTAAAAGAACGCATCACGTTCAAGATATGCTCCCTAGTTCACAAATCATTCACGGAGATGCCCCAGTCTACATGTCAGACCTGATAGACTTACCACCCAGAAATGCTAAAAGATCATCCCGCACATTCCTTAATCTCCACTTCCCCAGCTGCAAAGGTCTAAAATACAAACTAATGCATGCGTCAAATTTTTCCTACTTGAGCACACAGTTATGGAACACACTAACACGCAACTTAAAAATGATTTACAAACTAACTAACTTCCGTAAATTCCTGAAGACCCATCTCTTTAGTAAGGCATACAACAAAGATCAACAAATGCAAATGTACACATCACCTCCACATATATTCAGATCTGTTTTACAATATCTGCTTGTTTTTATCTCTAATATGTTACCCAATATCTTTCTGTAACACTAACCAGCTTATTTTCAAAAGAGAAAGACGCCCATATTTCGACCCAAATCGGGAGATGGGCGTCCGTTTCCCGTGGGCGCCCAAATCGGTATAATCGAAACCCGATTTTGGCGTCCTTAACTGCAGTCCGTCACGGAGACGAACAAAGATCATGGAGGCGTGGCAAAGGCGGGACTGAGGCGTGGTTATCGGCCGAGGAGAGATGGGCATCTTCAACTGATAATCGAAACAAGAAGGGCATTTTTGACAAGAATTTGGTCCGCTTTATTTGGACCCTTTTTTTTCAGGTCCAAGTACCAAAAAGATGCCCCACTGACCAGATGACCACCGGAGGGAATCGGGGATCACCTCCCCTGACTCCCCCAGTGGTCACTAACCCCCTCCCACCAAAAAAAAACCCACTTTACAAACTTTTTTCCCAGCCTGTATGCCAGCCTCAAATGCCGTACCCACCTCCATGACAGCAGAATGTGTTCGATCCTCTTACAGCCTTTCCCTGGTTCTGATGTGGGTATCGGGTGATATTAAGGGCACTGCAGAGTCACATCAGCAATGATTGTGGTGGGTGTAGGGTATTGGGCTCCGTGATTCCACTAGCTTGTGTTACATGCTCACAATGTTGGTAGTTGGTAGGCTCTACTCCCATGGTGCTTTTCCCTCTGCTTACTGGGTCAGAGTAAGCCCTGTTTGTTTCCGGTAGTCCATGAGGTAGTGGCCATTTGTGTAAGACACTTTTAGATCCCTTTCATGTGTTAGCCACGTTACAGCACTTAGTTCTTACCTTGAATGTTGCTGAAAAAGGGCATTGTACACCATTCTGCCAGCTTGGACCTACTGCTAATCTCAGTACCAGCGAGACTCGTTGCCAGTGGGGCACAACCTCTGATCTGCAGTTAACTGTGAGTAAAGGAGCTTATTCAAATAAAGGATGTTTTCAGCGAGATTAGTCTTCAGGTGTGAACTGCTGTGCCAAGGTTATACACCAGCAACAAGTCCTGTCCCTGGAGCACTTTTAGTGGGTACTGCAGTGCACTTCAGGCAGGCAGACCCAGGCCCATCCCCCCCCCCCCCCCGTAACACTTGTGGTGATAAATGGGAGGCCTTTAAAACTCACTATACCTACATGTAGTTGCCCCCTTCACCCCTAAAAGCTATGGTAGTGTTGTACATTTGTCCCTCCCACGACTAAATGGCTTGGATTGGGACGGTTCTGAGCTGGGCGTTTTTAGTTTCCATTAGCACAAAAATAAAACGCCCATCTCAGAAGGGACCAAATCCATGGCGTTTGGTCCGTCCAAACCGTATTTTCGAAACGAAAGATGGACGCCCATCTTTTTCGATAAGAGCCTGCCTTCTAGTATAGGATTTCACCTTCCAGCCTATAAGGAAAAGTGCCTGTGTTCTAGAACAGAATTTCACCATACAGCCTATAGAGAAAAGTGCTTGTCTTCTAGAATAGGATTTCACCGTCCAGCCTTCAGGGAAAAATTGTCTTCTAGAACAGGAATTCACCTTAAAGCCTATGGGCAAAAGTGCCTGTCTTCAAGAACAGGATTTCACCTTCCAGCATAAGGGAGAAGTGCCTGTCTTCTAGAACAGGATTTCACCTTCCAGCCTATAGAGAAAATGCCTGTCTTCTAGAACTGGATTTCATCTTAAAGCTTTTGGGCAAAAGTGCCTGTCTTCTAGAATAGCATTTCACCTTCCAGCATATAGGGAAAAGTGCTTGGCTTCTAGAACTAGATTTCTCCATCCAGCCTACAGGCAAAAGTGCCTGTCAACTAGAACAGGATTTCACTTTCTAGCTTATAGGGAAACGTGTCTGTCTTCCAGAACTAGATTTCACCTTCCAGCTTATAGGGAAAAAGTGCCTGTCTTCTAGAACAGGATTTCACTTTCTAGCTTATAGGGAAAAGTATCTGTCTTCTAGAACATGATTTTACCTTCTGGCCTATAGAGGGAAGTGCCTATCTTCTAGAACAGGATTTCACCTTCCAGCCTACTGATGAAAGTGCCTGTCTTCTAGAACAGGATTTCAACTTCCAGCCTATAGGCGAAAGTGCCTGTCTTCTAGAAAAGGATTTCACCATCTAGTCTATAGGGAAAAGTGCTTGTCTTCTAGAACAGGATTTTACCTTCTAGCCTATAGGGAAAATCGCCTGTCTTCTATAACAAGATTTCACCTTCTAGCCTATAGACAAAAGTGCCTGTCTTCTAGATCAGGATTTCACCTTCCAGCCTATATGGATAATTGCCTATTTTCTAGAACAAGATTTCACCTTCCAACATATATGTGAAAGTGCCTGTCTTCTAGAACAGGATTTTACCTTCCAGCCTACAGGCGAAAGTGCCTGTCTTCTAGAAAATGATTTCACCTTCCAGCAAAAGGGTGAAAGTGCCTGTCTTTTAGAACAGGATTTCACCTTCTAGCCTATAGGGAAAAGTGCCTATGTTCTAGAATAGAATTTCACCTAGCCTATAGAGAAAAGTGCCTATGTTCTAGAACAGAATTTCACCATATAGCCTATATGGAAAAGTGCCTGTCTTCTAGAACAGGATTTCATCATCCAGCCTATAGGAAAAAGTGCCTGTCTGCTAGAACAGAATTCCACCTTCTAGCCTAAAGGCAAAAGTTCCTGTCTTCTAGAACAGAATTTCACCTTCCAGCCTATAGAGAAACGTTCTGTGCATAAACTCTAATTAATGCCAATTAATTAGTGTCAATAATTTCTTGTTAAGTGGCAGTTATCAGTGTTGATTGGTTTGTTATCTAATTAAGTTGCACACGTAATTCCAAAATATGACTAGATGTGCATGTGCAACTTAAGTCACGCTATATAGAATCCGAGGCATAGAGAAAAATTCAGAATAGTGCCCTAAAAAAGAGATGAGAAAATGCATACAAAATGCAGGGCACTAAATATTATTCTATAATGGCATCTGGGTGCCTGCTGAATATTGCCAGATAACCAGTTATGAGGAATTAAAGCATCCAGATGTTGATCCTAGCTGGTTAAGTGCTTTTGAATTTGGGGGGGGGGGGGGGGGGGGATATTTTTCTAGATATTTAAACTAAAGGATGAATGTGACAAAAGGAAGCAAGGGAATTCAGAAAGTCACCCCCAGGAAAAGCATCCTGTTCTAGAAGATGATATTGTTAAGATAGAAAACCCCTAACTCACTTAATAACACATGGAAAGCAATGAGCACAAATGCTCATAGTCTAAGTAAAAAGGTTCAAGATTTTCAAGCACTGATATTTGAGGAAGACTTGGATATTGTTGCTATTACAGAGATATGGTTCAATGATGCAATCTTCCTTGGCTATAATCTTTTCAGGAAGGATAGGGAGGGCTAAAGAGGGGGAAGACTGGCACTGTATTTGAAAAATAATATCAGAATGGCTGAAATGCAAGGAAACTTGGAAAAGGAAGAAGCTATATAGATCATTCTAGAAAGTGAAGATGAAACCTGTATAGACATGGGTGTTATCTAGAGAACTATGGCACAAATGGAGAAGCTGGATAAGGATCTGATTGAAGTTATCCATAAGCTTGAAATGAAAGTGTAGGCACTGTTGCTGAGAGATTTCAGCTTGCCTGATGTAGATTGGAATGTCCCACTGGTAATACCGGAAGGAAACAGAGAGATCATACATGCCTGTCAAAATGTTTTGCTCAGACAAATGGTGACATATCCCACAAGGGTAGGGTCGACACAGGATCTAGTGCTCACAAATGGAGGAAGTGTTTCCAATGTCCTGGTGGGTGCCCACCTAGCCAATAGTGACCATCACACAATATGGTTTGATATAAAAGTGAAAGCGGAGTGCAGATGCACAAAACTCAAAGTACTGAATTTCACACATACTGATTTTGGTAAAATGGGGGATACCTGAGGAAGAAGCTGATGGCATGGGTAGGCATAAGAGAAGTGGAAGCACTGTGGTTCAAGCTGAAAGCAGCTATAAATATGGCAATGGATCTTTATACAAAGAAAGTAAACACAAATAAGAGAAACATGAAGCCTATATGGTTCTCCAAACAAGTGGCCAAAACATAAGGGCAAAAGAGGCTGCATTCAAGAAATATAGAAGAATGCAACAAGAGGATCATGGAAAAGATTACTGGATTAAACTCAAAGAAGCAAAGAGGGAAATACGGCTAGCAAAAGCACAAGCAGAAGAAAAAATGACAAAAGTTGTAAAAATAGATGACAAGACCTTTTTCAGATATATTAGCGAATGGAGAAAAGCTAGGAATGGAATTGTAAGATTGAAAGATGCTGAGAATAGCTATGTGGAGAGTGATGAGGGTAAAGTAAACATGCTAAACACATACTTATCTTCGGTGTTTACAGAAGAAAATCCTGGAGAAGGACTGCGGTTGGCTGCCAAGGGTATATCTGGGAATGGAGTGGATATTGTACTGATCATGGAAGAAAGCATTTATAAACAACTTGAAAATCTAAAAGTGGACAAATGGGGCCAGATGGGATACATAACCAATACAAAACAACAGGTGCCACAGGAGCTACTGCATCATTACAAAAACAAAAGAATTCCAAAAATATTGAAGCAATCAAAATTCAGACCACTTCTATAACTCAAGGCTATAAGGGAGGAAAAAGCTTCAGAACCCCACCCAGAGCCGCAAACATTTAGCTCCCAGGTAGAGTGGGTAAAGTCACATCATCAGCTAACAAAACAGTCTCTTCAGTATACTGTAAATCTTCAAACACTACAAGTGCATGCAAATCTTCTGCAAACATGTAAGCCAAAAATGAACACTTTTTCAAGTCCAATGCCCACACAATATCTCAATGAACTTAAATAGAGAAGAAATCACTATCTGTAGGAAATCCTTATGCTGGTGATGTGGTCCCATCGACGGTGGTCAGCATTTCACAGTGGAGTTGCATCAGGGATTACAGAGGAGAGAGAGAGGGAGATGAGGAGTGGCCTAATGGTTAGTGAAGCAGGCTTTGATCCTGGTAACCCAGGCTTAATTCTGATTGCAGCTCCTTGTGATCTTGGGCAAGTCACCTAACCCTCCGTTGCCCCAGGTACAAAAACTTTGATTTTGAGCCCTCTAGGGACAGAGAAAATACCTGTATACAATGTGTACACTGCTGCATACATGTAGTAGTGCTATAGAAATGATTAGTAGTAGCAGTACAGGACCAACCATCTATAAAACACAGAAAAACTTTAAAGTAAAATCTTGCATAAAACTTATAGCACTGTCATTCAGCAAGCCCTGAACAGAAAAAGCTTACTCAAAGCGCTACCATCAACAGCCTTGTTCTCAACCATGAGAATGGCCACGGGTGATATCACTATCATCTAATCCTGCCCAGCTATGGTATATCAAAAATCTCTATGCTCAGGTGCTTAAAGGGACCTCCACCAAAAAAGTTGGAAAACCCATAGGAGACTAACAAGAATATTTCATAAAACTATCAAATATTTCAGAAAAAATGTTGCCATTAAATCTTCTCATTGAGACCATTAGATTCTTTGGATCCAAGCATAAAAATTCACTCCCATTCACACTTGAGCAGTAATGATCTTCAATCCTCTCCTATATCCAGGAGAGGCACAAAATCTAGTGCATTGCATCACATGGAAGAAGCCTGGTGTGCATGCATTACAAAGCATTGAATCATGGGCTCCTCCATTCTACAACAGTTGACCGCACTTCTATGTTCACTCATCCTGGTATGAAATTGTTTCATATTCTGACCCACATAGATCTTAGGACATTGACATTCTATATCATTCACCACTTGATCTAACATTTAAGTCATCAGAAACTTCAACCTGAATTTCTTTTTTGTGCAAGGATGCACATACCAAGTGTCCAGTTCAGTAGTAATATCACGTCTCACACCGCAAACATTTCTTATGACCAGTGGTCCCATTGTTATCTCTTACCCTGTTCTGTGGGCCAAACCTAGTATAACAACTCTTTCAAATTATGATTATGAATGAAAGCTATTCACAAATCCTTCTCAGCAAATATCTCATGAAGTGAAAGCATTAACCAATGCTTGCACAGGATTTTAGTGACCCATTCAATGCCAGAAGCATATCTGACTACACACTTAGGTGTCAATTCTTCTTGTGCTTGGCGGACATCAGACAGAAGGAGATCCTTATTCAGAAATCTCGCTCTTTTACAAGCTTGCCTAACAATTCTCACAGGATAGCCATGTTCACACAGACGTTCATGGGTGATCTGCTAGCATTTGCTCCCTCTTTTGATCCTTTTCTCTCCTTTTCAGACTACTTTATTTTCTCTTGTCTTTAACTGGTTGGAGTTCCTTTCTACTTTTATTTATTAATCAATTTTAATTGTACACCGCTTTGGTTGTTCTGAAATATGGTATATCAAATCAGGGTCGTGCCAAGGGTCTGTGGCGCCCCCCTGCAGAAGATCAGTTGGTGCCCCCAGCAGACAAACAGTTGGCGTGCGCGTGCCCCCTCCCTCCCGTGAAAATGATTGCTGCCCTCCCATCCACACTCCTCTCTCCCCTGCCCTCCCGCTCCCATGTCCCAACTGCCTGCCCTCTTCTCCCCCCCCCCCCAAGATCCCTTTTAAATTTACCTCCGTCCGGCAGCGAAGGCGCAGTGTCAGTGAAGGAGGCGGCGCTCCCGACATCTCTACTAGTCTTCCCTTCGCTCAATGTCCCGCCTTCTTCTGACGTCATTTCCTTGGAACCAAACAAGCTTAGTGGTGATTAGATGACAACACCAGTCATTGGGAAGCAAAGCCAGTGCTGGGAAGACATCTATGGGCTGTGCCCTGATCGTGGCCAGACATAAGTATATAAGTATTGCCATACTGGGAAAGACCATAGGTCCATCCAGCCCAGCATCCTGTTTCCAACAGTGGCAAATACCTGGCAAGATCCCAAAAATGTACAAAACATTTTATACTGCTTATCCCAGAAATAGTGGATTTTCCCCAAGTCCATTTAATAACGGCCTATGGACTTTTCTTTTAGGAAGCCATCCAAACCTTTTTTAAACTCCGCTAAGCTAACCATCTTTACCACATTCTCTGGCAACGAATTCCAGAGTTTAATTACACGTTGAGTGAAGAAAAATTTTCTCCAATTCATTTTAAATGTACTACATTGTAGCTTCATCACATGCCCCCTAGTCCTAGTATTCTTGGAAAGCGTGAACAGATGCTTCACATCTACTTGTTTAACTCCACTCATTATTTTATAGACCTCTATCATATCTCCCCTCAGCTGCCTTTTCTCCAACCGAAGAGTCCTTTCCTCATAGGGAAGTCATCCCATCCCCTTTATCATTTTCATCGCTCTTCTCTACACCTTTTCTAATTCCACTATATCTTTTTTGCGATGCGGCGACCAGAATTGAACACTATATTCGAGGTGCGGTCACACCATGGAGCAATACAAAGGCATTATAACATCCTCATTTTTGTTTTCCATACCTTTCTTAATAATTCCTAACATTCTATTTGCTTTCTTAGCCGCAGCAGCACACTGAGCAGAAGGTTTCAACGTATCATTAACGACAACACCTAGATCTCTTTCTTGGTCTGTGACTCCTAACATGGAACCTTGCATGACATAGCTATAATTCGGGTTCCTCTTTCCTATATGCATCACTTTGCACTTGCTCACATTAAACGTCATCTGCCGTTTAGACGCCCAGTCTCCCAGTCTTGTAAGGTCCGCTTGTAATTTTTCACAATCCTTCCGCGATTTAATAACTTTGAATAACTTTGTGTCATCAGCAAATTTAATTACCTCACTAGTTACTCCCATCTCTAGGTCATTTATAAATATGTTAAAAATCAGCGGTTCCAGTACAGAGCCCTGGGGAACCCCACTAATTACCCTTCTCCATTGAGAATACTGACCATTTAACCCTACTCTCTGTTTTCTATCTTTTAACCAGATTTAATCCACAATAGAACACTACCTCCTATCCCATGACTCTCCAGTTTCCTCTGGAGTCTTTCATGAGGTACTTTGTCAAATGCCTTCTGAAAATCCAGATACACAATCATCAACTGGCTCCCCTTTATCCACATGTTTGTTCACCCCTTCAAAGAAATGTAGTAGATTGGTGAGGCAAGATTTGGATGGGCTGGACTGGGGCTTCGATGACAACTTCAGTAGCTGGAGAACAAGGCCAGTGCCAGGCAAAGGCAAATCAAGGTCAAGTATACATATGTAGTATCATGTTATATCTTATGCTATGAGTTTATCTTGTTGGGCAGACTGCATGGACAATAAAAGTCTTTATCTGCCATCATCTACTATGTTACTATCAGCTTTATTTTCGAAAGTGATGGGCGCCCAGATTTCGACCCAAATCGGGAGATAGGCGCCCATCTCGCAAAGGCGCCCAAATCGGTATAATCGAAAGCCGATTTTGGGTGTCTTCAACTGCAATCTGTCGCGGAAACGCGCAAAGTTGACGGAGGCATGATGAAGGCGGGACTGGGGCGTGTTTATCGGCCGAGGAGAGATGGGCGCCTTCAGCCGATAATCGAAAAAAGAAAGGCATTTTTAGTTTGAATTTGGGTCATTTTTATTGGACCCTTTTTTTTCCACAAACAAATCCCCAAAACGTGCCCTAAATGACCACATGACCACCGAAGGGAATCGGGGATGATCACCCCTGACTCCCCCAGTGGTCACTAACCCCCTCCCAGCATTAAAAAAAACAACTTTAACAACTTTTTTTTCCAGCCTGTATGCCACCCTCAAATGCCATACCCAGCTCCATCACAGCAGTATGCAGGTCCCTGGAGCAGTTGTTATTGGGTGCAGTGGACTTCACTCAGGTGGACCCAGGCCCATCCCCCCTACCTGTTACACTTGTGGTGGTAAATGGGAGCCCTCCAAACCGCCCCCAAAACCCACTGTACCCACATGTAGGTGCCCCCCTTCAGCCATAAGTGCTATGGTAATGGTGTAGAGTTGTGGGCAGTGGGTTTTGGGGGGATTTGTGGGGCTCAGCACCCAAGGGATGGGAGCTATGGACTTTTCTAATTGTTACAAGTGCCCCCTAGGGTGCCCGGTTGGTGTCCTGGTATGTGAGGGGGACCAGTGCACTACGAATCCTGGCTCCTCCCACGACTCAATGCCTTGAATCCGATGCATTTGCCGGGCACAAACCGTATTATCGAAAAAAAAGATGGGCGCCCATTTTTTTTTTTATTTCATACTTTTTATTTAATTTTAAATTGTTAACAAGAACATCCTTGTTAATTGAAATACAGCCATAATAACAAATAGAACAAGCATTATTCATTATTCAACTATAACTAAATTCTGCTTCCTTAGACCACATATACAAGAGACCTAGGGGGGCAGCATAAACTTGGGAAGATTTAGCATATAATAATCAATATTACTATGCGGTGTAAAATTCCCTTAATTAATATTGATGTTATTTCAGTTGTTTTGAGTCCAGAAATGATTTTAAATGCTCCGCCGCATAAAAAACAGACTTAACCTGACCCAACTTAACAATGCACTTACAGGGGGGGTAAGCTAAAAAAAAAAAAAGGTACCACCTATTTCCAAAGTTCTTGCTTTAAATGCTAAAAAAGCTTTCCTCCTTTGTTGAGTGGGTTTAGTCACATCGGGAAAGATTTGTACCCTAACCCCACCAAAACAGGTTTTCCAATTTTTAAAGTACAATCTCATAATATTGTTTAAATCCTGTTCAAATATTATAGAAGCTATCAAAGTAAGTCAAACAGTTGTTTCATCCAAAGATTGTTCAAGAATAGTTGAGATATTCTCCAAATCAGTATTCTCCACTCCTTGCTTTTTTCTTTCTTCCTCTTTGGGATTCAAAACATAGTACACTTTATTAACAGGGGGAATCGCTTCAATGGGTATTTTAAGTACCTCAGTCATATATCTTTTAAACATCTCATATGGTTTTATCCCAGGAAGTTTAGGGAAATTTAATAGTGTTAAATTCAATCTTCTATGGAAATTTTCAATCATTTCTACTCTTCTACAGATTTCCAAATTGTCTTTAATCACTGTTTGTTTGAAATCATTTAGGTCATCTACCTTCCCTTGAAGAGTAATCAATTTCCCAGTTATTTCTTCTTTTACAGAGTCGACTTTCAAATTTATTTCTTGCAGTTTGGATTTAAAGGCATTAACCTCTCCAGATGTATATTGAAGAGTTAGATCAATTTTATTCAGTTTCGCCCAAATCATCTCCAGACTTATCTCCCTAACTTTCTCTGAGGTTCCAGCCTCAGTCCACGGCATCTTCTATAGCGATACCAGACCCTCGCTAGGAGTTGCACCTTCAACACTTCCGGTAAGGCGGTCTTCTCCTTCAGACGTCGCTAATGACGCTGGGCAGGGAGGTCTCAACATTGGTGGTGATAGGGTAACTTCTTCTCCCAGCGGGATTTCTGCTTCCCCAGAGAACCCCGTTATGGGATCCGCTTCCCCAATATTACGGGAAACTGGCACGAAAAAGCATTCGAGTCCCACCGAGTTCGGTGTTGATGTCAAGGCAGGCGGGGGCACTGCTCTCACCGACCCCTTCCGTTTAGTATGCGGCATTTTGATCAAAAAATTCTGCTTTTCCTCAAGCGAAGCAAGAGCGTTTTCCCGTGCAACTTGTCACGCCGCCATCTTTTTCCGCCCCTCCTTGGGCACCCATTTTTTTCAAAAATACGGTCTGTCCCGCCCCTTCACGTACCCGTTCGCGGACATAGACGCCCATGGAGATGGGCGCTCGCGTTCGATTATACCCCTCTATGTAATTGTGCATTCAAATTGGGAATGCACACAAATTTGCATGTGCAATTTTAAGCGCCATTTATAGAATTTCGGGAATGGTGGGCATTCTATAACAGGGTGCCTCCATATAGACACCCTAAGGGTGCTCAATAGGAGAGTATTTTCTAACAGAACCTAGGCTCATAGGTTCTCATATAGAATAGTAGCATAATCTGGTATCAATGGGCCTAATTTTTAGAAGCCCGCGCTTCCACCAGCCTAAATGTGTATTCTATAATTTATACACATAAGTGGGGGTACTGACTATGCACTCAGTGTACGTGTACAACCCCTTTGCAAATATACAATGTGCAAGATAGTCACATATTTACAGAATCATACTTAAGTGGCACACCTGCATACATGTGCATAAGTGTGCATTAATGTGTATAAATGCTAGTATTCAAACATATTGGGCAGACTGGATGGACCATGCAGGTCTTTTTCTGCCGTCATCTACTAAGTTACTGTAGTATGTTACTATTTACTACTACTACTACTACTACATTTAGCATTTCTATTTATGCACTCATTGGGTGCATAAATGTTTGTACAAGTTTATAGAATTGCCCTTATAATTTTTTGGTCCATCCTAACCACGCCCATAGCAGTACCTCTTTGAATCTGTGCGTTCTGAGGTTCTGCCGTATAAATAGCATCATTATGAAATCGCTGAATACACGTGTGACCAATTTACTCCTGAAAATGCTGCGATTTCTGCAGGTGGAAGCCACACAAGCCTTTGAAAAGAATTTCCTTAGTATCATGAAAGCATAAGCAATATGCATCATGCTGGCTGACCCATTGTTAAAGAAGTGTCTCTCACTGGACTCAAGGATCAGTGTGCTCACCTTATTGCTATTTAAAAAAAACAACAACCAAACAGCTGGTAAACGTGGTTGTTAATTTAAAATAACCAGCTTGTTAATTGCTTTGAACCTTGGTCACTTTGTCCCTCTGCTTTGAACACTAAAGGTAGCTGGAAATGAATGTATCTGAGAAATGAGAGGTAATTAATGTATGCAGACAGCCATAGCATCAAGACAGAGGTTAAGAACAGGAAGGTAGGAAAGGCCTGAAGCTGCTGTGTGTGCTGGTTTTCTATTTCCTCTCTGCTACATAGTTGCAGGCTGTAACTGAATCTGCTGCCAATCAGGAATGTCTCACCAGCTCTCTGGGTAGATAAAACTTTACTGGCAGCAAAAGCACCAGCAGCAGTAGCAAGCTCGCTACAAGAGGCTACACAGCTAGACTGAGCTTGCTAAATGTCTCTCCACCAGCCATCACCTTCTCTTGGTCCCTGATGGTTCTTTCTGATACCGATAGTTAAGGTTGCTGCCTGACCCTAGGCAATAGTGCTGGACCAATTCCAAAGGTTTCCCTAATAGAAAGGTGTGCCACGCTTAACATTGTGTTCATTGGATCATAGCAGCAGAAAAAAAAAAAAAAGGTTGTAATGCAGCTCCAGCTATTACCTTCCAGGCAAAAAATTACATATTTCCTCTTCCATGCTCTCATTTTTTTCCAAGTGCTTTAGGAGGACTAAACTGTGACCACCTTCAGGCAGCAGGGGATAGAAATAGAAATTAATCATTTCTTTCACAGGCCACTGAAGTGCACTTTACTGTACACTAAAAATAGAAAACAACTGACCTGTGAGTTATTCAAACACGAATGTAACATTTAAAAGCATAGGCAACATGTGGCCAGTTTTATCTGATTGATAGTTCTGTAACCCTTGGAACTCCTTCAGCAAATGTAAATAAGTTCGGACAAGTTCTTGGAGGAAACCATTATTAAGGTGGACCGCAAAAATGTCATTGCTTATTCCTTGGAGTAAGCAGCACGATTCTTGCTACTTTGGGGGATTTTGCCGGGATGGGCTGATGTTTGCAATGACACGGGAATTATTGACAACATATCCCGTGTTGCTGCATGTCATTAACGCAGAAAAACTAGAAGAAAACCATGCTTGTGTACTCTTTGAAACGAGTGTAATATGTGCAAAGAAAGCACACTCTTCCCAAAAGTGCACCAATTCAAATCAATACAAATGCACAAACCACTGCACATGTGCTCACTATTGGGAAAAGAATACACACTCTTTTCTAAAAAATACTTCATCAAATTTAGCTCATAAGTTGATGTGCAGAGACATCAGAGAATTCCATTAAGCATGCAACATTACAGTTATAAGTTTTTACTAACCCCATTGATAATGTACCTTCCAACCTGAATGTTCGCTCTCCAGCGACCACTGGTTTCGTGTTCAATGAACAATTGAATTGTACTATCCTAGCTTCAATCCTCATGCATTCCAACCACCACCAGCTCCATACCTTGCTGGACCCAAAAAGGATGCGACAGCTGCTAAAGGCATCTTATTCAATATGAGTGGGGTCACTGAAAACATCAGCATCCTGTTTAGGAAGGAAACTAAAGGGCTTCCTAGCCAGCCTGATTGCCAGGCTGTGGGCTCAGGTAAGAAGAATCCAGCAGCAGCTACCTCCCAGGAGAAGGTGAGAGGCAAAAGGAGAGGTGTGAGCTGTGACTGGGACCTGTACCTTGCTGAGCAGTGCTAGGAGTTCTGAATTAGGACTGGGACTGTGCCTTGTGGATGATTGTTTGGAGAGGGGGGCACAGTTGGTGATCAGTGCTACTGTGTCTCATATGACGGAATAAACAGAATTTGTGCACTGCATTTTGGTGTCTGGAGCCTTGAGTGGACTGGTGGGGTAAAGAAAAGGGGGAAGCATAAGGAGGGGAGCAGCTGTGGACAAGGGCGTGAGGATATTACCCAGGTGGAGACCACCCTGGAGACGCCCTGGGACCTCCAATGAGGAGACAAGCGGACGTGTGTGCCCGATACTGAGGTTCCACCCATGACACCTATATATTGCAGCACTCAGGAATCTTCCGCAGGTTTGAACGAGAGGAGATCATAAGTACATAAGTAATGCCACACTGGGAAAAGACCAAGGGTCCATCGAGCCCAGATCCTGTCTACGACAGCGACCAATCCAGGCCAAGGGCACCTGGCAAGCTTCCCAAACGTACAAACATTCTATACTTGTTATTCTTGGAATTGTGGATTTTTCCCAAGTCCATTTAGTAGTGGTTTATGGACTTGTCCTTTAGGAAACCGTCTAACCCCTTTTTAAACTCTGCTAAGCTAACCACCTTCACAATGTTCTCCAGCAATGAATTCCAGAGTTTAATTATGCGTTGGGTGAAGAAACATTTTCTCCGATTTGTTTTAAATTTACTACACTGTAGTTTCATCGCATGCCCCCCCTAGTCCTAGTATTTTTGGAAAGCGTGAACAGATGCTTCACATCCACCTGTTCCACTCCACTCATTATTTTATATACCTCTATCATGTCTCCCCTCAGCCGTCTCTTCTCCAAGCTGAAAAGCCCTAGCCTCCTTAGTCTTTCTTCATAGGGAAGTAGTCCCATCCCTGCTATCATTTTAGTCGCCCTTCTCTGCACCTTTTCCAATTCTACTATATTTTTCTTGAGATGCGGCGACCAGAATTGAACATAAAACTCAAGGTGCGGTCGCACCATGGAGCGATACAACAGCATTATAACATCCTCACACCTGTTTTCCATACCTTTCCTAATAATACCCAACATTCTATTTGCTTTCCTAGCCGAAGCAGCACACTGAGCAGAAGGTTTCAGTGTATTATCGACGACGACACCCAGATCCCTTTCTTGGTCCATAACTCCTAACGTGGAACCTTGCATGACGTAGCTATAATTCAGGTTCTTTTTTCCCACATGCATCACCTTGCTCACATTAAACGTCATCTGCCATTTAGCCGCCCAGTCTCCCAGTCTCGTAAGGTCCTTCTGTAATTTTTCACAATCCTGTCGCGAGTTAACGACTTTGAATAACTTTGTGTCATCAGCAAATTTAATTACTTTGCTAGTTACTCCCATCTCTAAATCATTTATAAATATATTAAAAAGCAGCGGTCCTAGCACAGACCCCTGAGGAACCCCACTAACTACCCTTCTCCATTGTGAATACTGCCCATTTAACCCCACTCTCTGTTTCCTATCCTTCACTGGCGGATGGCTCCTAGGTAAGTGCAGCATGGATCTGCCCAAACTATACCTCCTCCACCGGGCAACCCTCAGCACTGTCTCCCTCCAGCTCACTTCACAACCCAATATTCCCTCCCTCCCACCTCCACAAGGTACCCACTCCAAACAATACACACTCATCTTTCTCATCCTGCTTCTCCCCAAAGGTGACAGAGGCTACCCACAGCGGAGTTGGCTCATGACCCCCATAGTGAACCCACAAACAGGGTCAAAGAAGAACTACAACAGCAGCCATTGGACCACCCGTGGAATCATCGAGCGCACCTTTGGACAACTTAAGAACAGGTTCCGATGTCTGGACCGTTTTGGAGGGGAGCTCCTGTACAGCCCCCAAAAGGTGGCAAAGATATTCCTGGCCTGCTGCATGCTACATAATTTGGCAGTGTACAGAGGACAGACCCTCCCAGAAGAGCCACAGCCACCAGAGCAGCAGGCCCCAGATGAACAGGATGAAGAGCCCCATCCACCTCCCGCCCACAGAGCAGAGCAGAGTGCACACCAACTGGGGGTCAGAGCCAGGCAAAGACTGATCGAGACAAGTTTTATGTGAGAGTAAGTTGACATTTATTTCTATGACATAGTATTTACACACCACCACTCCTCCCACAACCATCAACCGCTCTGTGCATATTCCCCTCCCTCCAATCCTCCAACCCTCACCCCCCCCCCCCCCAGCATGTCCCATCACTTTCCCCGCCCCCTCCCCTGGCCCCGTTCCTGTCTCCTCCTACCCTTCCCACCGTGTTCCTTTGCAGCTGGTGCTGAAGGGAACTCTGTTTAGAGTCCTCTGATGAGCTCCCACTCTCCTCCACTGTGTCCACAAGGCAGCCTGCTGCCTCGGCTGCCCTGTGGAAGTCCGGCCACCTTGCAGTCTGTGGCTTGCCCTGCAACCTGGGCACAGGACCCAGAAGGGGAGCTGGTGTGGTGGCTGCTGGACCAGTGCCTGGGGAGGCTGAGGATCTCAAGCTCCTCTTCTTAGCGAGTGGTTGCTCTGCAGTGGTGGAAGTAGACACCACTTGTTGCTGCATCAGGGCTGTACTAGGTGCTTTCAGGTCATGGCGTAGGCCCTCGATGCTGTGCTCCAGCCATTGGGGCTGCTATACCACTTCACATTGGGCCTGTACCGCTTCCTGCTGCACCTGGAGTGCTTCCAGTTGCACCTGGAGCACTTCCTGTTGCAGCTTCAATTTCTGGCACTGGTAATCTTCCATGTGCACATTCTGGCCCAGCAATTGTGTGGCGAGGCGCAATAGTTGCCTCCTGTGGCTGGAATGTTCTCTGCTGAGGAGGTGCCCCCCCCTTCTGCATCTTCTTCTTCAGTGCCACCATCGGCAAAGGCTGCGGGTGGTGGAGGGAGAGCCTCTGCTGCAGGTGGTGGAGGGAGAGCCTCTGCTGCAGGTGGTGGAGGGAGAGCTGGCACTGCTGCTGCTGGGTCCTGTGGTTCCACCCCATGGTCCTGTGTGCTTTCTTGTGCAGGCCCACTGGTTTGCCGCTCTGTGTGCTGGGGCTGGTGGTCACTAGGGCCAGCTTCTTCCTCCGACTGGCTGTCATCACCTGCATAGCAAAAGGGGAGGAAGTGTGTTGGTCAAAATAACCCACTTTTGTTTTTCAGCATTCATATACATAGCCCCACACGCAAAGACCCAGCAAGGAGATGGTGAGGAATGGGATTGGCAGGCAAGCCACAGATGTCATTGTACATGGTACAGAGCTGGAGACAAGGAGTGCAGTGTACTACAGAGACTGATGTGGAAGAGAGCCACAAAGGCAGGTGGGTAGACATAGAACTGTGTAAGGAGTGCAGAGGACACAGTGGCTACAGCACAGAGGTGTAGGAAGGAGATATGCAGAGTTTGGTGATGGGAAAAGAGGAGGGAGTGGGGAAGGCCCCCAAAGCTGTGAAACAGTGGTAACCTACACACACATTGCTGGAAATCCTCCCCCTTCCCCCCTGCTACTCCCTGTGTCATGGTCTGTAATGAATAGTGATTTGCCTTGCATGTGGTGTTCTCACCCCTTCCCCTACTGAGGAGCACCACACTGTCCTACACTTGTGTAAAACAGAGTGTAGTGCAGCACAACAGATATCCCAGCTTCCTAATGGTCAATCTACCTGAGCCCTCAGGCTGTGCTGATGTGTCAAGGGACCCAATGCCATGGATCCCCTCCTGGGGCAAGAGCCCATGAATGATGCGCTCGATGGCGGTCAAGTTAGAGGTGTCATCTGCTGGAGGGGTTGGCACCAGCCTTCCTCCTTATATCACGCCTTAGCCGACACCACTTCTGTTTGCATTCTTCCACATCCCTGCCACAGTGGAAGACTGCGTTGAGCCAGTCCCTTACTGCCTCCCATTTTCTCTGCTTCGTTGTAGCAGCCAGCCTCTGGCTCGTGGGACCAAAGAGATGTGTGTGCCTCCTCTGTATTTCCAAAACCAGTAGTTCAATTTCTGGGTCGCTGAAATTACCCTTGCGGGTGGGTGGTTGCTTTGGTGCCATTGTACCAATGCGATGCAAAGAATCGAAAATACAGAGAAGGGTGCTTAAATATTCTCCCAGAGACGCCCATGTAAGAACGCGATGGGCGTCCCTGAGATGGGCGTCCTAGTTTTGATTTTTAACAAAATCCCTAAACATCCCCAGCTGCTCTGGCGATTTAGGTGTTCTCATTTCAATTATAGGTAGGGAACTATGGACGTCCCCAGCTGCTTTTATATTTTGGGCATCCTCGTTTCGATTATGGGTGATAATGATAAATGTCACCAGCTGCTCTTCCCATTTGGAAGTTTGCATTCCCTTTATTGGCGCCTCTTTAAAACGGCTTTCTCTGTGCTTGCACTTTAGAGGTTTTTCTTTAGATTATGGGGTGGTATTTCAAAGCGCTTTAGCTTCAGTTATAGTAAACCTTGTTTTTGCCACTGTATGCTTTTGTATACCTGTTTGGTTTTTGGGGGGGGGGGGTTTCGGGGGGGGGGGGTACTTTTTGGCCAATTCTTGAAAGATAACTGGTGTGTGGGCTTTCTTTCAGACTGGGTGTTAGCTGGTAGCTTAGCATATACTCTGCATTTTCTACATGTTACCAACTCTCCATTCTCTATCCTCCAGGAGCTCCTTGCTGTGTGTGATGTGCTCCCTCACTGCCCCCCATTCTCTCTCTCCTTTGTTGAAGCAGGCAGCCTCTGGTTCCTTGGAGCCAACTGATTCTTGCACCACAAGTTCAAGGTAAGCTCATACCACTCAGCCACCTCTTCCCTTTCTGTTATGTAGGTGCTAAACAAACACTTCTTGCATCTTGCAGGGCAGCTGGTCAAGAGGATTGCAAGAGACAGCAGTGGACTATAATACACTGGACTCTGAGAGCCATGATTGCTTCTACCCAATTCATTGTACAGATGTCTTGTTCTCTATTGGACACACTCAGTTGTGGCTGCCTATGGGGTGGGGGAGGGGAAGAGGCCCTGAGAATGGATGTGTGCATCCCTCATGGTCAAGGGCTCCCCATTCTCTGTATGTTCTCTGCACTGAAATCTTACCTTTATTTTCACCAGGTTCACGGGTATCCACAGCAGGTAGTTTTTCTCCCTCTTTCCACCTCATGTGTCTCCCCACTAGGTTCCATCCTTCTTTATGTGGTGGACCCCAGTCCCCTTTTATGAAGTGCCCACCCATTCTCAAGGTTGCTGGGGGTGGGTAGGGGGGAAGCATATATGCACTGAGTGTCTTTTCCACATTATTCAACACAGTCCTACAATCCTCCATAGTTATGGAACAACAACATTTCTAAATTCTATCCTGCAAACTATTTTCAAGGTGGCCACAGGTGCTTGCCTACCACGGCCTTGAGCCCTTAAGTCATGGTGAGGGGCTCTATGGTAAGGGGGGAGAAGCTGGAACAGAAATGCCCACCCAGCCTTCCCCCTCCCTTACCATAAAGCCATGCAGTTTGGAAGAAACAGGTGGCCTTCTATATGGCCACACTTATGACACATATATACCAAAGTTTCTTTTTGTCACAGTTGACCTGTCATGCCACCCAAATTGCTGTGTCCTCTCACATCAACCCAGCATTTGATATACCACATATGTATTGCACAAAGTACAGACACAGACCCTGGTAGTTGAAAAAACTGTAAAATTGTATTATAGATTAGCAGACAACTATATACAATTCAATGTGGCCTGTGTTCTCCCTCCATGACCCTTCTAACCAGTTCTATCAGCAACAGCAGAAGATGGCTGTGCATATCTTGACGCAGCTCTACAGAGCGCCGCAGTGCTGCCACCTCCAGCAGCAACTGGTTTACTGCAGCAACCAGTTGCTGCTGGAGTTGCAGTACTGCTGCACTGTTGTCCATTGGGGCTGCTGGTGGTGTTGCTGGGGCTGGTGGGTGCTGCTCCTCCTCCTCCCCCTCCAGAGGAAGCATATCAGACCATTGGTCGGGCGCCACCTCCCATTCCCTACCTTCCTCAACCTCCTCCTCCTCTTGCTGCTGCACAGCCTCCTCCTTCTCTTCCTCTGCATCTGGTGCTGCAGCCACCAACTCCTCTTCCTCCTCCTCCTCCTCCTCCTAATCCTCCTGCTGCTGCCGCCCTGTGTATGTAAAAGGATTGTCCTTGAGATCAGCACATCCAACATGGCTTGCATAGTGCAGGAGCTGGCTGGCATGAGGTGGGGGATGGGGAAAGGTGTGGTCAGTGGTGAGCCCTGGGCTATACGCCCAGGGTGTGAGATGCATGAGATGACATGACAGAGTACCCTGGAAGCTGGTCTGACACAGAATATACAGGATATATTGGCAGGGCACACTCATTCCTCAGCAGCATGTTTGCATTTTGAGTTGTGACTATGGTTGGATGATCAGTTTTGTTTTGTTTTGTTTTTTTTTGTTTGTTTGTTT
This sequence comes from Microcaecilia unicolor, assembly GCF_901765095.1. NCBI lineage: Eukaryota > Metazoa > Chordata > Amphibia > Gymnophiona > Siphonopidae > Microcaecilia > Microcaecilia unicolor. The sequence goes on from NC_044031.1 coordinate 325,904,290, forward strand.
GTTTTTTTTTGGGCGGGGGGGGGGTAGGGGAAAGCACTATTTCTTTATATGACTTTAATATCATGCTATGAAATCCACTAAGAGTAGAACCTCAGGCAGGAATACCATGAAACAGTATCCACCCCAGAAAGGGGGATACAGAAGTGAGGCATGTCATCTCATTCATCTCAGAGGAGGTTAGTTGGAAGTTGCAACCACACTCATGGGAGGGTAGCTGCAACCTCAGGCCTTGATCTGGGACAGAGGTGTTATTCTTCATTTGTAAGTACCATATCAAGTGTCACTCCTTCCCTCGTGGGTTCTGTCACCATTTGACTGAACAGAGCATTTTGAAAGGCATCCATAATCTCTCTATTTCTTTCCAATTCGGCATATGGAACTTTCCAATTAGCATCCAGCAGGTTGAAACCTTGCAGCAACAGTATTTCCCCTTTCTTCTCCAACTTTTAGGTATCTACAACCAGATCTTTATCAAGCTGCTTTGATTGTGCGGGAGGTCTGTAGACAACACCCATATGGATAGAGATTGCATCTTCTCTTTTCAAGGCGATCTTACTACTTTGTAATTCTTTATATTGTTACTATGTAATCCGCATTGAGCCTGCCATGTGTGGGAAAGCGCGGGGTACAAATGTAATAAATAAATAAATAAATGATTTACTAGTTGCCTGTTAGTCACATGGAAACTGATATTGTACACAACATTTGCATTATTAAATAAATACATTTACAAATGAGTACAGGTGCCCTGTTTATAATACTTACGTTGAGCCCTGAGGCGCCATCTCACTGCCCTGATCATGTCAGGGCTCTCCCACTTTATTCTGCGGAACCTCCGCTGGAGGGACTCAAGGTCCCTCCGAACGCCAAATCTTCTGCAAGATATAAGTTCGAACACCAGGAGTCAGGGGATGGCCCTTCTTGCCTTCAGCACACAAATTCATTTGGAAATCAAATAGGAGAGACGCACAACACTGATTGGGGGTGGGGGGGGGGGGACATTACATTGGTACAGGTGATGTCATTGAGGTGGACATGAGGACAGAGAGTACCGTTTGTGTGCAGTATTGTAGGGATGTGGGAATGGTTTTCTTTTCTAGTACATAGATTCTATTAATGACTGTGCATGTGCACATATCACTGGTTACCCTTGAATACAGACTACAGTTAGTGTTTACATTGCTGTAGAAGCTCTTATATGTGTAGCTACGGGAGGGGGACATCCAGGTATGGGAAATATAAGGAACATTCATAAGTGTAAAGTACAGTAATAAGGACGTGTTTCTCACAGAACTGCCGAAGAATGTCCCTCTTACAGGCCCGCCTCCTTCGGTGGGCTAGTAAGATGGACGTCCTTTGGCAGTTCTGCGCGAAACACGTCCTTGTTACTGTACTTTACACTTATGAATGTTCCTTATATTTCCTGTACCTGGATGTCCGCAACTACATGCACTGTACTTGAGGAACAACCAAGTACATTAGAGAAGTCCAAAGTATAGTAATAAGGATGTCTTTCTCGTAGAACCGGCGAAGGACGTTGATATGACAAATTGGCAAATACAGTGAATGTTTTAGGGATGTCCTTCTGCAGTTTTGGAAGATGGGCGTCCTTTTTACTATACTTTGGACGTCCCTGATTTGGGAGTTTTGCATTGAGATAATGGAATGTCTAAGGACGTCTATACTATTTTTTGATTATATCTGCCTCATTTTGGCTGACTTCACGAGGACGCCCTAATTCATACTTGGACGACCTTTCGAAAATGCCCCTCTTTGTGATATGTTATTGGCTGTGCCCTGTATGTTGTAGCTTGAAAAACCACAAGAATGTCTTAACAATCATTCTAGATGCTTTTCCTGGAACTCTTGTTCACATACTTTTGTTTTTCATCAGCATTGTTAACAGGGTCACAATTATCTTCTTTAGCAGCTTGCCCAGACATGTTTAAATGTTTCCAAAGTCTTTTCTCTCTTAGTGCATTGGCACTATATCTCTGTGATCTGGAGAAGCAGCTTCACCAGCATAATGTAGACAACTTATGCATTGCACTAGCTATAGTGACAGGGGCATAACTCTCACTATGGATATTATATCGAAAAAGAGGTCTATGACTAAGTTAAAATCCCCTCCTATAATCAGAGGCACTGTGTCTCTCCCATTGTTATTAATTCAGCTAAATCCTTATAAAGTTGAGGGTTATTCACCATGGATGCATAAATATTGAGAAGCCTAAACTGCCAGTTTCCCATTTTTACTTCAACCAATATCCATTGATCACCTAAGTCTGAGTGCTCAGATACCTGCGGAAGATCATAGAATGTCATACCAAAATGGTCACGCTATTTTTCTTTGGAGCCATGAGAGAATAAGCTAGAATCTTATATTTAGAATCAGTGTGCTTTGTGGATTCAGCATGATTAAGGTGTGCCTCTTGAAGGAACACAAGATCTGCTGGTTGAGCATAAAAATAACTTAGCCCGTCCAGTCTTGGTTCAGGCCCACCCAGAAGCACTACACCCAAACCAATTCCCTCCACCCTCGCATGTCCGGCGCCTCTCTCTCCCCTCCCACAGTTCCGGCACCGCTACCTACGTGTATTCCTTACCCACCCGCCATCCTTGCAGCGGAACTTGCTCTCTATGATCGCCGCCCAGCAGGAACTTCAAACAGCGCGTCAGCGCTGTGTCAGAGCCTTCCTCTCTGACGCATCTCACGCAACTTCCTGTTTATGCAGGCTGGGTGGGACGCGGCAGAGAGGAAGGCTCTGACACAGCGCTGACGCGCTGTTTGAAGTTCCTGCTGGGCGGCGATCATAGAGCGAGAGAAGTTCCGCGGCAAGGATGGTGGGTGGGTAAGGAAAACAAGGAGGTAGCGCCCTGGCGGTGCCGGAACTGTGGGAGGGGAGAGAGAGGCGCTGGACATGGGGGTTGGAGGGGAGGGAAGGGGCCATGGACATGTATGCTTGTGGGTGGGAGGTTGGAGAGAAGGGAGAGATGTGCTGGGCATGTAAGGAGATGCTGGAGGGAAGGGATAGAGTTGCTGGATATGTGGGTGGGAGGGAAGGGAGAGAGGTGCTGGATATGTGGGTGGGAGGGAAGAGAGAGGTGCTGGATATGTAGGAGGGAGAGAAGGGAGAGATGTGCTGGGTGAGGATGTGGGAGGGAAGGGAGAGAGCTGCTGGATTTGTTGGGGAGGGCAGGTGGCAAGGGGGAGAGGTGCTGGGCATGCAAGGGAGGCTGCAGCAAAGGGAGAGAGGTGCTGGATATGTAGGGGAGGACTGGAGGGAAGAGGGAGAGATGTGGACCTGCAAGGGGGGCGAGAACGAAGGGAGAGATGTACTGGACCTATGAGAGGGGGAAGGGTTAGTGTTAGAGGAAAGGGAGAAGGATGTTGGATCAAGGAGATAAAGGAATGGGGGGGGGGGGTCAAATGCTGAACCCACAGTGGAGAATGAACCAGATGCATAAGGGGGAGGGAAGAGAGAAGGAAAGTTGCTGGTTAGAGAGGAAAGGTGTGTGGGAGGGAGAAAGGGGACATAGAGAGGTACAAAGAAACAGAAGGGATGAGCATTGGATGGGAGCATGGGGACAGGGACACAGATGAGATGCTGTATTGGGATGACATACGGGCACATAGGGGCAATGCCTGACATGGGGGTGGGGAGGGAGATATGGGAATAGAGATACAATGGACATGGGGGGGGGGGTATGAGAATAGAGATATAATGGACACAGAGGGGAGATACGAGACAAGAGGGAGAATAGGAACACAGATGGGAGATGCTGGGCATGGGGTACATGGGTGCACAAAGGAATGATGATGGATGCGGGGATATGAACACGGGAGATTCTGTATAAATGGACACAGAGATGGGAGATGGATGGTGGACATGGAGACAGAAGAAATGTCAAATGGACAGGAAAGACACAGGGAAGCAGAAACCAGAGACAGGGACCAATATGATATGAAAAATAAAATGACCAGACAACAAAAAGGTACAAAAATTATTTTTATTTCTATTTTGTGATTAGATTATGTCAGAGTTGGCATATGTCAGACATGGCTGGGGCCCAGGGAAGAAATCTAGGAGAGGACTCCAAAGCCCATTACCAGGCTGCACGTTCTTCAGCTTCTGGCAGGCTTGGGGCTCTCTCTGGCCAGAAAGCCAAGCACAATTGCCCTATTTGCACCCCCCCTCCCCCCCCCCCCCAAAAAAAAATCATCATCCCTGGCATGTGATACCTTTAAATTTTGCACAGGAGGAAATACCTTTCTTTTTTGTTTCTCTAGTGTTGTACTACATGCAAGGTCTGGTTTCTTGGGGTTTCAGTTTAATTTATATTTATAGAGTTTGTGGTCACTTATTCTGTATTTGGCTCTTGTGTTCTGTGTGCGTGGCCCCGAGGTATTCTGTCACCATGAAGTTTCTATGTAGCATTCTGTAGTAATTTGGCTTGTTCAGTTTTCTTGATAGATGTATCAATATTTTAGAGCCGCTTTTCATAGGTAGAGGATCCTTGTTTTGGAAGTTAGTGCTGGCATGGTAGATTTGCTCTAGATTCTGAGTGACTTTTTGTTTGTATATTTTTTTTAATTACTTTACAACATGTCTATTATTGAGATTACCAGAATTTCTTTGTATGGTGAGTTTTATGGGGAAATGTCCTTGCTGTGCTCTGCATCCATTATTGATGGAAGGCCAGGAGGTGCTCTGGATGCAGAATATGTTTGGCGTTCAGTGTTTAGCTTTCAATACCATATGTGTGTTGGAGGACCTTGGCTCAATGGGGGCTGAAGAAGAGTGCAGTTCCTTGTACTTCCTTTAGCTCTCAATTAAGTGGCCACTGAAGCCTGCACTGCTACCCTCATTGAAGTAATGGGGAGTGAGGTAGAGGTGCAGCATGGGGTGGGGTAGGGGTAAAGCATGGGTGTATTAGGTGGCTGGGGTTTTTTTCTCTTTCAAAAAGTTGGCAACTCTAGTGCCCACCCATCCAACTTGTTGGCCCACCCAAAAATTGCCTTCTGGCTACGCCACTGCAGTTAGTGCCAATATTTGAGTGCTAATAATCAACTATTGGTGTTAATCAGCAACAATTTGGATTTGCGCACACATCTTGCTACACGCTATTCTATAAAGATCTGCAAATAAATCTTATAGTGCACAATACAAAAGGGGATGTGGCCATGGAGTGGTATAGGCAGGTCAGGGGCAGTCACTAAAGATCTATGCAGCATTACTGAATACTGAGTATCTGTGCCAGGATGTACACCAGGTTTCAGTTGGTGTTAAGTCCTCACACCCAAAGATGAGTACACATCCCGGCACTAGATGCTATTCTATAAAGGGCACCAATCCCTGAAAGCCCATTATAGAATGACGTTCAGCACCGATTTTTTTTTCCAGCGCTGAATTTTCAGCACCATTTATTAAGTCCAGCCCTTTATATTTTATACTTTATTTTTAATTTTATATGTCTTTTGTTTTAAATTGGTCCCTAATGCAGGCACATGCTGAAACACAGTTGTATCAGGTTTGTGAATGATTAAAATATTAATGCACAGTCCTAATAGTGTTGTAGTCTCCTTTGGCCTTCTCCAGTTCAGCTTTGAATGACAGCAATAATGCTAGCCATAGACCTGTCATGACTGTGCTTTGTGTAAACACAGCAGGGGCACGTGCAAGTGCAGCACTGTCCATGCTCCTCCTATGATCCACCCATGAGAACACTCCTCTTGTATATATGTGCTATGCCACTTAGGGGTACTGTTACATTTACACACTCAATTGACATGGAAATGCAAGCACCCAGTTACAGAAATGCCTTTACAATGTGTCAGTAAGCCAGTGCACATGAGTTCAGATTCCCTTCCAGCGGAAGCAGTTCCTATCTCAGCACTCCTTCTCCTATTCTACATTTTTACCGGACTAGATTACCGTGTCCATTGTGCATAGAAGAAGCTCCTACCTTTATTTTTGGGTCCAAAAGTAGCTTTGTATTTATTTATGGATAACAAATAAGGCATTCATCTGCTTCATTATTCATGAAATAACCCAATTGTATGTGATGATTGTGAAATGTATTTATTTATTTAAAAATTTATAGCCCACTCAATCTATCATTCTCAGCGGTTACAAACACACAATATAGCATAAAAATGTGAAACTGTTATGATCCTACTGGGAAAGGCAGGGGAGTGACTGGGACTGACTCCTGATCGGCCATGTCAGGGATTGGGCTGACATCTGAGGCAGCAGACGTCAGATCTCAGACCCTATTTAAACATACCTTTCCCTACATAGGATGCTCTAACATTATCTCTTGCAGCTGTGAGCTTTCTTTGTCCTGCTTAGCCTGTGCAGGTGGCACAGGGTGTATTCTCTGCAGTTTGGTTGCCTTTTCCCCTTGTCTGTGTTTGTTCAGTGTGTCGGTAGTAGCCAGCTTCTTTCCTAATTATTTTGCTTCTGTGCAGCTGTGTCTGCTGTCTCTTTGCCTGCCTTGCCTTTCCCTGCCTGGCTGTGTCAGTGGTAAGAATGTTCTTCCTTTATTTAGAGTTTCCCTTTAGCCTACTTTTACCCTTTGTCTGCAGTGTCTGTTATTTGGCTCTGGTGAGAACTGTTCCTTTTCTGCCTTGTGTATTCTGAAGCAATCCCTCTCTTCAGTCTGTCTTATCCTTTCCCTGCTGTATCTGTTGAGCTCTGCACCTGTTTGTCCTGTGAGTCTAGTAGCAGTCTCAGTCCAACTCAGCCTTACCGCTTCATCTGCTGATGGGGACTGTCTTCTGCTACTTGGGTTACTGTGTAGCCTTTTGTCTGAGTTCTCTTCCTCTGTTTGGTCTGACGTCCTTCCCTTTGTGTCAATGCCTAGCGCTGTGTGCACTGCCCAACTGCCAGTCCTTTCTAGGACCTCTCCATTGATCTTTCCCCTTCCCTAGTGTATGATTGGTTTCCGGTTCAGCCTTGTGGCCTGTACGCATGGACTCTGTATGAATGGGTTCCCGTTTGGCCTTGCGGCCCACAGGAGTGGTCTATTTCCCTTTTCTGGTGGTACTTGCTGGTTTCCCTGTGTGCTGGGCTTCGTGGCCTTATTACTGTGTAGCGTCTGTTTGGTGTTCCCCTAGGCCTCAGCCTAGGTACAAGGGCTCACGATCAACCTAATACAAACAAAATACATTAGGACATAAAACCATAAAAGAAAACAATCTTTACAATCCAACAATATACAGCTGCCATATCAAAGATGTCTTCAAATACTAAAAACTGCAGCTCAAATTGTTCCCCAAAATTCCAGCAATTACCAACATATACTGATAGCTGAGCTGTAAAAGAAATCATTGGGTTATCCTAAAGACTATGGGCCTTATTCTATAAAGGTTATGCTCCTAAATTTATGAGCATAATTTATGCTTTTTTTTCTCTCTGTGGTAGATGTGTTTTCCACCAACGTTTTTTTCATCTGAACAAGCCAATGATAGAAACCCCATAGAGGATTGTTAAAAAGTCTAAGACTTTCCTTGGTGTAGTTGAGGCTTTTGATTTTTTAAATTTCAGCAAGTCCCTTTTAACTTTCCATTCACACAATGCAATAGAGCAAATTATTTTTTTATATTACTATTTGATATGTTTGCTCTCCAATAAAATTCAGAGTCTATAATTTATCCTCCTAAATTACAAGCATACTCTATGCTCCAAAATATATTGCGTTCCTAATTTAGAAACATAAATTTAGGAGCATACATTTTAGGAGCATAAATTTAGGAACATAACCTTTATAGAATAAGGCCCTATATATACACATTGATCACCGATATCCAGACTGATGGTCATGGTTGATGTACCATTTGTTGAAATGTCTTTGGTTAATTTGTAATCTATTGTGACTTGCTTTATATATGTCACAATGCCATATTTTGAGGGGTTCTTGAGAGTAATATATATCCCAAAAAGGGATATTGCAACAGTAAGCCAAATAATGAGAAAATAGTATGTGGATCTATAGTTAAGAAGAATATTCTGTAAATCTAGTTGCTTGGTTGTTAAGTACCTTCTTCTTTCAATGGCTATAGCCATACTAAACCAGTCATTCAAAATGTTGTGGTTTGGATACCAGGAAAGATGCAGACAAGTGGGGTAAAGCTGTATCAACTGCTCTTGATGCCTATCAGAAACCAGCATGATTCTCCAACTCACAATGGCTTGGCTGAAATCTCACTTTAATGAATGTGATTTTACTATTAAACTATTGCCATAATTGGCAATAGAAACATGATGGCAATGCGCCCAGACACACACACACAACCTCCTACTCCTGTGTCAGTTTTCTTTCTGAATGACACATCGTACGTGTCAGCCTCTTATGAAAACGATTTGAATTGTGGACATTGTGGAACGACAATGATGATTCACACCTTGGCATCTGTGGTGAACATATCTTTTGTGTGTGTGTGTGTGTGTGTGTGTGTGTGTGTATGCATGCATGCATGTGTGTATGTATGTGAAATGTTGTTGGAATTGTCTACTTGCTCTTTATTTGCTGTTTTTACCGCCAGAAAGCCTGTAAAAATGGCAAATAAATTGCAAGTAGACAATTTAGTGATGGGGATAAGGCACAACTGCTTTTGGAACATCAGGATTCACTGCTGTTTTCACAGAGATGAGAGGGAATGATGAGCATAAAAAGAGATGAGGCCAGCAGGGGGATGACATAGCTAGACGCAGAGAGCCTGCAGGATACATACTTAAGCCTGGAAACTGCAAAAGAATGAGAAAATACCCTACTGAGGGGCCGATGCAGAAAGCCACCATCAGCTGAGCCATGTGGTCACTGCAGGGTATATAATGCACTTTACTGGCCAAGCAATGCAGTAACAAGATTGAGCGTGGGTTTATCCTGCATGGCATAAATGGCTACACATTGCATTAAAATGAATGCATATGAGACCATTATTTATGCCATGGCAATGCAGGAAAGGAAACAGTGGCCTCAGGCACAGGGTTATCGACCAATTTTTTTCCAGGTCCAGTGCAGCATAGCCCATCCCAAACTTCATGCCCCATTACCTTTCTGCACCAACACCCCGACCCAACCACCCTCCCTTCATCCCTCCTGATTTAAAAGTTTTCTGGTGTCTAGTGGCACCCGCCACCCTGCTGACATGACCCCCTGACTCCAGATTTAAAAAAGCTTCCCTGGTATCTAGGACACCTCCAACCCACCCCACCCCTGACCCAACTTGACCAAACCAAACCCTCCTCCTCATTACTTAAAAAAAATCCCTGTAGTCTAGGGCACCCCTACCCCATATTATCCCCTTCCCTTACCTCCTTTCAATTAAAACAAAAGCCCATTTCCTGGTGTCTAGTGGCACCCCCACCCACTGGACCCTTCCTACAGTCCCGCAACCCTTCTCCTGCCTCCAGTGCCACCATCTAGGAAAATGACATTGCTCCTGCCTCCCTTAAGTTACAACCTGGGGTAGGGTTGTGGACCTGGGGGAGAGTTCAAGTGGGTGGGGATGCAACTAAATTCCAGGGAATGGCTTTGTTTGAGTGAGGGACAGGGAAGGGGTGTCATTCGAGGTGGGGATGCACTAGACACCAGGTATTTTTTTAAGTAGTGGGGTGGAGTGTGGGTTCTGTAGAAACCAGGGAATTGTTTTTATTAAGCAAGGGGGCAGGAGGTTTGGGTTGGTCAGATAGAGGGTGTTACTAGACACAAGGTTTGGGGATTTGGTTCAGGAAGGAAGGGATGGGGGTCAATGTAGGTGCTGGTGGCTTGTGTGTATGTTTTGTTTTGTTTTTTAATGTCACTCTTACTGTCAATGCATGAGCCAATCACCACTCAAACACTGATAGGAAGGATGACATTTAGCAATGAGTTGTGAATTACTGTCTCAATTTTAACAGGCAATAATTTGCATGCTATGGAAGTTTTGGAGCAGTAATTTTGCAGTAGAGCTGCGACTTTACAGAGAAGCTTTCTGCATTTGCCCCTGATTTTTAGTTTTCAAATTCCAGAGATATACAGAGGTTTGAGTACTTCTGCAGGACTTCTGTGCATATTTCTGAGGACATTTGTATCTTAAGTGGATATGTGTAGATATGTAAAATGTGTTTTTCACTTGTTTTTCAAAACTGGTTGACAAATAAATTAAGCAAATAGGCATATTCAAGGCCTGTCTTAGGCTGTGGCAGGGGTAGGTGTCCCTCTCTCTCTCCCTCTCGGGCCCAGACAATGTCTCTCTCCTTCTTCTTCTCACTTCAAATACATCACCTCTCCCTCTGTCCCAGATCCTCTCAACTTGCCTCATCCCTGGCACCGACAGCGATTGAGGCCCACTGATGTGGCCGGAGTCGGGGTCTTCCCTCTACTCAGTCCCACTTTCCATATGGTAACTTCTTGCTTCTGCATCATCAGAACCCAGCAGACGGAAGGCCCCAACACCAATACAGCAGTGTGCCTTAATTAATGCTGACGCTGGGGATGAGGCAAGTTTAGAGGATCCGAGAGAGAAGGAGAGACACTGGATTTGAGGTGGGGAGAAAGGAGAAAGCGATGTTGGACCATTGGGAGAGAGAGAGAGGGAGGAAGAGGTAGGTGGAGATATGCTCAACTGTGGGAGGGGGGAGTGGAAGATGAAGATGTGCTAAATCTAAGGGGGGGGGGGGACTAGAGAGAGATGGAGATGTGCTGGACCTGCAGGGTGGCGACTGAAGGGAGATGTAAATGTGCTGGGCTAGGGAGGCTGGAGGGAGATGGAGATGTGCAGGGCCTGTGGAGGAGGGGCTGGAGGGAAAAGGAGATAGAAATGTTCTGGACCTGCCAGGAAGAGATATTGGACCCACAGACGACAAAAGAGAGTTATGACAGACCATGAGGGGGGCAGTGGATAGAGAGGGAGAAATTCTGGATTTGAGGTGTGGAAGAAAGGGAAGAGAGAGGGGAGGGACAGGGCACAGACATGCTGGGCATGGAGTAAGAATACAGACAGGCATACAGCAGGTCAATGCTGGAAAAAGGGGTGAATAGGGATGCTAAGAGATCAGATGCTGAACAGTGACACAGGGGAGAGATGCTGAACAGGACAGATAGGGATGCAAATAGAAAATGGATGAACAAGAGACCCGAGAAAAGCAGAAGAGACATGGACCAAATTGAATGGAATTTTTTTTTTAATTCACTTTATCAGTTGGAATATATCAACTTTGGGAAATATGGATCTCTGATATCTTGCATTTGCATTTCTGTTTCTCTAGTATTGCTGTGTATGCAGATTCTCATTCCTTGAGTTTCCCAGTTCAGATTTTTGCCTTTGTACCTCTATTACTGGTCTGTGATTCCTTGTTTCATATTTGTTGATGGCCTGTCTGTGTTTTGCACATGTGAACAAGGTGCATTATTTTGGTAGCATGTGGTTTCTATGCACAGATCTGTAGCAGTCCTGCTTTGTTCTATTTTCTCACTGGATGATGTGTTGGTGTTATAGGGCATGGTGCAATATATACAGTGCTGCCATTTCACAGATAAGATTGTTTCTCTTTGAGCCCTGGGAGTTAATGCTGTTATGGTACAGTAAAGTTCTGAATGTGTTTTGCATGGAGGGATTGTGTTGACCTCACTGAGGTAAGAGGAAAGAGGAAACCAAACTATAGCTACGTAATTCATGGTTTCACATTAGGAGTCACCGACCAGGAAAGGGATCTATGTGTCATCATTGATGATATGTTGAAACCCTCTGCTCAGTGTGCAGCGGCAGCTAAGAAAGCAAATAGAATGTTAGATATTATTAGGAAAGGAATGGAACACAAAAATAAGGACATTATAATACCTTTGTATTGCTCCTTTGTGTGACAGCACCTCAAATATTTTGTGCAATTCTGGTCATTGCATCTCAGAAAGATATAGTGGAATTAGAAAAGGTACAGAGAAAGGTGATGAAAATGATAAAGGGATGGGACGACTTCCATATGAGGAAAGGCGAAAGCAGCTAGGGCACTTTAGCTTGGAGAAAAGATGGCTGAGGGGAGATATGATAGAGGTCTATAAAATAATGAATGGAGTAAAACAAGTAGAAGTGAATCGTTTGTTTACTCTTTCCAAAAATATTAGGACTAGGGGGCATGCAATGAAGCTACAAAGTAGTAAATTTAAAACAAATCAGAGAAAATATTTATTCACTCAACATGTAATTAAATTCTGGAATTTGTTGTCAGAAAATGTAGTAAAAGCAGTTAGCTTAGCAGGGTTTGAAAAAGGTTTGGCTAGCTTCTTAAAAGAAAATTCCATAAGCAATTATTAAAATGGACTTTGGGGGAAAATCCACTGCTTATTTCTAGGATAAGCAGCATAAAATGTATTGTACTGTTTTGGGATCTTTCCAGGTACTTGTAACCTGGATTGGCCACTGTTGGAAACAGGATGCTGGGCATGATGGACCTTCAGTCTGCCCCAGTACGGTAATACTTACGTTCTTATGACTTTCAAACTTTAATTATAGTTTGTCATAACATCAGAAAGGGTTTGTGATCATTGATTGTACATATGTGTGTCAGTTTTATTTTCTTCTAAGATGGCAACGTTGACATTTGGTTATAAAGGGGCAGGGTAAGGAAATGGTGCCACAAGGTACTTGGGTGGGGCATGGGTGAGGCAAAGGAGGGGCACAGAGCAGGGCAAGTATCCGGGTTTTTCTCTGTCAAAAAGTTGGCAACCCTACATGCTGAGGTTTGTCTAGAGACTTTTTGGCTTGCTATAGCAGATTTAGGAAAAATGCTGCTACCTATAAATGTGTTGTGATTTTGTCATTAGTGAAATATGTCTTTTTGGGAATCTATGTACTCTTTTTTGGTTACTAATAATGGGGGAATTTGAAAGTACTCTGCCCTTATAGATGGATCTTTTCTTAGTTAATGATTATTTTTCCTGTATTCTCCTCTATGTTCTGGAAACTGTAACTCCTAATTATAATGGACTTGAGCAGATTAATTTCTGATTATTTTCATTGCTTAATACTTGGTTTCCTATGATGTATTGTAAGCCACATTGAGCCTGCAAAGAGGTGGGAAAATGTGGGATACAAATGCAACAAATAAATAAAATAAATAGCATTAGTGCTTAGTTGAATAACTTTTTTCCTGTATAAGTTTTGCTTGATTTGTCTTTATTTGAAATTTCAGAAATTAAAAACAAACTCTTCAACAGGGGTGGGGCTAGGCAGGGGCCCTACTGAACTGATTTGTACAGGGCCTGACAGTTACTAAGACCAGCCCTGTGCGTGTTGGTACCTCAAGGTACATGATACTCACCAATAATTACTAGGCTTATGCAATAGCTTTATGATCACTAGTCTGAAGAAACTGAGAACATTTGTTTGTCAAATACAGTGAGACAGCTATTCAGTTCTATTTTTCATATATATATATATATATATATATATATATATATATATATTTCTCTCGCTGTAGTTCTTTGTTTTGACTTCATGGCTAGCAGTGAGGTTTGGGGGTTGTGTTTTGTTTTTTTTTAAGCTTTTCCTGCTCTACATTCCCTCTGGCTCAGCCAGCTGGATCACACTGAATTACTCAAGTACTTCATTATCTCCACCTCTCTGCACATTTTGCTCCAGGTGATAAATGCCCGAATGAGGGAGCCTGTGCCTTCTGCTGCACTGTCTGGGTAATTTTGTTGCTTCGGCCAATGCTGCCTATCCGAACCGAGCTAGGAGGAGAGCGTGGTTTTTCATCCGTTCCCTGCAGGGCTTCCCAGACTCCACTTAGTCACAGCACTTAGCTAACCATGCAGCCATTGATAACACAGCATGCTGTTGGAGCCTCTGAGCTCTATGGAAAGCTAGGATTTCTCCTCACAGAATGGACCGTGCAAAGCAGGAGACACAGTGACAAACTAGGAGAATCACAGCAGCTGCATCATTGGGATACATGTTGCCCGGTGCATGAAAATTACTGTTAAAAATATTCTGTGGTATAAAACTTTTCGTCAAGGCATGTTAAACACCAGGAGATTAGAAAGCAGAGTAGGTGATAAGTTTCAAGAGAAACAAGTGGTGTGGTAGCCATGTTAGTCCACTTTTAAAGGTAATAAATAGAAATAAAACAAAAGGCAATAAGATGATACCTTTTTATTGAATTAACCTAATGCATTTTTGATTAGCTTTTGAAGGCACTACCATAAGAATTATTGCTTTTCTTTGAACCTGAATTTATTAATTTTCCAGTGTGAGCACACAAGCAATACATAAAACTTTACACCAGAAACATCTGCCCTTGTAACTTAAAACCCCCTCAACTTTACACAGTGCATTTTTTTCTAGTGAAAAAGGTGCCTGTACTCAAATGCCAGGCCACCCTACAAGGGTGGGGTGATCACTGAGGGACCCACCCCACAATAGCCAGGCCCCCTGCAACCAGTCACAGAATCTATGACAAGGCAATATTGGTGTGTAGAGCCTGAGCTCTTTCAGTAAAACTTGGGGACCATGGGTCAATTTTAGCAGACAATGGAAAAAGTGCTCGTACTCAGTACCCCCAAGTAACCCCCTCAAAAAAGCCCTGAATTTACACAAACCTTTTAATCTGTTTTTGAATTGATTGGCATTACAGTGCTCCTGACCTAGATTAACTTGGTGTCTTACTCGGCAGGTAAGGCCCAATTTTCAAAGGGGCCCTTTTACTAAGGTGCGCTGAAAAATGGCCTTCGCTGGTATAGACACATGTATTGGATGCGCAGAGGTCCATTTTTCAGCACACCTGCAAAAAAGGCCTTTTTGACGAAAATGGACATGCGGCAAAATAAAAATTGGCACGTGTCCATTTTGGGCTTGAGACCTCACCGACACCCATTGACTTAGTGGTAAAGTCTCACGCATTAACTGGGCAGTAATTATCAGCCTACATACACTGCCAATTACTGCCCGTTTAGCGCAACATGCTGGAAATTTTCAAGCGAGCGTAGTGGATGCACGTGAAAAATGAAATTACTGCCCGGGCCACATGGTATCTGGGTGGAATTTCCAAACTGGCACACATTGGGCACACATACAGGTTTATTTTCGAAAGAGAAGGGCGTCCATCTTTTGACACAAATAAGGAGATGGGTGTCCTTCTCTCAGGGTCGCCCAAATCGGCATAATCGAAAGCCAATTTTGGGCGTACTCAACTGCTTTCTGTCGCAGGGGACGACCAAAGTTCCCAGGGCGTGTCGGAGGCATAGCGAAAGTGGGACTGGGGTGTGCCTAACACATGGGTGGCCTCGACCGATAATGGAAAAAAGAAGGGCGTCCCTGACGAGCACTTGGGCGATTTTACTTGGTCCATTTTTTGTTACGTCAAAGCCTCAAAAAGGATGCCCAAACTGAACAGATGACCACCGGAGGGAATCGGGGATGACCTCCCCTTACTCCCCCAGTGGTCACTAACCCCTCCCACCCTCAAAAAAAAAAATTTTAATATTTTTTTGCCAGTCTCTATGCCAGCCTCAAATGTCATACCCAGCTCCATGACAGCAGTATGCAGGTCCGTGGAGCAGTTTTAGTGGGTGCAGTGCACTTCAGCCATGTGGACTGAGGCCCATCCCCCCTACCTGTTACACTTGTGGTGGTAAACGTGAGCCCTTCAAAACCCACCACAAACCCACTGTACCCACATGTAGGTGCCCCCCTTCACCCCTTAGGGCTATGGTAGTGGTGTACAGTTGTGGGGAGTGGGTTTTAGTGGGGTTGGGGGGCTCAGCACACAAGGTAAGGGAGCTATGCACCTGGGAGTAATTTCTGAAGTCTACTGCAGTGCCCCCTAGGGTGCCTGGTTGGTGTCTTGGCATGTGAGGGGGGACCAGTGCACTATGAATGCTGGCTCCTCCCATGACCAAATGGCTTGGATTTGGTTGTTTCTGAGATAGGCGTCCTCGGTTTCCAGTATCGCCAAAAATCGGGGACGACCATCTCTAAGGTCGACCTAAATGTTGCAATTTGGGCGTCCCCGACCGTATTATCGAAACAAAAGATGGACGCCCATCTTGTTTCAATAATACGGGTTTCCCCACCCCTTCTCCGGGACGTCCTACGAGGACATCCTCAGGAAAACTTGGGTGCCTCTTTCGATTATGCCCCTCTTAGGCACCTACACAGCTTAGTAAAAGGGCCCCAAACAGTTCACCAGCTGTTAATACTGCAGGCACTTTCAACTTATGTATGCAATGCAAGGGCAAGTAGGCACGTATTTCGATGCTATTTTATAAAAGCACATAAGCACCTATGTGTCTTTATAAAATACCAGGGGCAAAGTGGCAGAAATTATGCCTAGATTGAAGCCACATACATTAATATCTGTTCAGGAAAAGGCATAAATGTTTGTTCTTAAATTATGCAGGTGTGTGCATATTTTATAAACAACTTGACCAATATTCAAAGTGAGTTAAATGGCTGGGAATGGTCGCCAACCGGTTAACTCACTTGTATGTAGCTATCTAGTCATTTTCAGCAATACTTAACCAGCCAGCGATGCTGAAAATGTCTGAAGTGGAAGCCGGCTATGTCAGGAGTGTTCTGGGGGCATTATGAGGGTCGGAGTCTGGTTAGCTCCCAATATTCAGAACTAAGTGGCCATGTTTAATGCATAAATAGGACCACATCAACAGCTGTCATGTCTTTATGTACTAGCCTGTTGCAGCTAGCTGGCTTAAAAAAAAAAAAACCCAGAAATTCAATAACGAAGCCCACATAGGACCTGGCATTGAATTTACAGTTGCAGCGTAGGCCCAACATGCATAAATTATGACTCTGCCCATGCTCTCCCTAAACTCTGTCCCAGAACATGTCTATACATGGGTTGCGTCTTCTTGGCACCTGCATACTTTACTCATGTAACCTCTGGAGTAATTTTATAAAAGCCATCACATGTATAAAAATGCATTTCCATGCAAAATATTCTTAATTAAATTACCCCCTAAAAATTGTGCAGGCATCCACGAGGAGTAAAAGTGGTTTTCAAACCCCTCCCCCCCCCCTCAACACATATATACCTACCTAAACACACCTCTGGTAAGGCCTCTGTACAATCCAGCCTTTAAAATTTGGTCACTATGAAAGTCTATGGGCTGTGGGCTGGCATTATTCCTCCTGGCCATTTTATCAAATCACTAATAATCTGGGTAAAAGTTTATGCAAATTATCCTTTCACTTTCAATAATGTGTGCTCATCCAAGAGATCCTCTTTTGATATTTATCTGCTTTGCTTCCTTTTTACATCTCTAGGAGTTTTGAAACAACAATTTTTGGTTAGGTTACGAGCTGCTCTGGAGATATGTTTGCCAGCTTTTGACGGGACAAACAGAAACAAATCCTACAGGCTGCTGGAATGGTAAGAAACTCTTTAGTCTTTCTGTCCCTTCTATTATTTTGAATTTAAGAAGTCCTTGGCCAAGATAATCAAACCTGTGAAATGTTGAGTTCTGATGAAGATGGAGAGAAACTGTGAGAAGAATATGACTCAGATACAATGACAGGTATTTATTTCCATGTTACAAAGATTTGTTGTTTAAGGAATGAAATGTTATGGTAGTGACCAGGGACTGGAAATGCGTAGACTATAGTGCTCCATTTAACCTTTTTAAAATCCAAAAAAATTAATAAAATGTATTATGCCTCATATTTTGAAGGAGGGTGTAATTTCAAAGCACACAATTCAAATATGATCATTGTTGGAAAGAAAAAAAATTCTACAGCAACATTCAAAGAAAAATGTACAAAAAAAGAGCCTGTGTTTTCGAGATCGTGAAGGCTTGCACTGCAGTAGTTAAAAAAAAACAGCTGCAAAATATTGCTAAATTAATGCTACTTCTTTTGATTATTGATGTCCTACTGTTTTGTGCCTGCAACGACATACAAGATGCATCCGTCATTTATAAATTATTCACTCACAGTTATTTTGGCAGCGGTGTCTTTCCATTTATCAACCAATAAATGTAGGGTAGATAAGAAGGGTAATTTTACAGCCCCTTGACATTTACCTTTGACATGATTTTCATATTTAATAAGGGAAAACACTAATGAAATATTTTTGACATCCCAATCAGCATCACACAATGGAAAAAAATGTCAGCTATTGCTTGATGGATGCTTTTTTTCCACTTGCAGATTAAAGATCAGGAATGATCCTCTTTGTTAAGAATTTTTAAGTCATTTAAATAATTAAGGGCCTTTTTTATCAAGCCACACTAGCGGTTCCCAGTGCAGCAATGCCGACAAAGCCCATTCACTTTGAATGGGCTCCGTCGGCAATGCCATGCAGGAACCACTAGTGCAGCTAGATAAAAGAGGTCCCAAAATATTTAACAGGTTCCTGACATAGGAACTCTTTCTTTTGGCTTCAAAACTGGGGCTGAAAGATACACTTGGGTAACAGCAACTCTAGTATTGCCCTGCTTCTAAAATGAACAGAGAGCTCTAGAAAGAAACACATGTTTTATGTCAGATATTAATTCTGGATTGTTGCAGTGGCTGCAAAGATCTGAAGATCCTGATCAAATGTACCACATACATCTACACACAAATAAATCAGTGAAAACAGAACTAGGGGGGGCCCTTTTACAAAGCCACGAAAGGGCTAGCGTGTGGGTAGAGCGCATCAAATCGGCACTACCGCTGGGGTATCACATGTACCCAGTGGCAATTCTGCGTTTGGCGTGCACCAAATTCCACAGTAGAAAATATTTTTCTATTTTCTACCATGGGGGGTGCTTCTATTGGTAATTGATAGCATGGACCACATTGGTGCACACTGCATGGTTACTGCATGGATAGCACATGAGCCCTTACCACTAGGTCAATGGTTGGCAGTAATGGCTCAGACCATAAATAGGTGTACGTTAGTTTTAATTTTTGCGCACACTCATTTGCTGGTCCATTAAAAAATGGCCTTTTCCCTAGCCTTGGTAAAATAGTGGCCCAGCACATGCCAAAAAGATGCATCCACACTACCGCAGGCCACGTTTTATCGCGTCTTCGTAAAAGGACCACTAGAAGCCAACCCTTTGGCTAATATTCATTCATTAAGTGGAATGTGGTATTTTTACTTCTTTCCTGAAGTCATGCATTATTTCATTCTCGTTACTTCAGTGTTTCATCTCTCTTTAGAAGAGAGGCTAATAAAGCACACATTGTACCTCTGTGAGCTAGATGTTTTCCGGAGGCATTTTGCTTATTGTTTGTGTAGAAAAAAAAACAGCGGTGACAATTGTATTTATTTAAAGACGGCAACAGTACTGTTCTTTCCTTGACACAATTAACTAATGCTGTAAAAAAAAAAAAAGACAAATAAAAGGGTCCTTGTGCTTTTTTAATTTTCTACTTCTATGTCCAATCAGACAAATACAATTCAGGTCAGGCAGGCCTTTTTTCCTCCATTTACAGTATCAATGCCAGTCATGCAAGACCCACCAGACATTATATCAGAGTAAACTCAGTGGCATCCTTCCTGAGGTAAAACAGAGTGACTCACCTTTCATACCAACTGCTTTGGATCTTATAGAGTAAGATGAGATTTCAGTTTCACAGTACTGCACTCCAAGGGCGAGCCCCAGGGCTCATTTCAGATAAGTGTGCCTGTGAAGCCTTGCCAATGGAAACATCCGGTACTGTGCAGTCACCATAAAATAAGCAGCATCAGAAAACACACACACACACACAGCGCCTTCTCGGAAGAGCTATTATTGAGAAATAATTTTGCATGTAAATTGAATGCAGGCACGCTCCCATCCTTATTTGTCAGGGCACTGCTCCTTGCTTTAATGCTTATAAAATGAATGTGTTTGGGGTGGGGGTGGGGAATCTGGATTGTGATATGAAAATTATGTTGAGCATGATGGTGTGAGAACCATCAAAATAAAAGCAAACAGAAAGGGAGTATAGCAAAGCAACCTTTATGGCCTTAAGCTACAGATAAATTGTGGTCTGTGGTAGTTAAACAACAGCTGTTCAGATTTAAAACAAAATGATAAGGATCCCCACAAGATAACACCTCTTGAGGTAACAGCATTTACCTAACTACATCTGTTAACAACAAACATGAAGGATGCTTGGTTATAAGGATGCTTAATTTCATTCCTTTTTTTTTTTCTTCCGTATACTTTTTTTATTGCCATTCCACTGCCTTGAAAATAAAAAGCATTTCATCAGAACAAAAGCATGCCTGGAACCATCTAAAGTAATCCCATCCTAAACCAGGTCTGGCTATGTTCAAGAAGTAATGCACTTACACCACTTGCCATGTGGCCACAGGTAAAATGTGGCTCCAACTTCCTATGTGCTTATAAATAGACAGATTAAAATAATAGAAAGAAACAAATGGCTTCCGTTCAAGGCAGAAAACAGCAGTGCTAATGCATTTTCAAAAGTGAAGACAGTGTTCCAACTTTGCAGATTTAGGCCACCTTATGGTCTGGTTACTGTACTGCATTTTGGGGCCCTTTTACCAAGCTACAATAAAAAGGGTCCTGCAGTAGCGGCAGTGGCCATTTTTGCTGTATGCCAGGGCCATTTTTACTGCAGCAGGTAAAAAAGGCCGAAAATCAACATGGCTATGAGGTAAAATTGCATTTACCACATGGCCATGTGTGTGTGTGGGGGGGGGGGGGGGGAGCACATACTGCCACCCACTGAGGTGGCGGTAAGGGCTCCTGTGGTAACCCGGCTATGTACTAAAATCAAAAGTAGCGTGCAGCTATTTACTGCCTTAGCCCTTACTGCCGCCCATTGACCTAGAGGTACCAGCTCACGTGCTAACCAAGCAGTAATTATGCAGCACGCGCCAACTTCTAAATTACCATTGGGTGCCCGTGCTACCCTGGTGATAGTGTCAATTAGGCACATGCTACCTGCGCATTAGCCCTACTGCTACTTAGTAAAAGGGCCCCTGAATGCTAACAATCAATTATTGGTGCCACCTGGCATTAATTACAATTTACACATGTAAATGTATACAGTTGGATCTGCACGCAAATTTTACACATGGATCCAAAAAGAGGGCATGGCCATGTGAGGGTCATTGGTGGATCAATGGCATTCCCACAATTTATGCATATTGTTATAGAGCACAGGGGATTCACACTTAGGTTAGGCACAGGGATTTGCACCAGGATTTCATGGGTGTAAGTGGTCGAGCCTAAAAGTAGTTCCTAGATTTGAGCGCCATTTAGAGAATAGCACTATTGCTTTTATTTAGCGCCAATGTTTTAGGCACTATTTATTGAATTTAGTCCACAACACTTTGCTATCAGGCAACAATTGTAATGACACCTACATTCCCTGCGAGCACAGTTACTTCCCAGTTACTATCTATCCTGTGCTCCCTAATTGGAATCTCCATTTTGGGTGATTAATAGGGCAGTAAACACACTGTTAACATTGTGCACAACAGTTTTTAAGAGCTTTACTCCCAATAGAATTTCCTTTTTTTCGGCCTTTTCATGTTTTCATTGCACCAAGGATTGGCATTTTTTTGTAAACTGTAGTTACATAACAGATTACCCAAATGGAATTACAGCAAGCAAGGAAAAAACAATTACTGAGTTTAAAACATGTCTAACTTCTCCAAACTGAGGGGCCCTTTTACTAAGGAGTGCGGAAAAATGGCCTGCGTTGGTGTAGGCGCATGTACTGGACGTGTGCAGGTCCATTTTTCAGTGCGCCTGCAATAAAGGCCTTTTTTGGGGGGGCCGAAAATGGACGTGTGTCAAAATAAAAATTTGCACGTGTCCATTTTGGGCCTGAGAACTTACCGCCACCCATTGACTTAGAGGTAAGGTCTCACGCATTAAGCATGCGGTAATTGTGTGCACACATACACTAGTGATTACCGCCTGGTTAGTGCCAAGCGGTAGAAAATAAAAAATATTTTCTGCAACGCATAACAGATGTGGATAAAATTAGAATTACCGCCCAGGGCATGCGATAGCCGGGCGGTAGTTCTAATTTGACTTGCGTTGTGCACACACATGTGCCTACGCGCCTTAGTGAAAGGGCCCCTGAATGTCTGATGGCTGCATTTCCTGGTTTTTCTTTTGCTGTGGTTCCAATAAGTTCCTCACTTAGGAAAAAAAAAATAAGCAAACAAAAAGTGCAACAAAGTAGACCGAAGCCTGAACTAGGCTCATGGTCTGTTTTTTGTGGGGGGTTTTTTCAAGCAGTAAAACAGCAATTGGATCCATTGAGGACAGCACATCAATATTTTTATTGTATACATTTTCTTCTTTACCTTATTTTCTTTTTGAAAGAGAAAATCTTCTAACATGGATGCTGGCATTAGAGAAGTGTATCTCGTCAGTGACTTACTGGTTAAAGTAGTTATTCCCGCTGCCTTGGGTTACGTACAGATGTGTTGCAGACTTGCACACCTGTTCATGACACCTCTGCCTCGAAAAGCACTAGTTTCACAGCACCAATTCATCACTCACAGCAGCATTAATATTGTAGCTCAGTTACCAAGTGCTCCCATTCAAACTTTTATCTAAAAACGTTCTTTATCATCTTTTCATTAAGTTCTCAGGAGCTAATGGTTTCTGAGTTCCCTGGGTAAGGATGATGGTCTGAATAATGAAAGCTCATTATTTCTCCACAGAATGCTTGTTAATTCAAATGATGATATTAAAACTATAGTAGCCTTTAGCGCTGGGGTGATTTCTAGCATACTTTATCATGTATCAATATATACTCTGTTTGTCAAAACTGCCCAGGGCTGGAGCTGGCATTCTCTCTGGAGGAGTCTAGTGCTTCAAGAGGCACCGAAGACAGCAAGGTGACAACTTGCAGAGCCTGCGCCTCTAGGAAAGAGAAAGATGAGACTTCAAGTGCCATTGTGTCCCCTTGATTTCCTCATTAGTATTCACAAAGAAACAGTAGCCTCTTCTTTTACAAGTCCTTGCTGGCCTGTTATTATTTCCAAGGAAATACAAGAAAATAGACCTTTTAAAAAAAAATACCTGAATATATTTGGAAAAATCACTTACATGATGTGTAATAATCAGCTATAATCTTTCTCGCACCTCCCAAGAAAAGGTTAATTTACCTTGTGCATGAATTTTTTTTCTTCAATCAGTTATTTGTTTTGCTCGCTTGGATAAATATTCTTTCCATTGGTTCCTATGTAGATAATCCAAAGATAAACCCTCCAGCAAAAAACAGTTGCAACTGCTACTTTTTATTAGTACCCCCTCTTACTCTTTCCTTTACAACCTTAACTACCACATAGGTCAAAATGCACAGTTAATGCATGTCTTACATGTTAACACCATTCATTTTTCAATAGAAATGTCTTTAAAGGCATGTCACTATTCATATACATATTACATCTAAGCCAATATGTTCACTGTTAAGTTGCTCCTTATAATCTACTCCTTATCCCTAATACTTCAGGTATTGACCTCTCCTCTAACAGACAATAACATACCCACTATACACAAATCATAGACTACCTAGACAAAATTTGCATCACCAAAAATATAATACTCAATTTAAAGGAAAATCAACTACTTATGGACATAATCAACATAAAACAAAGAAAGGTCACAATAAACCTAAATTCCAAGAGATTAGATAACTAACTAAAATCAACACATCTTCATACCCTACCGATCCTTACCAAACTGTTCTAGTGGGCTATATAAATGCCAGATCAATAGTAAATAAAACAATAATCATCACAGACTGGATCACAACAGAAAAACTTGAACTTCTTTTTATCAGCGAAATATGGATTCATGATCTTAAGGACTTTATAATTTTGGATCCATGCCCCCCATACAAAATTACCCATTGGGCTAGAAATGAAAAATGAGGAGGAGGCATAGCTATAATCTATAGATCTCACTTCATCTTGACAACAACAGCTGAATCCATAATTCCTCAGCTAGAAATTGCCTCAGTTAGAATTAATCATCCAAACCTACTTGACCACTTAAATGTTGTCCTGTTCTACAGACCACCAGGTAATTGGCATGATTGCCAATTACACTTCACTGATTTCATATCAAACATATGTGTTTCAAGTTCAAACCTACTCATAGTTGAAGATATCAACCTTCATCTAGAAGACTCCAAATCAACTTATGTACATGAATGCAAAGATTTCCTCCAACTCTGGGATCTCCATTGGCCAAATTTGCAAGCAACCCACACCAAAGGACATTCACTAGACATCATTACTTAGAAATTCTCTACAGATTTAAATCTCGTACTAACAGATACAAAGTGGACAGACATACCGTGGTCCGATCATTACAAATTGAACCTATCCCTACAATGGCTTTAAAAAGACCTACACCATACTCAAAAAAGTGTAACCTATACTACAAGAGGTTGAATTGGCCCAGTTATTTTCTGGCAACATATTTACAAGAATGAATGGTCAACACAATTAGACTCAAAAGACTTTCTCTAAGAATGGGACAGCAGATGCAAAAACATATTAAACACCATAGCACCATTACAAACCAAAACCTCTTGCAGGCAGAACTCAATACCATGGTTTAATAATTGAAAAAGCTAAAAACACAAGTTTGAAGGTCAGAGCGAGCATGGAAGAAAAAGAATGACGAAGCCACACTCAATGTTTGGAAACAACTACAAAGAAAGTACAAATATACCATCAGACAAACCAAAAGATCATATTACAAAACCAAAATTGGACCAGACTACAAAGACACACATAAACTTTTCCAATTTGTAAACAAACTATTAGATACCACTCTGGTTACTTCAAATACCTTAGACACCCCATCAGCTGACAATCTTATGATATACTTCAACGAGAAAATTATAAAGTTACGATCCACGATATCAATTACTTCCACCGATTACATAAAATTCCTTGATTGTCTTGATTCAACTTTCGATGAGTATCCAGCAGATCGAACTTGGACAGACTTCAACACACTCCAGTATGATACCATCTCCCAAGCGATCAACAGGTTCACCAAATCTCATTGCTATCTTGACATTTGTCCCAACAACCTTATAAAATTCGCCCCTCAACGATTCATAACTGACCTCACGATGCATTTAAATTACATGCTACAACACGGACTCTTCCCAATAGATAAAGGAAATATTCTACTCACCCCAATTCCTAAAGATTCAAGGAAAAAAACAGATAATATAACCAACTATCGCCCAATAGCATCTATCCCTCTGGTAACCAAACTGATGGAAAGCATAGTAACTAAACAACTAACCGACTACTTAAACAAATTTTCTATTCTCCACGACTCTCAATCAGGCTTTTGGTCAAACCATAGTACAGAAACAGTACTAACTACTCTCCTAAACAAATTCAAACTATCAATTGCAACAGGCAACAATATACTTCTCCTGCAATTTGATATGTCCAGCGCATTCAATATGGTAAACCATAAAATATTATTAAACATCTTAGAATACTTTGGAATTGGTGGAAATGTTCTCAACTGGTTCAGAGGCTTCTTAACCACAAGGACTTATCAAGTGAAATATAATTTGATTACATCAACACCTTGGAAACCTGATTGCGGAATTCCCTAGGGATCACCACTTTCGCCTACTCGCTTTAACCTTAGGATGACACCCCTGGCCAAATCGTTAGCCAACCAAGGCCTCAACCCACATATATACGCAGATGATGTCACGATCTACATCCCATTCAAAAATGATCTAAATAAAATTACTAATGACATCAACCACAGTTTCCAAATCATGAACTCTTGGGCGGATGCTTTCCAACTAAAACTTAATGCTGAAAAAACACAATCTCTCATCTTCTCATCACAATTCAACACAAATAAATAATCCTCTATAACCACACCAAACCACACCCTTTCCGTATCGGAAAGCCGAAAATTCTTGGAGTTACCATCGACCGAAATCTTACTTTGGAAAACCATGTGAAGAATACTACTAGGAAAATGTTCCATTCAATGTGGAAGCTTAAGAGAGTGAAACCTTTCTTCCCAAGAGATATATTTCGCAGCCTGGTACAGTCAACAGTGTTAAGTCACCTAGACTATTGCAATGCTCTATACGCTGGTTGTAAAGACCAAATCATCAAAAAACTTCAAACAGCCCAAAATACTGCAACCAGACTCATATTTGGTAAAACAAAATATGAAAGTGCCACACCCCTTAGAGAAAAACTGCATTGGCTCCCAATCAAAGAACGCATCAGGTTCAAGATCTGCACCTTGATTCACAAAGTCATTCATGGAGATGCTCCGGTCTTTATGTCACACCTCATAGATCTACCACCCAGGAACTCTAAAAGATCATCTCGTACACTCCTGAATCTCCACTTCCCCAGTTGCAAAGGACAACAATATAAACTGACACATGCATCCAGCTTTTCCTACATAGGTACGCAGCTATGGAATGCACTACCAACTGCTTTGAAAAAAATACATGACCTAATCAAACTTTCGGAAATCTTTGAAGACCCACCTCTTTAATAGAACATACCATAACAATCCATCATTTGAACTATAGTACATTACCGCTTTATCTGTTTTTCCTATAACATTCTCTCTATACATGATGATTTTATACACTATGTTTCCATGTTCTTATGTAATTACCAATTGTATATTTTAATCTGTCATGACGATACCATGACGGCGCAATGTAAGCCACATTGAACCTGCAAATGTGTGGGAAAATGTGGGATACAAATGCAATAAATAAATAAATATACAGTGAACATTAAGAATAATCATGGCATCCCTATCGGTGATAGTGTGAATCTTCTTATCCCAAGATAGTGGCTGTTACTTAGTGAAGGCCAAACAAAAATAAAACCAATAAACCTTGGGAGGAGATATGAGAGATCTTAAGTTTTATAGTGATTCGCTAGAGTGTCTGTTTACAAAGCCGGGCTAGTGGTTGACGATGCAGTAATGCCATCACTGCCCATTCACTTTGAATGGGCTGTGTCGGCAGTGCCGTGCGGCAGCCACTAGCATGACTTTGTAAACAGGGGGGCAAGACTTGTTCCCATTCCATTCATGGGGAAAGCCCTTGAAAATCAAGATCATTATTTTACTAATAAATTGCATCGACAGGGAAGAGTTATCTTTATTTCTACAATATTTATGGGACACCCATCAAGGTCATCATCAAGCATTCTAGGGTACAGTGATCTGTTAAAGTATGTGTTAAAATAGTCATGCTTTCTAAATATTGTACTAGTGCAAATGTCCATCAATAATAGCAAGTCTACTTGAAGAATCATTAACTGAAGCACTTTCAGTCTCTGGGAACATTTTGTTTCACCATAGATCAATGGCACATGTGGAACAACATTTTAGATAGGACTTCCAACTCATACTAAGGACATCCAAGTTAGTATATCACATATGGATGTCTATTTCTCATGTATTTTAGAATATGCTGTACTTTGGAAGATCCTGTTCTAAAATACATGATAAATGATTGTAACATGTTACTAGTTTACAGGACATGTTTGTTAACTCACATTCAGGTTCATTTTCAAAAGAGATAGACATCCAGAAAGTGACATAAGTCTGCATTTGTCTCACAGTCTGTGTTTATCTCACAGAAACGTCTAAATCAGTATTATCAAAACCTCTTTTTGGTCCGTCAGAAGGATGTCCATATCTCGAGGGGGTGTGTCATGGGTGTGTTCAAAGCGGGACTTGGGTGTTCCTAAGATATGGACGACTTTCAGCAATAATGGAACAAAACAAAGTCAAACTTAGATGTTTTGAGCTAGACCTGTTTTTGTAGCAAATAGCTGCAGTGGGAATTGAACCCACTTGCCCAAGCTCAAGGTTTGCTGCATTAACCACTAGGCTACTCCTCTACGCCACACAAAAGGTGTCCCAAATGACCAGATGACCACTGGAGGGACTCAGGGCTCACCTCCCCTTACTCCCCCCCAAAAATGTGATTACAAATATTACTTGCCAGCCTCTATGCCAGCCTCAGATGTTATACTCAGGTCAATTAGAATAGCATGCAGGTCCCTGGAGTAGCCTAGTAGTGGTGCAGTGCACTGCAGACATGTGGACCCAGGCTTCTACCTCCCACTATTTGTTACACTTGTGGAGGAAACTGTGAGCCCTCCAAAACCTACCAGAAACCCACTGTACCCACATATTGGTGCTCCCTTTACCTGTAAGGGCTATGGTAGTGGTATACAGTTGGGGGTAGTGGGTTTTGGGTAGGTTTGGGGGGGGGGGCTTAGCAGACAAGGTAAGGGAGCAATGGTGAGATGTGTACCTGGGAGCATTTTATAAAGTCCACTGCAGTGCCCCCAAGGATGCCCTATTGCTTTCCTGGGATGTCACTTTTCCACTATTCTACCTGATGCCAAGCTTTCTATTTTTTTTATAACACCTGAGCCTTGTATCTATTGTTTATCATTAGATTTGGGCTTTGAATTCAGATCTATAGATGAAAAGGAGGTCTCATTACATATATCTAAATACCAGAGTGCTATTTTTCCCTACTTCATAGCAAGAGTGTACATTCCCTAATTACCTGTCCCAATGCAACTGAAGCTTTTACCTCTTCAGTGCATGTAAATGGTTTCATCCCTGTGTGGATTCTCTGATGCCATGTGAGGCTTTCTTTCCAACCAAAGCTTTACCAGACTCTATACATGCAAATGGTTTCTCTCCCATGTGGATTTTCTGATGCACATTGAGATTTACATTACAACCAAAGCTTTTACCACACTTAGAACATGTGAATGGTTTCACTTTATTGTGGATTTTCTTGTGTATTTTGTATGTTTTGCATTTGGATGTATTTGTTTGAAAATGGACCAAAAAATAAAACATCCAAATCACAAAACATTTTTCCAAACAGCATTTTCAAAAGGAAAAGATAGACCTTTTTTTGTAAAATAAAAAGACCTTTCCTGGAGGTTTTACAAAAAAAAGTCCAAAGTCAGACTTAGATGTCATATCTAAAAATGCCCCTTATGTATTTGACTTGCCCAAGGTCACAAGGAGCAGCAGTGGGAATTGAACCCATGTTGCCAGGATCAAGGCCCTCTGCACTAATCATTAAACCATTCCTCCTTTGTTTTGAACATCTTGCATTTGGACATCTTTTGTTTAAAAATGGACCAAAAAAAAGGACGTTCAAATCCCAAAACATCAAAGTTCCAGGACCCCCATAGTATTTTCGAATACAAAAGATAGACGTCCATCTTTTTAAAAAAAACACCTTCTTTCCTGTTTGGAATTTGGACGCCTTTGTAAAACGTCCAAATTCTGATGTAGACTTTTCTTTCGAAAATGCCCCTCATTGTGACCCAGAGACTGTGTCCCAGTATGATGAAGAAGGAGAAGGTGAATACTTTACTTCAAAAACCTGGGGGGGGGGGGGGTCAAGTCAGAACTGTAGTAAGACAGCAGCAAAAATAAAAATAAAAACTCTTACCTGAAGGAATGACAAGATCCACGTATAGCTGCTGAATGAAGAGAGAGCTATGTACCTCAGGGGAAAAGTAGAAGGAAAACCTATAAAGACCTGGCAGCTCAGCCAGCCCAGGAGTACCATAGAAAGTATGGGACCCTGGCCCCATCACTCAATAGAAGAACTAGAGGAGGCAAACCCCAGAGTGAGCCTCTAGAGGCTCATGAACCACACTGGGAATACAACAGACACTTTCCCATAGCAGAGTGAGGAGGAGGGGGACCGGAGCTTCCAGCAGAAACAGAAGTAATTTCAGACCCTGAATATATGGAGGTAATTTTTGAAGTTCCAGAGAATGACTCAGTAAGTCCTGTCTAAGTTATTTTCACAGTTTTGTTGGTGATTATGGTTGCCAAAAGTTTGTTAGGGAGGCTATTGAGAGAACCCTGCCAAGCTTGGCAAGAGGATGAGGCCTTCCTTTTTGCCTCACCTCAACCCCAGGGAAGCCCATACTTCCCCCTACCTGTTACATTTGTGGTTGAAACTGGGAGCCCTCCAAAACTGACCAGAAACCTACTGTACCCACATATGGGTGCCCCCTTTACCTATAAGGGTTTTTGTAATGGTGTACAGTTAGGGGTAGTGGTTTTGGGTGGGCTTTAGAGGGCTCAGCAGACAAAATAATGGAAAATGTGTACCTGGGAGCATTTAAATGAAGTCTACAGCAGTGCCCCCTAGGGTGCCCCATTGCTCTCCTGGGATGTCTGGGGGACCAGTCTGTTAAAAACGCTAGCCTCTCCTACATTCCAATAACTTGATTTTCTAAGCTTTTCACTTGTGTGTTTTATTTTATTTTTTTCAAAAATGGCCTGAAAAGATAAATGCACAGAGCACAAAACCTTGTTACAAACGGTATTTTCAAAAATATAAAAAAAATAGACATTTTGCTTTTTTGAAAATGGTTACATTTGCTATTCAGATTTGGGACGTTTAGTGCAAAACGTTCAAAGTCCGACTTAGATGTCATATCAAAAATGCCCTCCACATAAAAGAGATGGTTGACCAAACAATAATATGGAGGTTGGAATTGTGATGCATTGTACTGAAATGGATATTTGAGGTTTACTGTTATTGATCAAATGGAGCAGACTCTTTTTGGGAGGTGATAATAAATTCACACATTGGGAACAAGGAATTACCTTTAATGAACTAAAGGAATAAATATTCAGCCAGTGGCAGTGAGTGTTTAGCTGACTACTGCCGGCGTTATTCCTTAATATTCAGTGCTGGGTCATGTCCAGGCTTCGGCATTGAATATCCAGTTTATGCTGCACTAGCTAACACATGGCTGCTTAAGTCGATATTCGGAACTTTACCGACCATGGGTTGCCACATAAAAATAGCACTGTATTTTATGCAGGCCCATTTATGTGGTCACCCTGGCTGGTTAAGTGCCAAATATTGGTACTTAACTGGACAAGTGCTGACTCCACCCCCAGAATGTCCCCAACATAACCGGCTTTCACTTAAGGGCACTTTTACTAAGCCGCGTAGGCGCCTACATGTGTCCAACGCACACCAATTTGGAACTACCGCATGGCTCGGGCAGTAATTTCATTTCCACTATGTGCACTGGAAAATATATTTTATTTTCCAGAATGCAGCGCTAACCCATTTAACACGTGAGACCTTACAGCTAAGTGAATGGGTGGCGGTAAGATCTCAGGCCCAAAATGGACGCGTGCCAATTTTCATTCTGCCGTATGTCCATTTTTGACCCCCCCCCCCCCCCAAAAAAGGGCTTTTTTGCAGGTGTACTGAAAAATGGACCTGTGTGCATCCAAATCACGCATCTACACCAGCTTAGGCCACTTTTCAGCGCACCTTAGTTAAAAGACCCCTTAGGCACTAACTGCTCATTTTCAGAGGAGTTAACCAGTTAAGTACCACTGAAAATTAGCGGATAGCCTCGAACAAGTGATTTAACCGGTCAGCAGCTGTTTCTGGCCAGTTAAATTGTTTTGAATACTGACCAAGTAATGTTTATTTTTGATACCTTATTCGTGATTTAGATGTACATAAACCAGCATGCACACATGCATGCATGACTACTTCCCAATTTTAGAAAGCCAGGTTTTAAACATCCCAATCACAAATTTGTGCATATGACAAGAGAGCATGATCTGGGTGTGTTATGAGTTCAAATAGCAGTCGGGCAAATAGCAGTGGCATAGCTACGTGGGGCCACAGGGGCCTGTGCCCCCCAAAATTTCCTCTGGGCTCCTGGTTTTAGTGACGGGGGTCCACAACCCCACCAGCTGAAGCCTTGTCCAGTGCTGTTCTCCGGCGCCGCTGCGTTGCCTGCCCTGCTCTCTTACCCTCAAGTCTGGCACGCTTCTTTTAGTGAAACTGAGCATGCTGAATTTCACTAAAAGGAGTGTGCAGGATGTGAGGGGAAAACAGAGCAAGGCAGGCAACGCAGCAGTGCTGGAGACCGGCACTGGAGACCGGCGCTGGACAAGGCTTCAGCTGGCGGAGGTTGCGGACCCCCACCAGCCAAGGTATTTGTTGCGGCAGTGGGTGGGGAGCGGCAGGGAGGTGAGGCAGTGGGGGAGGGGGCAGCGGCGGCAGGACGGCAGACCAAAATGTGCCCCCCACCTCGGGCTCTGGCCCCCTTCCACCGCGAGATCTGGCTACGCCATGACAAATAGACACACATGTACAGTGAGCAGTTCAGAAGGGGAATGTATGTTTATGTCCACCCAAAAACAAAAATTCAAACTCACTGGACAATACAAAGAAATTCACTATAATAAAAAGACCAATGAAAAGTCAGCAAAAATAAGACACTGATGAAATATATATCTGCTGCACACCGCCTTGGGTGAATCTCTTCGTAAAGGTGGTTAATAAAATAAATACAAAGGGTCAGTGCCTTTTAATGGTTGGCTTTTCCACTGGTCTTTTTTTTTATAATTAATTTGTTTATGCCCACCAACATGGATATCAGGAGTTACACCTGCTCCCAGGGACATCTGGCTTATATAAAGTATCTCATTTTAAGGGCAGTTCTATAACTGGAAGCATGCAAGACACATGCCTTGCATGCATTAGAGTGCACAGAAAACTAGTACTAATATGTGTAAGTGCATAATGCACTATTCTGAAAGATAGCGTGTGAATGCTATAGCATGTATCTACAAAGGAGCATACAGATGGGCAGAGCAAGGGAGAGGCATGGGCATGTCTTTAACTTGCAAGCACAATGTATAGAATACTTTACAAAACCAGAACACTGTACCAGTGATTTCATGGTAAGAATCCTTGAAGGGAACTTTAAAAATGTACAGGAACTTAAAACCTCTGAATGATTAAATATTTTGACACCCACCAGACAGGACTTAACAAAGATCTGGGTTTTCTAGGCCATTATAAACCATAAAATTGTACTGCTTTGTCACCCTCCTGTCTCCATGCATATCTCCCTGTCCCTCTTCCTGTCTCTCACCTATCCACCCCCATCCTGTTAGACTGTCACTGGAATGCTTTGATGTTTCACTTATATATACTCATAAAATGATGTCAAAAAAATGCCCACTGTTGATATTTATATATACAGCAATCTAACGATTCTACAATCAGTCTCAAACTCACAATACTGTATATTAATTCTCATGTATAGTCATTCTTATCGTAGCAGACCTCAGAGGTATTGTTGATGTTGAGCTTTCACTTATATATACTGTCATCTACCAACATTTGCTTATTTCCGGTCTGACAAAGAAGGGCAACCTTCGAAAGCTAATCAAGAAATGTATTAAGTTATGTCCAATAAAAAAGGTATCATCTTATTTTCTTGAGCTAAAGGAATGCCAAAATCAGCCTCTATCTTCTCAAACATAAGAACTAAAAGTTGAACATTGCAAAAACTTGCAACCTATTCCACTACCCAATGCACAAACATTGGAAAAGCTTCACAACAAGAATACCCCATTGCATACATTTATTGAATAAAACTGGGAATCCAGTTAAATTTTAAGAATGGAAAAGATTTTGTACTGTCAATAGTTGAAATGAAAGGTATTGGCTTTTGCTGTCAGTGCTCCCTTGCCCACAGGACTACAACAATCCCACTGCCTATTCCAATGAAGCATATTGAACTGAACAACATCCCAGATCAATAAAAGTGTTTATGCTTGCCCTAATAAGATTTGATAAACTTATCAGGTTCTTTCATAGACACGATACCCAAAAAATAAATCACTATGGGGTCCTTTTTTTTTTTTATTTGTAGCATTTATACCCCGCTCTTTCCTGCTCGATAGCAGGTTCAGTGCGGTTTACAATGTTTGGGTTCAAAGTATCACAGAGATAACACAATGTATGGGTACAAAGTATCACAGAGGTAACACCACAGAGGGTGGTGGTGAATGGAATTCGCTCGGAGGAGGGAAAGGTGAGTAGTGGAGTGCCTCAAGGATCGGTGCTGGGGCCGATTCTGTTCAATATATTTGTGAGTGACATTGCCGAAGGGTTAGAAGGTAAAGTTTGCCTATTTGCGGATGATACTAAGATCTGTAACAGAGTGGACACCCCGGAGGGAGTGGAAAACATGAAAAAGGACCTATGGAAGCTAGAAGAATGGTCTAAGGTTTGGCAATTAAAATTCAATGTGAAGAAATGCAAAGTGATGCACTTAGGGAATAGAAATCCACGGGAGACGTATGTGTTAGGCGGGGAGAGTCTGATAAGTGCGGACGGGGAGAGAGATCTTGGGGTGATAGTATCTGAGGATTTGAAGGCGACGAAACAGTGTGACAAGGCGGTGGCCATAGCTAGAAGGTTGTTAGGCTGTATAGAGAGAGATGTGACCAGAAGAAGAAAGGGGGTGTTGATGCCCCTGTATAAATCGTTGGTGAGGCCCCACCTAGAGTATTGTGTTCAGTTTTGGAGGCCATATCTTGCTAAGAATGTAAAAAGAATTGAAGCGGTGCAAAGAAAAGCTACGAGAATGGTATGGGATTTGCATTACAAGACGTATGAGGAGAGACTTGCTGACCTGAACATGTATACTCTGGAGGAAAGGAGAAACAGGGGTGATATGATACAGACGTTCAAATATTTGAAAGGTATTAATCCGCAAACGAACCTTTTCCGGAGATGCGAAGGCGGTAGAACGAGAGGACATGAAATGAGATTGAAGGCGGGCAGACTCAAGAAAAATGTTAGGAAGTATTTTTTCACAGAGAGAGTAGTAGATGCTTAGAATGCCCTCTCGCGGGAGGTGGTGGAAATGAAAACGGTAACGGAATTCAAACATGCGTGGGATAAACATAAAGGAATCCTGTTCAGAAGGAATGGATCCTAAGGAGCTTAGCCGAGATTGGGTGGCAGAGCCGCTGGCGGGAGGCGGGGATGGTGCTGGGCAGACTTATATGGTCTGTGCCAGAGCCGGTGGTGGGAGGCGGGACTGGTGGTTGGGAGGTGGGGTTAGTGCTGGGCAGACTTATACGGTCTGTGCCCTGAAAAGGACAGGTACAAATCAAGGTAAGGTATACACAAAAAGTAGCACATATGAGTTTATCTTGTTGGGCAGACTGGATGGACCGTGCAGGTCTTTTTCTGCCGTCATCTACTATGTTACTATGTAACACAACGTATGGGTACAAGGTATCACAGAGGTAATACAATGTATGGGTAAGAAGTATTGCAGAGATAGGGCAATTGTATAGAGAAGGATAAGAGGAAGAGATCTGGGGGGAAGGGTTGAGGTATGGTTATTTTTGGTGGTGTGGAATGGGTTCGTAAGTTAAGTTGGGTTGTTTGGATAGGCTTGTTTGAAGATGTATGTTTTCAGCAGCTTTCGGAAGGGTAGATGTTCGTTGGTTGTTCAGATGTATCTTGGTATGGCGTTCCAGAGTTGGCATGCTAGCATTTTTAGCATGTGCTAAACACTAGAGACGCCCATATATTCCTATGGGTGTCTCTAGCGTTTCGAGCACACTAAAAATGCTAGCGCATCTTTGTAAAAGGACCCCTATATGCTGAAAAGGGGACTGAGAAAAGATACCAACAATTCTACCTAACTCTAACACCTTACACTATTTTTCAACCATACCATATTTTTTATCCAAAATTGAAGGCACATTCTTGGCATGTGAGATAATGTTAATAAACCGTTCTCACCAGATCTAACTATTGAAGAATTATTAGTAATTTTTTTTATTTAATTTTTATATGCAGTGCTCAGTATTGCTATTGTGCTTCTATACCATTATATAGCATGCCAGCACAACTGCCCTCCAACATCATAGCACTGTACCTGCCTTCCTGCCTTCTTCTTTAAGTGTGCCACTTTCTTTAGTTGACTCTTAAAGAATAGTTAAAGTACTTAGCTTCAGGCGGTTCTATTCATAGTAACACAGTAACATAGTAGATGACAGCAGAAAAAGACCTGCACGGTCCATCCAGTCTGCCCAACAAGATAAACTCATATGTGCTACTTTTTGTGTATACCTTACCTTGATTTGTATCTGTCATTTTCAGGGCACAGACCGTAGTAGTCTGCCCAGCACTAGCCCCGCCTCCCAACCACCAGCCCCGCCTCCCCCCACCGGCTCTGCCACCCAATCTCGGCTAAGCTCCTGTGCCAGGGCTGAGATAATGTGCCAAGAAAAGGAATAGGAAAACCTGAAATAAAACCGTTGAACAATAACTCCACATCATCCAACCAGGGATAAAACTCCAGCCACCTTGCCATTTCAATCAAATTTTCTGGAGCTGGGGTCCTGAGATACACCTCCTATGGACCAACATCAGGATCCAGGGTCTCAGGCAGGTGTCATTGGTCGGGGATGACAACAGCATGATGGGTGACCATCTTGACAAATGTTTAGTTTAGTTTAGCTTAGTTGTCCATGATATACTGCCTTAGCTGGCTCACAGATCAAAATGGTTTATAATAGTAACAATATAAGCAGCAAGAAAAAGAACTACAATATTATATAGGATAGTTATACATTCATACAAAAGCTAGGGTACAAAGCAGGCTTTACTTCCCCTAAAATGCAGCGAAATTATTACCATCCAAAATCCAATAACGGCTAGATTTAGCAATTTAACCTTTTTCTTCTTTCTTTCTTTCTTTCCTTCCTCCTTCCCCTCATCATGATTCCAGGCCTCTGCATAATTTTGTTCCTTGACTAAAAGTGAGAAAATACCTATATATTTTGCTAATGGTTAGTGCAGTGGGCTGAGAGCCAGGAGAACCAGATTCAATTCCCACTACAGCTCCTTGTGACCTTGGGTAAATCACTTAACCCTCCTTTGACTCAGGTACAAACTTAGATTGTGAACTCATGAATAACAAAGAAAGCACCTGCCTATAATATATGTAAGCTAGTTTGGTTGTGTCAGAAAGGCGATATATCAAATGAATTACCCTTACTATTACTTCAATGGCATATGCGTCCCTAATGGAATAAGTGCACTAAAATTATCAGCACACTGACCTTCCAGATAACACGCACTGAGGTTCATTTTCAAAGAGAAAAACATCTCAAAAATAGCACAAAGTAGCATTTGGAAGTTTTTCTCGAAAAAACATCCAAATCTCGATTTCTAAAAGTCAGATTTGAGACATTTTTCTCTGCAATGCATCCAAATCACTAGAGAGCATGTTATGGGTGTGTTGCGGGTGGGATTTGGGCATTCTGTGATAATGGAAGAAAGGAAAATGTCCAGGACTAAAAGTTAGATGTTTTTATCTAGACCTGTTTCAATCACACCTAAGTCACAAAAAGGTTCCCTAAAAGACGAAATGACCACTGGAGGGATTAAGGCATGGCTTCCCTTACTCCCCCAGTGGTCACTGACCCCCTCCCACCCCTCAAAGATGTGAAGGAATCTGTACATCCAGCCTCTATGACAGTTCCAGCTGTCAGATATTAGAGCAACAAGCAGGTCCCTGGAGTAGCCTAATAGTCGGTGCAGTGCACTGTACAGAAGAGGACCCAGACCCATAGCCCACTCTACTACTACTACAACTTAACACTCTAACTGGTACACTTATAGTGGAAAGGGTCAGCACTCCAGAACCAACCAAAAACCTACTGTATCTACAACCAGGTGACACCTGCAGGCATAAGGGCTACTGTAGTGGTGTACAGTTGGGTGCAGGAGGTTTTTGGGGGGTTTTGGAGGGTTCACAATACAACATACAGTGAGATGTGTACCTTTTATGTGACGTTCACTGCAGTGCCCCCTAGGGTGTCCCACTACTCTGCTGGGATGTCTGTGTGGCCAGTCTACTAAGAATGCTGCCCCCCCCCCCCCCCCCCAATACATCCCAATGGCTTGTTTTTATGTGTTTATCCCTTGGACTTTTTTTTTCTTCCAAAAATGGACTTAGGAAAATCCACTGCTTATTTCTAGGATAAGCAGCATAAAATCAGTTTTACTCTTTTGGAATCTTGCCAAGTACTTGTGACTGGAATTTGCCACTGTTGGAAACAGGACACTGGGCTTAATGGACCTTCAGTCTGTCCCAGTATAGCAACACTTACGTTCTTATGTAATGAAGAAGAACCTAATAAAGACTCAGAAGACTCCACAGAATCATAAAATTCTCCAGCTCCTACTAGCCTTGCCCAATATTCCTGTGCTTCTCTAAGTTCAGACTTTTTACAACCCTTCAAACGTTACACTTACATTTATCTCTTAAACACTTGTACTCCCCTTTTACTCTTGCTCCTTCCATTTTACCCGTTCTCCTCCCCCCACCCCTAAACACACACTTTGGACATATTAGAAAGTGAATTATCACTACAGTCAGGAGACAGAATGTCACATTGTCCAAAGTGTCATCCAACTCCTCCTCCATCCATTTCCCCTTTTGTATGGAGACAAGCTTCTAACTAGATCGGACTCAAGATCCAGTGGATTTAGCTTCCACCACCTTGTTTGAAGATGAATGTTTTGTACTTTAGTCTGTGGAACAATATACCCAACCTACTTCCCATTCTTCCTTTTATACATGCTCTCTGACATATCCTTTTTCCTCTGCATTGCACCCTCTTAAGACCTACAACTTCTCCCAACTGCCTTAGCACTTTGGACACCCTTTCCCTGCTCCCAAAGGCTTAGTACAACTCCAAAATATATGCTCTAATTGTATAAACCCCCCAACCTCTTCATTCCTCAATACTCTAACCCCGACCAAAATAAGTAGAGCAAATCTTCCTACTCTAAACTGATCTTTCCCCTCACAAAAACATCAAACACTTCAAACCTTGAAAAGAAAACAAGAACTTCTGATGGAAATGGTAGGCAGAAGAGTAAGGGAAGGGGTTAGTTCATCCCCATCATACCCAGCTTATTCTGTGGTTATCCTTTATATAAGCTTATATACCGTCCATCTGGTTAATAACAATACATACGTAGTCAAAAATAACACAAACATAGAATAAAAATAAAACATAGGATGATAACTAAACAAACAATTACCCCAAGTAAAAAAAAACACAAAATAGAAAAGTATAAGCCAATACAATCAAAATGGACTTTCAACAGTTTGCAAAATATCAAATACTCTTTTTCAACCAACCTATGACATTCCGCATTATAAAAGCCACAATAGACAAAGTCTGAGTTACACTCAGCCTTCCATCCCCCACTGGAGGAACAGCAATCAAACTCATTGATGATTGCAAAGCATGACAGTGACCATAGATATTCGCCAGTCAATATCCAGCCAGTGGCAGTCAGCATTTTTTTAAATACTGAATGCTACAGGAAGTCTTGGACACCAATGCTGGGCCATATCCAGGTGCCAGAATTGAATATTTGGAGCTGACCAGCCAAGAGTTTAACGCCTGGATTTATGTACTTTCTGGCCTTAAGCTCACTCGTGGTCAATTGGGTCATTGATGCAGCAGCAAACCCTATTCTCTCCTGCCTCCAGCAGCTGCTGCTCTAAAATGGCAGCCATAACTCTAGCAGTAGTCTCGCAGTACCACCACTAGACGCCAGCCTTCCATATTTGGGGTAGGCCTCTCCTGCCCTCTTAAATCACTTTGATTACCGAGCCAACATTATCTCCATTAAATAACAAGACCTTTTCATATAACTGGAGCCCCATCCCTATTCTTGGACACAGAGAAGTACATTTTCAAACATTTAGGCACCTTTTACATGATAGTGTTAACCTGTGTCAGGTGGTTTTAATTCTGTAAATTATGTGCTGCATTTAATACAGTTCTATAGGCTGAAGACAACAACTCCACTCATGATACCTTCTATGGTCAAAAATGAAAGACTAAAAAGTGCTGACCATTGCAAAAAAAAAAGCGAAGGGAAACTACTGGAACTGTCTACAGCTTCTGTACGTATACAAGCAATATAAGGCCACAATTTTGTCATTCTGCTCCTCTATTAAAACAATTGGAGGCATATCTCATTGAAAAGTGATGACAAATTCTAAGCAGCAAGTGAAGACTCTATCCAAACTGTGATTAGCAAGACATGCTGCTGAAAAGATAAGAAATGATATGAGACAATGGAATTTTGGAGTCATTATCATTACCATTATGAAGCAAATGTGAGAGCAGACAAATTATCTAAACTCCCTGACTCATGTGAAGTGCTCCAATCTAATTGTTTTTTTTTTTTTATAAACTCTAGTTTTTATAATGAACTATTAGCTCTTCTTTTTCTGGTCTAAGTCTCTGATCTGCAATAATTACATGGTTTTACCTGTAAATATTATTGATTATTGTGGCATTATTGCCATTTCTTTTAATTTTATTTCAAAAAAGGGCATGAGTGCTGATAAACTGTGATGTGTACAATAAATCGTGTTACCAATGACATAGGCTGAAAATATCATGGGCACAATATTGAAAGTATTTATCCAGATATGTGCACCCATCTTCTGGATAAATGTCACTGGCTTAGTATCTAGTGATTTTCGGTGGTGTATCCAAATACTGCTACTGAAAATCATTACTAACCATCCTGGTGCTATCTGTATAGTATACAAAACAAGAGGTCCAAAATGCTGCAATCTATATATATCACAAGCACAATGCATCAAAGATGAGCCAGTAGCTATTTTTAATAAATCCGAAACAACCTTATAGTAAGTGGAAATACTAAGTGCAAAATACATTTTTTCCATTAGTCTATTAGCCCAACATGTTTCAGCACATACTGCCAGCTTCAGTGGCAAAATATAAAAGATAAAAACAACACTCCACCTAGGCAGCTGCCTATAATTCCTTATAAGGTTGTACACACAGGGATCTTCAGTCCCCAATGTACAGCTCAAAACAGGTCCTCAAAGGTACAGAAAGTGCAAAAGTATTTTGGACTTACTATTTTCACTTATTATAAGGTTGTTTAAGATTTATTAAAGGATTTTAAGAAATAGTTCCTGGCTCATCATTGCTCCTATCTGTAGACTGTCAGGACAGAGCTTGGACAGAACACAGGCACTTCTAAGAATTATTCAGATGGAAGCAATATGCAGTCCACTTTCAAGGTAACTTATCTATATAATTTAGGACAGCAAAAAGGATGCTTTCAGATAACTCTAGACCTCACCACTCTACCTGAATATTCAGCATTACTCAGTATGAACTAGATTCTATATATGACACCTTACAAATCAGTGCAAAATAAATTTCTACCTAAGTGTATTCTTTAAGCAGTACCTAGATTTAGACGCGGTATATAGAATACACTTGATATCCCAGCACTTAAAACTACATGTATCCATTTACACCAAGAGAAACATGGTGTAAATACTGGTATGTAGATTTAGGCACAGAGAGGAATAATCTATAACAGTGCGTGTAAATTTTTTAAACACCCAGAAAACGCCCATTTTCCCGCCCATAACCATGCCTTTTGGCTTTGTGCGTTAGAATTTAGGCACGGTGCATTACAGAATACTCTTAGCAAGTTATGTGCGTAAATTCTAATTATTGCCAATTAGTGCTCATTATTGCTTGTTAATTGCTGTTAAAAATGCTGATTGACTTGTTAAGCCAATTAAGTTATTATATACATTGTTATAGAATATACTTGGATTTCGGAGCGGAACACTAAGCGCAATATATAGTATCCAGCGGTATCTGGACAGGGAGGATGACCATCTGGATTTTTTTAAATCACCAGCTGACCGTAGTGACTGAACATTGACTAGCATTATTTATTGATTGATTGATTAGGATTTATTTACTACCTTTTTGAAGGAATTCACTCAAGGCAATGTACAGCAAGAATAAGTCAAACATAAACAATAGGCAATTACAGTAGTAAAAATATACAAATATCAGTAAAAGTATGGAATAGTATGCTACATTACAGTGCCAACACAATAAAACATTTTAATAGACAGCATAGGGTATACTCAAAGATGGACCATATAGATAGATAAGATAGAGTAACAGGAGTAAGAAAATAAGGGACTAATTTAAAGAAAGTTGCAAATGAGGTCAGAAAGGTGCTTGAACATCATTTTAGCAGTGGGTAGGAGTGGATAAACACGTCCTGCTATAGTATGTGCCATTCCATGTGTGTGTGTGTGTGTGTGTGTGTGTGTGTGTGTGTGTGTGTGTGTGACACCTTTTATCAAGCTGCGGCAAAGTGGGCCTGCATAGGTGTCAGTGTTTCTGACACACACCGAGGTCCCCTTTTACCGCAGCAGGCAAAGGTAGGTCTTTCCTTTTTGGCCATGTGAAGCACTTGCCATGCAGCCATTTTGGGGGGAGCCCTTACCGGGTGCCACTCCCACAATTTCTTTGGAAGAGGGAGAGTGGCCACTAGATACTGGAGTACATTTTTTTAACTACAGGAGAAAGGAGGGGTCACTAGACTACTAGGGAATTTTTAGGAGGGAAAAAGTGAGAAGGGCCACTAGACTACGGGGGGAGGTGCAAGTTCAGTAAAAAAAATAAATAAATAATAAGTTGGGTTTTAACATTATGAGGAAGGGAAGGTCGAATAGGAGGGGAGGAAGAATGGGTCTGATCGCTAGCAATTTGTTTTTTAAACGTCACCTTTTTTGTCAGTGCCTAAGCCAATCACACTCAGGTAGTGACAGGAAGGGTGACATTTTGCAATGAACTGCAGATTACAGCCACAATTTTAAAATGGTGATAATTTGCATGCTCATTGCTTATAGCATGCCATGGGTGTTTTGGTACCTTTTTATTCTGGGCTACATGTATTCAGTATATATTTTTTTCCTACCATACTTTAATTGTAGTGTCTCCTTACTGAGATTTGGTATATATTTTATAAAATGGGGTCACCACGTGAAGGTACTCGGCAAGACAAGGAGAAAAATGTATTCTCTCCCCCTCAGAGATACCCAGCAATTTACCAGCTGCTGCTGCTACAGAATTTTATTTTTTCTAAAGTACCTACAGGAGTAGACAGGAATTTGCTGTCATGAACTGCAGAAGCAGCCATTTCATAATTAGGCACATGGATAAAAAGAATGGCATAAACCCAACAGCTTCCATGTGGGAGTGTCAGCACTTGCATGTAGAAATGATGATTTTGCAAATTCCATGTGTGACACCATTTCCAGATGTATCTGTCCTATTTTACAAACCTACCCATGTATATGCTGCATTTAAGAAGTGAGGCCACAGATTTAATTTGGATTCATTTTGTAGGCAGAATAAACAATTAGGGATTAAGGAGAATGTAAAGCCCTGGCTGAAACTAGCACTTTTTAAAAATCAGTGCATTCCTCTGAGCTGGTTTAAAACTCATTATGGATACTATCCCCCATAGATACGTATTCCCTTTGTGAAATGGGAAATACACATAGATTTTTGCCCTACCCAAACCATGCTCCCTTGAAATCTCTGTGAGGTATAAATCTCCAAGTGTAAATAGCCATTTTCTCAAATCAACAGTTATATATGTATGCAATCATGGAAAATTGAAGTCAGATAAAGACCATATGGCCCATCTATTCCACCTACTATCCCTTCCTCTCTCTTTGAGATCCTATGTACTTGTCCCAGGTTTTATTGAAATCAGATACAGTCGACATCTCTACTACCATTTCCACTGAGAGGCCATTCTATGCATTCAGGTTTCTCCTGAGTCTGTCCACTTTCACCTTCATCGTATGTCCCCTCATTCCAGATCTTCCTTTCAGTTGAAAGAGACTCACCTCCTGTGGATTTATGCCAGAGGTATTTAAATATATCATATCTTCCCTCTCCTGCCTTTCTTCGAAAGTATACGTGGAGGGCCATAATCAAACAAAAACGTCTATTTCCATGGGCGTTTATCTCCGAGAACGGGTCCGTGAAGGGGCGGACCGAACTGTATTTTCGCAAAAAATAGACGTCCATGTTTTATTCGACAATTTGTGAGCTGGGCGTTTTTGTTTTTCAGCGATAATGGAAAATGAAAGCGCCTAGCTCAAAAACGAATAAATCCAAGGCATTTGTTCGTGGGAGGGGCCAGGATTCGTAGTGCACTGGTCCCCCTCACATGCCAGGACACCATAACATATGTTATGTACTATGTTATGTACTATGTTACTATGTTATGTATAGTCAGTGGCACTGAATATACATATTGGTCATTGACTGCTGCCACTGTTATCTAATTACTTTAGACCTACGATTCAAACCCTCCAGAATACTACTGCTTGTATAATCTGCCACACTAAACGTTATGATCATGTCACACCTTTATTGCAATATCTCCACTAGATTCCTATTGAATTCTGAATTCAATTTAAAATTCTTAGGTTAATGCATAAGGTCTTCCGTACTACCACCCCTTCTTATCTTGCCTCTCGGACCATCGCTTATGCACTAACTCACACCCTTCAGTCTGACTGACAATAGGCTTGTTCTGCCTCAGCCCTCCAAGGCACCTTAGAAATCTACGAGTTCCTCCGCTTTCTTCTTCCTCGCGCCCACTCTTTGGAACTTGCTTTCAAAACAGTTAAGGCTTGAAGGCTCTTTTTCTGCCTTTCGAGCATTGCTAAAAATGTACTTCTTTAAACTGACTTTTGAACACTGAGGGTTCTTCCATTGAGGATCTGGGACCATAGGTTTTAATTAATGGGTTTTTTTTAATTATTATTTCTAAGATTGTGTATATGTATACTGATATGCTTTGTGTCTTTTCTATATTTGATGGACTGATTGTTGTGTATGTCTGATCATATTGTCTACCTCGGCCTTGAGGGACTGACTGCTTTGCTTTTATATTATGGAGTTCTTTTCCAATATCTTCCTTTTATATTATGGAGTTCCTTTCCTATATCTAAGTTCTATATTGTACATC
Organism: Microcaecilia unicolor; assembly: GCF_901765095.1. Lineage (NCBI taxonomy): Eukaryota > Metazoa > Chordata > Amphibia > Gymnophiona > Siphonopidae > Microcaecilia > Microcaecilia unicolor. The sequence goes on from NC_044031.1 coordinate 325,949,033, forward strand.
ATTTCGATTTTGACTCAGGCCATGCAGCCCCATTGACACCAGTGTTCCCTAACAACACATATCTGGCAGCAGAATTGGTATTGTAGAGGGGGCAGATATCCTCCCCCCAGGGGACAGATAGCTACAGAGTTCATTGGCAAGGTAGGTGGTCAGTCTGCCCCATACTGTGACTTGCTTTGTATTGTTTTGACCAGGTCATTGCATAAACATTATGGGATCATCTCCTTTAATGCTTCTACATTCAAGACCTTCCCCTAATCCCCAGAGCGACACTGGCTGAGCTGATGGATGTGGGATATTTGGGGGTGGAGCCTTTCCTTAGCAGAGTTATGAAGCCAGATATTGTCCATATGACCTTCCATTTGGTGAAAAGCTCGGCCAGGGATCTGTCTAAAGATACATTTGCATGCAGTGGCCACATTCCCTGTACATGTCAGTTAGTTATCTCACCCATCTCCTTGCCAACAGAGAGGCTGGCTTGCCCACAGGACTAGAGACTTGCACGGGAATGGGGTTTGTGGGAATCCCGCGGAACCCGCGGATTTCCCGCAGAGATGGAAGCAGTTCTGTGGGGATCTCATGGGGACGGAAGCAGTTCCCGCGAGGTTTCTGTGGAAGTGTATGCTGCACTTGTGTCAGCCTCTCACCTACCGAGTACCAAGTTCTTTGAGTTCTGTCTCCTTCTCCTTGCTTTAACAGCACAGATGAGGAAAGTCTCCATTAAGGAGGTGGTAGAGGTACAAATGGTGATGAAATTCAAAAAGGCATGGGATAAACATAGAGGATCTCTAATTAGAAAATGGAAGTTATAAAAAAAACTAAACTTAAATGTCTGCATGTGTATGGATGTGTCGAGTGACACTTAGATGGTGACTCTGGCTGTGATGAACTAGACTGGATGGACCGTTCCGGTTTTTATCTACTGTCATTTACTCTGTTACTATTAATCTCTGCTCCTGGGCTGATGTGCAGACCTCAGCTCTGACATAGGCACGAGCATAAAATGTCACCTGACCTACTGGCGTGTTCATATGGCGATCTCTTAGCACACAGTGCCAGTGAATCAGGGACAAGTCTTACATGTGGGAATGGGGGGGGGGGGGGGGGGGGGGGAAGGATCCCTCTCCTTTAGGCCAGCTCTCTGCTACAGCACTTGATAGTAGTGGAGAGGTGGTCTGCTTGTGGACATGGAGGACCCTTGGCACAATCCTCTTTTCATCCATATGCACTCTCCCCACCTGCAGTTCTGCAGTCTCCCTTACCCAGGGCTTGACTTGTACTGTTGCCAGCACTGCACCTATCAGGCTTGCATGTCAGGCTATCAACATATTGTGTACAAAGTGGAGACACAGACGATTGTATGCAAAAGAAATAACAAATTGTAATAAAAACAAGGAACACTGTACAAACGGGGAGGGGGAGAAGTCCTTTGCCCTCACTGAGGGTGGCTGTGCTACTCAGTAAGCCTCTGCAGCAGCCCCACTATCAACCCCAGTATCTCTCTTTGTGCTCTCAGCTCCTGCAGCAAGTCTCTGTGCATGACATCGACTTGCTGTGGAGGAGTGGCCTAGTGGTTAGAGTGGTGGACTTTGGTCCTGGTGAACTAGGTTCGATTCCCACTGCAGGCACAGGCAGCTCCTAGTGACTCTGGGCAAGTCACTTAACCCTCCATTGCCCCAGGTATAAATAAGTGTTGGAATTTATTGTATTTTGCATGCATTGCCTGTCACCTATTATTTCTCTGTGATTACTCTGTGACCTCTGATGTGAATTACTTAGAGAGGTCACACAGCTATGCAACTTCCTGTGGGGGTTAGACACAGCACATGCAGCACATGGAGCACATGGAGCTCATGATCTCTCCTAACCTGAGAGGATCTATGGTGGTGTGAGCATCCATTACCATCTAAGCACATGGAAGGAGCTGATAAGACAAATGTATAATAATATGTATATATAAGCCTGTCTGATTATAATCTAACTACAAACTGTGAGTAAACAGATGTTTTGTTACTTCAACTTTAAAGTGACTCAGCAGTGAATTATTCAGGGGTGAATGAGAGAGAGATGAAGAAAGAAATTAACATTTCTAAAGCTGAAGCTGTGTGTACTAAAATCTGCTAATTATTTACTACAAATAATCCAACAAAAAGGGTTATGGGCCCAGGGTCCAGGAATTGAAAAAGAAGAGAAATATTACCAGGCAGAAAAAAAGGCCACATTTTTCTCTTAAGTTTTAAAGGAAAGATTCAGTCTGTCTCTCTCTCCCCCCACACAGCAGACAGAAGGCTAAGAAAATGGCTGAGGGAAGAAATTCACCATTTTTCTATTCTCTCAAGGTGCCTAGATTAACTGAGTTTAATTATCAGCAGTGGGAACTAAGATTCATATGTCTCCTTCGAGCAAAAGGATTAAATATATGCTTAGACCAAGACAGAACAGATGAAAATATGGCTGAATGGGACAATGCAAACTATTATGTGAAGTGCATGCTTTTGGAAGCTCTCTCAGAGAAACAAGCCATATTAGTGGAGGGAAAAGATACACCAAAGGACATTTTATATAAACTGAGAACTATGTATGCAACTACATATGCAAAGCAGCAACCAATTTGGCTGGCAGAGTTGAATGAAACCAAATTAAGGGATAAAAGTAAATGTAATGATCACATTATGCATCTTATGTCTTCATTTCAAAAGTTAGAACTTTCTGGAATTCCCATGTGTGATGCATTGAAAAGAGCATTTCTTTTTTACCTCACTATCAAAGAAGTTTGATGTTTTTAGGTCTGTAAATGAGGCCATTGAAGGGCAATCTTTTGAACAGACAACATCAAAACTAAGGCAGGAATGCATAATAAATGATTCTGAGGAGATGTGTTCTCAAAGCAAGTCAGAGAGAAATGAAACAAATTTCTTGGCAAAGAACAGAGGAAGGCGGAGCTATGGGAAAACTCCACCCAAGGGCAAGCTGATTTGCTACTCATGTGGAAAGGAGGGACATGTATCTAAATGGTGTAAGGAAACACAAAACACTCCCTCTAGCTCACCTAAGCCAATGGAACTAAAGAATTTTCAAACCAGGAAATGTATGAAGGACAAAGATAAACACAAGGGCTTTCTAATGGCAGAAAAATCTTTGACTATGGTAAATAATAATTCAAATGAAAGTACTTGGATTTTGGATTCAGGGAGCACATGCCATTTAACCAATTGTAAAGATTTCTTTCAGGAAATGTGTCCAGAGGAAGGTATTCTTAAAACTGCAAACGCAGGGACTGCTAAGATCCAAGCAAAAGGTATTGGATTCTTAAAATGCAAAGTGTCTAATGAAGTTAAAGAAATTCCTGTAAGTGATGTCTTGTATATTCCCCAAGCAGTTTGTAATATGCTTAGTGTATCTACATTAGATAAGAAGGGATTTGTGATTCATTTTGAAAACAGTAAGTGCACAATCTCTAAAAATGATGAAGTGTATGCTGAAGCTTTTATGCATAATGATGTTTATAAACTGAGCATTTCAGGTGAAGCCTCACATATGGTGCAAGTAAGGAAGAATGATGGAAAATGTAGTCTGGAAATCTGGCACCGCCGCCTGGGACATCGTGATTCTAAGGTGATCCAGGATCTTTACAGTAAGCAACTGGCCACCGGCATTCAGATAAGTGCAGATGCTGGTAAAATGGAGAAATGCATAGACTGTGTTACTCAAAAAGGTGTAAGACCCTCATTTCCTGCATACACAGGAAATAGGAGTAATAAAGTGCTGGACTTAATACACAGTGACTTATGTGGACCGTTTAATATCCCATCATTGGGAAATAACAGATTTGTGCTAATATTCTTGGATGATTTCTCTAGATATTGTGTGGCCTATTTGCTGAAAGAGAAAAGTCAAGTCACAGACATGCTGAAGAAATACGTAGCCATGGTGAGAAATAAATTTGAAAGAAAACCAAAGGTTCTTCAGACCGACAATGGTGGTGAGTTCACTTCACAAAGCATGCGCACATTTCTAGAACAAGAAGGCATTCAGCATATCACAACAGTAGCTTATACACCAGAGCAAAATTCTGTTGCAGAGAGAAAATTTAGGTCAATTGTGGAAATGACCAGATGTATGCTGTCAGATAGCAATCTCCCTAAAAGACTATGGGGGGAAGCCATTCTCACAGCAGTGTACCTACAAAACAGAATGCCAACTAAAGGCGCTGAGCGCACACCACATGAGACATGGCATGGTAGGAAGCCAAACCTGTCACACATAAGAACATTTGGAAGTACAGCATATGCTCATGTACCAAAGCAAAGAAGGCATAAGCTGGATTCCACAACAGAAAGGGGCATTTTAGTTGGCTATACTCCAGGACACAAAGGATATAGAATTTTGAATCTGAAAACTGGCATTGTTGGCATAAGACATGTTACATATTTTGATGAAAACAAAAGGGTTGATAAAGGCTGGATTATCCCAGATGAGCTTTATCATCCAGAATATGAAACTAGAACCATAATAGACATGCCAGTGTATATAAATGCCATACCAAGGCAGATGTCTGAAAGCAACTCACCTGTATCTAACGAGGAACAGGCAGAGGAAGCAGACACAGAAAGGATCATTGAAGAAGACAGTACAGTTGGAGAAGGGGAATCAATTGGAGAAGAACTCTCAGATTTAGAGGATGCGGAAAGGTCAGACCAACCTGTTGTCAGACGCTCATCCAGGGAAAACAAAGGTGTTCCACCCCCAAGACTGTCTTACCTAACAAAGTCAGCAGAAGCTCAAGAGCCCTTAACATGGGATGAGATTGAGAAAATGTCAGCAGAAGAAGCTGCTGAATGGCATAAAGCTGCACAAGAAGAAATTGATGCATTGGATAAAAATAATACTTGGATTCTTACAAAATTACCTCCTGGCAAGAAAGCTATAGGATGCAAATGGGTATTCAAGTTAAAAAGGAATGCACAAGGAAAAGTGGAAAGGTATAAAGCCAGATTAGTCGCAAAGGGATATCTTCAAAAATATGGAGAAGATTTTGATGAAGTGTTTGCACCTGTAGTGAAACACACGACAATCAGAACACTTCTGAGCATTGCAGTCTCAAAAGGCATGCAAGTCAAACACATTGATGTGAAAACAGCGTTTCTTCATGGAGAAATAACTGAAGACTTGTACATGGAACAGCCAACAGGTTTCATAAATACAAAACAAAGACAGCTAGTGTGTAAATTAAACAAAGGTCTTTATGGATTAAAGCAAAGTGCAAAATGTTGGAATGAAAAATTGCATGAAATATTGACAAATTTAGGATTTAAGCAAGGTGAAGCAGATAAATGCTTGTACACTAGGTGCACAAATGGACAATATGCATACATTTTAGCTTTTGTTGATGATCTGCTCATTGCAAGCAAAAGTGAGCAAGAGTACAAGGACATTGTAAAGTGTTTGAACCTCAATGTTGAGATAAAAGAACTTGGTAATGTGTCATACTATCTTGGTATAGAAATTGAGAAACAAAATGATGGTTCTTATCTTCTAAGCCAGAAGCAGAAAATAAATGAGCTTATTGAAAGTTTAGGTATGCAAGATGCCCAAGTTGTAAGCACTCCCATGATCACTGATTTTCTGAAGGATGAAACAGTAAGAGAACCTTTACCAGATAACATCCAATATAGATCAGCCATAGGTAAGCTTTTATATCTAGCTACCACATACAGGGCTGATATAGCAAATGCAGTAGGAATTTTGAGCAGAAGGGTCAGCTCACCTACCAAATCAGATTGGACTGCAGTTAAAAGGATGGTAAGGTATTTAAAGGGTACCATTGATTGTAAATTAAAGATTTCAGCCAATAGTAATCCAAAACTAATATGTTACTGTGATTCAGATTGGGCAGGGGATCATTCTGATTATAAATCCACAAGTGGATATGTGTTTATGTATGGAAATGTACAAATTTCATGGGCCAGTCATAAACAAAGTATTGTGAGTTTGTCTTCTACAGAAGCTGAATACGTGGCCGTATTGGAAGCGTGCAGAGAACTGATGTGGATTGAAAAACTTTTGCTGGATTTCGGAATAGCTGAAAAGAGACCAATCCAGATAATGGAAGATAATCAGAGCTGCATCCGACTGTCACAGAATGACAAGGTTCAGTCACGTACCAAGCACATCGCAACGAAATACCACAACGTGCGAGAGTTGGCGAAAGAAGGGGTCATCAGTCTACACTATTGTCACACCAGTGAGATGACAGCTGACATCATGACCAAACCGTTACCCAGAGAACATTTTGTGAATCTGCGTATAAAGCTTGGACTTTGTATGAATAAATAATTGCATGACAGTTATGCATGAGAAGGGGTTTGTTGGAATTTATTGTATTTTGCATGCATTGCCTGTCACCTATTATTTCTCTGTGATTACTCTGTGACCTCTGATGTGAATTACTTAGAGAGGTCACACAGCTATGCAACTTCCTGTGGGGGTTAGACACAGCACATGCAGCACATGGAGCACATGGAGCTCATGATCTCTCCTAACCTGAGAGGATCTATGGTGGTGTGAGCATCCATTACCATCTAAGCACATGGAAGGAGCTGATAAGACAAATGTATAATAATATGTATATATAAGCCTGTCTGATTATAATCTAACTACAAACTGTGAGTAAACAGATGTTTTGTTACTTCAACTTTAAAGTGACTCAGCAGTGAATTATTCAGGGGTGAATGAGAGAGAGATGAAGAAAGAAATTAACATTTCTAAAGCTGAAGCTGTGTGTACTAAAATCTGCTAATTATTTACTACAAATAATCCAACAATAAGTACCTAAGCTGCATTGAGCCTGCCATGAGTGGGAAAGCGTGGGGTACAAATTAAAAAAAAAAACTGGAGGTGAGGCTCAGCCTTGCTAGGAGCAGGGCTCACTGCTGTGACTGCAGCAGTAGCAGCTACACAACCTGACTCTTGCAGCACTGTTGGGAAGGGGGATTTCCTCCTCCTCCTCCTCCTCTTCTTCCCTCCAATGGTCCTCCCTCTTGCTCTTCCACCTGAGGATGGGGAACTGGCATTTCTCAGTGCCCAGGCTCCATTATGACCTCCTCAGTGACAGGCTGCTCCTGCAGGTCTGGGAGGGTGGGGGGTGGCACACTGCTTCTGCTGATTGGGGAAGGGGTGTGAAGGCCTGCTCCTGCTGGTTGGGGGTGTGGCAGCCTGCTCCTATGGAGTCACAGGTGAAGCCAGAGTTTGCCCTGTATGTCAGAAAGGTTGCAGTTGAGATCCAGACATCCTACATAGCTTGCATAGTGGTGCAGCTGGCTGTTTGGAGTCAGGGACTGGGACAACTCTGGGCAGTTGTTACCTGGGGGACATGTCTGAGATGTGGCACTAATGAGATGACATAGCAAGGAACCCTGGAAGCAATGGGATCAGAAGTGTTATTTCCCTAAATGGGTGATCTGTCTATAGGCAAACAAGAGGGGTTTTTGCCCTACTGGAGGGCCATGGGTATGTAGGTACTGGCTGGGAGATAGTATAGTACTGCGCTGTTGGACAGATGGGGCCATTGTTTCCAGTGTTGACAGGGATGTGGGTGTGTGGGCGTCCCCATGTGTATGTCTCCTATGGCTGGGTGGGATTTGGCAAGGGACCCTGTCATTTTCACTGATCCTACTTCTGACATCTGCTAGGAGCCCCAGGGCAATGATAGTTCTTTGCATCAATGAGGGAAACCTAGGTTTCGGGCCTTATATATGTGGGGTAGTCATGGTAGATGTTTTAAGGGGCAGACTGATGGCAGTGGCTGCACATCAGCTCATAACTCATGATCATACTTTGGAGTGCCCATGGGGTAAAGGGAGTGTACACATAGGTGGGGGTTCCCATGGTGGTAGTTGGGCTTACACTGTAATCTGGAGCTTTCTGGGGGCCCCCAGCTTGGGCCTTGAGGGATGTCTCACAGGACAGTATACAGCCCTTTGAAGATGACAGTGGTCTATCCAATGAATGTGGTTTGGGGCCATGACAAGGCAGCCATTTGGGGGGGGGCAAGGATGCTGTGAGGTCCCTGGGTAGTCAGTGTACTGTCCCTTTTATCTCTTCCTTGTGTGTTAGGGCTGTGGTAGTTGAATAAAAGGGTCATAGGATTGATTCCCACTATGGGTGTTTGTCAAGACTCTTTTACTTCCAGTGAAGTAGGGACTGCAATGTGCTAGATTGGTGTGTGTAACAAGATGGCCACTTTTATAATTGTGGCTGGGGCATGGGGACCCATATGCTTCTCCTGAGTTGTGATTGGGTGGGCCTGGGCCCACCCATAGCTACGCCCCTGATATGTCTAGCAACAACAAGGGACCTCAGTGCATAGGACCCTGCCTAAGTATGCTGCTTGTTCATGAGTGGTACTGTGACATTGGAGACACTGTTGCACACTTACCTTCCCAGGACTCTTCTAATTGTTCTCCATGCCCTCATCATAGAGGCAATTTTATAACACAGCAAGGTAAATATTCAGCCAGCGATGGTGAGCATTTTGTTGACCACCATCAGCATTATTCCCGGATATTCAGTGCTGGGTCAAGTCCAGGCTTCAGCATTGAGTATCCAGTTTATACAGCGCTGGCTAACACATGGCCACTTAAGCTGATATTCAGAAATTAGCTAGCTATGGGTTGCCACATGGGTTTGTCCTCTAAGCAATTCTCTAGAATTCAAATGATTCAAAATGTGGCTGCTAGCCTGATATTTCGGAAAACTCAAATAGATCATATAACTCCTCTGTTGAGTGTTTTGCATTGGCTGCCTGCGCAGGCTCAAATTATTTTTAAGATACCTTGTTTTGTGTTGAAGTTTTCGGATGGTACCGGCCCTGAACATGGATCTCAGCTAGTGAATTTGTTAAAATTTAGGACTAGCTCCAGGAGTTTTAATTATTGTATGTTAGCTTTTCTTTCAACTAAAGGTATACGGTTTTAAGCTATTTTCTCTCAATCTTTTTTTTCCTTTTCAGCAGTTCATTTCTGAAATAGTCTTCCCTCTGAGTTATACTTGACAAGGAGCTATTTACTGTTTTGAAGAGCTTTGAAAACTTATTTGTTTACTAGGCCTGAGGGGGTTATGATTCTGATTGTTTTTATTCTGTATTTTCTTATATATGAATCTTGATGACTGTATCAGGTTTGTTTGTTTTTTAAAACAGATGTAACTTGCCTCAAATCTTGCTTTTAGAGAGTTGGCGAGAGACACAGCCGGACCCAGGACAGGACTGGACTGCTGTGTGCACGCATGCGTGCACACACACCCATGACCCCACCCCCATCCCACCTGGGCCGCCATCATGCCCCCACCCCTACACTCGGGCACCCACACTTTTCTGTCTGTTCCCATGCTCTGTCCTCTCCTGGGCTGCTCCAGTCTGTGCTAGGAGTCGGGACCTGAATAGCTGTATTAATGCGATAATGTGTTAATGCAATCATCCGAGTCCTGGGTGGCACACAGGAAGCAGGCAGGAAGAAGCTTGCTGGCACTGGGCCCGAGCCCGGGCCCCACTTGGAGGTCAGGCCCAGGGAATTTTGCTCCCCCTCTCAGCAGTCCTGACGAGAGACAAGTCAGCATAGCACTGTGTTTTAAGCAGTTACCCTAGATGGTTAAGTGCTGCTGAGTATCAGCACTGACTTGGCTAAGCCCTGACTCCACCCATGGAATATCCCCAAAACAGGTCACTTTCACTTAGGTGCTAACTGCTAATTTTCAGTTGTGATAACCGCTTAAGTGCCGCTGAAATAAGCAGATAGCCCCGAACAAGTGATTTAACCAGTCAGTCATCATTTCTGGTCAGTTAAATCATTTTGAATATCAACCAGTTGATTTATTTTTTTAAGTGTCTATTTCATGCCTATTTTTTTAAAGATCAGTCAATCTAATTGGTATTGAGTAATACCCGTATATTATCTTAAATCAAATATTTCAAAACATTATTGTGATAGCAGCAAAAAAAAACTCAGAGAAATTAACAAATCTGTTTAAATATATAGTTGAGGACTGCCATAAAGAGAACAGCCAAAGACTATGGCTGTCATTTTAAAAACGCTATTTATGTTTTAAACATGGATATCCCAGCACATCGACATCCAAACCTCCAAAATATGATTTTAGAACAGACCGGAGAAAAACATGGTTGTGATGGAAAAGTTGAAAAGACCAGAGGCTTGTTGAGAGTGTTTTGGGAGCATGTCATGAGCAGTGTGCCATTCCCAAAGTCTATCAGCAATTCTGAGTAACACATCAATGTGCAAAGAACACAAGAAAAATGATGAGACTTTCACATACTATAAAGAGTGAATAAGTGCCACTGCAGCATGTCTTTATGATTGCTTACGTTTGTGCTGACTGGAGGAGAGCTGATATGAGAGTCTGTGAGTCCGATTGCCCTCTTTGTCCTCCCAGGTCTGTCCGTATTTCACCCTTATCAGTCCCATCCATGTTACAATCTTCTGGTGCCTACCCTGCCTGCCTCCACAAACTTCTCCCCTGTCACCTTTCCCCATACCCACCTGTGAGCTCCCTGCCTGACCCTGCCCGAAGTCCCCCTTTGCATACATCTGCTCTGCTGCCTCTCAGTCTCTAACCCTATGTGCTGTCTGTGTCTGTGCCAGTGCTCCGAGTAAGGTGCAAGTGAGGTTATGCCTATGCGTGGTGACCTGCTTGTCAGTGTTTATGTTGCTGCATTGTGTCTAATTCTGAGTGTTGGTGGTGGGAGCTGTTGGCTATGAGTTCTCAGAACATGAAGACTGTGGAGGCCATGCTGCATGAGGTACATTGGGAGGAGAGGAGGGCCAACAGGCCACATCCTTAACACAGGATATATGGGCCCAGGACACAGTTTCTTGACCTCAGTGAGAAGCAGTATATAATGTGCTTCTACTTTATCAAGGCAGCCATTCTGCATCTCTACCAATAGTTGGAACCCCTCCTCCACACCACAGTTCACAGGGGCCAACCCATACCCATGCACCTCAAGGTCACCTCTGCACTAGTCTTTCTCACCACTGGCAGTTTCCAGACTGTGCTAGCAACCATTGCAGCCATCTCCCAGTGCATAACACAGTTCCTCATGGCAGTGGCGTTCCTAGGGGGGCTGGCACCCGGGGCAGATTGCCGATGCACCCCACCCCCCGAGTGCAGCGCCCCCCCCCCCCGATGCAGCGTGGCCCCCCCCCCCCCCGGCGAAAGGACACCCCCATGAAGGAGACCCCCCCGCCGGGTGCACGCAGCCGGGGGGGGGTGCCGCGCGCGCCTGTTCTCCGTTGTGCCATGCTTCTTCTCTGCCCCAGAACAACCTGTTCCGGGGCAGAGAAGAAGCATGGAACAACGGAGGACAGGCGCGCGCGCAGCACCCCCCCGGCGGCGTGCACCCGGGGCAGACCACACCCACCACCCCCCCCCCCCCTAGGAACGCCACTGCCTCATGGCCCTTCTCACACACACCGCTGGCTACATAGCATTCTCCCAGAACCAGCAGCAGAGACAACACACAATTCAATCCCCATTTCCCCCCTAACCTTAGTTTCATTGACTCCACCTAGGTGACCATCAAGCCCCAGCAAAAGTAGAGAGCCCACTTACCACAATAGAATGGTATTCCACGCTCTCAATATGCAAGTAGTATGAAATGCATAGGGGGAGATCACTGATGCTTTCCCATTATTCCCTGGATTCTGCCATGACTCTTACATGCTGGCAAACTTGGGAATACATGACCACTGTGAGAATGGAGAGATCACTGTCAGGCGGTGCATAGGTGAGTGCACATATGAACACACAGACTGACACAACCACAACCCCACATGTCCTTGTGCCAGAGCCTAGCTCACACCACCAAGGTGCAGACAGCTGAGGCATAACCCCACCACAGGTCCTTGCTCTCCCACCCACCCCATCTCACACAGGTGATTAGGGCTAACCACAGAGGAGATGGCTAATGTCACCCAGCATCGGACCCAGTGAGGAGTCTGAGGAGCGCTACAACAGGGCATACCAATAAACCAGGGCCATCATTGAATGCACCGTTGAACTATTCAAGATAAGATTCAGGTGCTTAGATTCATACAGAGGGGAGCTGCTTCACAAACCAGAAAAGGTCTGTCAGATATTCATGGCCTGCTGTATCCTGCACAACCTGACACTACACTACAGAATCTCATTCCCTGAGGGACTGAAACCACAGGAAAGGGACACAGAAGAGGATGACCAGGCAGAGGACCAGGTACCACCAGCAAAGGAGCATGTGCATCCACACCAGCAGTGCACTGCAGCAAGGAATGAAGGTATATTTGACATATGTGAACACATGAAGCAATTTCCCCGCATCACATAAGCCTTCCTATTTCCCAACCCATTAGTGCTAGCCCTCACCACCACCCATGTGTGTTCCACCTATGACCACTCCACTATCACCTGGCCCCTCCCCCTCCACCCCAAGCACTACCTCCACCCTCACTCACACAAAAGTATCCCCCCTCACCTTCCTGATTCCCCCACCTTTCCCTCTCCACCCTACACATTGCCCATATGGTACATCCCCCATATCATAAGCCACATTGGCATAGGATAATATAAACAACAGATGAATTACACGATGAATCATACAGGGCATCATATGTCTTTCCTGTTCTAGGGTAGATCCATGAGTGTTCCACAATAGTGGTACTATACCAGGAACAGTGTTCACATGCAGTATGAGATGTCTCTAAGGATTTTTGTATCAGGTCCTAAGACAATAATTTATCTAAGTTCAGGCTCAGAGTATAAACTATCAGAGAAGGTTCCAGAAGTAAAGAGTACATTTGTAGAATGCACCAATGATGATGGATTAGAGTAGCTACAGTATGAATTCCAGTCATAATGGGAAGAAAACAAACAGGTTTATCTTTCTGTTCTTTCTGTTTGCATTGTAACAATAGTGAACATACTTGGCATGCTTATATGATCTAGTAATGCATGCTTTAGGATAACCACAATCCTACAATCTTTGCTAGGGACTGAAAGTGAAAACTTTCATATGACCAGTTTTCTGTACAAAGTGACAGTAAAGCAGCCTTGAGGATATAACCTTTTCACATCCAAAAATTCAATTCTCTGAGAGTAATATTTCATAGAAAACTTTAAATGCACATATGTGTCTTTATAAAACAGGGTCCTGGAATAATTTCCACTAATTCACAAATACTCTGAGTAAAGTGCATGTACCCTACACAAGTATATGTGTTTTTGATGAAGTATGCACGCATTTTGGAACTCTGCTTCAGTCTGCTTAACCGGTGTCCCCTGGAAGGCCTACATATTGTCGTATAAAATTATACTTGCTCTTTTCGACACAAAGACTTGTATGCATGCAGCCATTTCCCCTTTGTAAAACATGATTTGCACACAGAAAATGATTCATTAAATTATGTCCATAATTTGCAGCAGATGGGTCACATTATTGCCTTCCTAACCCCAGGAAGTACCACTCAGCCTGCATCATAGAATCTAGAAGAAAAACTTCTGAGTGATTCTTCTGACTTTCACACCTGACCAAGTAATCAAGCCAGAGAAACATACAATACTGAACTCCTGCTGAGCCTCGTTGCTTTTCTTGGCCCACTTGATCCACTGTATTCTCTAGCTCACAACCTCCTGATCATGCTGCTTAGCAACAGGGCCACAGAGAATCAAACAAGGGGCCCTTCGCTGCCTCCACCCCCACTCCCACTCCTTCATTTTGTAAAAATCGAGTCCCCCTGTACCTTTTAAAACATCAGTTCTTCACTGGCAGCGAGCACGAGCAGCCAGTGACTGATATACAGTGCTCCTATCGGCCCCACAGCCTTTCCTCTGGCATGTTCCTGCCTATATAGAAAGAGGAAATTACATCACAGGGAAGGCTGTGCGCTTGGCGTGAGCAATGTGTATCAGTCGTTGGCTGTTTGTGTTTGCTGTCGGTGAAGAACTGCTGTTTTAAAAGGTACAGGGGCCCTTGATTTTTACAAAAATAAATCAGCCAGCAATAGCACCTGGCCCTCCTTGGAGGCTGGGCCTGCTGGGGGGACAAGGTACTTCTCTCTTCTTGTATTAGCATCAGTGTCATTTTAGCCCAGTATCTTGTAAAACAGCAGATAAAGACCAGCATGATCTATCTAGTCTACGCAGAAAGGCGGCCAGGTTTGCACCTGCCACTTCTCGCAGGAAAACCCTTCAATGCACTCCCTCTTTTGTTATTCTTTTATTTTTCTGAGTCATTTATGTTTTACTTAGAGTAAAAATACTCTATACTTTTATTCCATTGTCTCCCCACATAGGGATCCTCTGTGTATATATCCCATATACCTTTTTGAATTCCTTCACCATTTTCATCCCCACCACCTCCAGCAGAAGAACATTTGAGGCATCCACCTCCCTCTCCATAGAAAAGTAGTTCCTGATGCTGCTCTTTAGTTTCCTCCTATACAGCTTCACTTTTGGGCTTATTTTCGAACGAGAAGGGCGCCCATCTTTTGACACAAATCGGGAGATGGGTGTCCTTCTCACAGGGTCACCCAAATCAGCATAATCGAAAGCCGATTTTGGGCATCCTCAACTGCTTTCCGTCATGGGGACAACCAAAGTTCACGGGGATGTGTCGTAAGCATAGCGAAGGCGGGACTGGGGCGTGCTTAACACATGGGCGTCCTCGGCCGATAATGGAAAAAAGAAGGGCATCCCTGATGAGTACTTGGCCAACTTTATTTGGTCCATTTTTTCTTGTGACCAAGCCTCAAAAAGGTGCCCGAACTGACCAGATGACCACAGGAAGGAATCAAGGATGACCTCCCCTTACTCCCCCAGTGGTCACTAACCCCCTCCCACCCTAAAACAAAACTTTTAAAATATTTTTGCCAGCCTCAAATGTCATACCCAGCTCCGTAACAGCACTATGCAGGTCCCTGGAACAGTTTTTAGTACTGCAGTGGACTTCAGGCAGGCGGACCCAGGCCCATCCCCCCCCCACCTGTTACACTTGTGGTGGTAAATGTGATCCCTTCAAAACCCACCAGAAACCCACTGTACCCACATGTAGGTGCCCCTTCACCCCTAAGGGCTATGGTAGTGGTGTACAGTTGTGGGGAGTGGGTTTTGGTGGGATTGGGGGGGGGGGGCTCAGCACACAAGGTAAGAGAGCTATACACCTGGGAGCAATTTATGAAGTCCACTGCAGTGCCCCCTAGGGTGCCCTGACATGTGAGGGAGACCAGTGCACTACAAATGCTGGCTCCTCCCATGATCAAATTGCTTGGATTTGGTCATTTCTGAGATGGGCGTCCTCGGTTTCCATTATCGGCGAAAATCGGGGACAACCATCTCTAAGGACAACCATCTCTAAGGTCGACCTAAATGTTGAGATTTGGGCGTCCCCGACCGTATTATTGAAACGAAAGATGGCTGCCCATCGTCTTTCGATAATATGGGCTTCCCCGCCTCTTCGCCGGGACGTTCTGCGAGTACGTCCTCAGGAAAACTTGGGTGCCCCGTTCGATTATGCCCCTCTTTGTGTCTTTAGCTCAATAGTCTCTCAACTTCTAGAAATGTTTGTTTGCTCATTTATATTTTTCAAGTATTTAAATGTCTGTGTCATGTCTCCACTATCCCTCCTCTTCTCCAGAGTATACATATTCAAGCATCTTCTCACATGTCTTCTGGTTGGGACCCCATACCCTATGGTTGTTTTTCTCTGAACCGCTTTGAGTTGTTTTATATTCTACACAAGATACAGCCTCCAAAACTGAACACAGTACTTCTTTCTGCAGGTTATACTCTTCTATATGCATCAAAACATCCATCTGGCCTTGGTCACCTTCTTATCACACTGCTTCACGACCTTGAGATCCTCAGACACTATCACCCCAAGATCCTTCTTTGTGTTCCATGCCTCTCACCTCCAATCACATACAGATTCTTTGGAATTCTGCACCCCATATGCATCACCCTACATTTCTTCACTTTAGCTTATGCTTTCCATTCCCTCCAAGGTGTCCACTTTATGCCCCCTACAAAAAGGTTTGCTTTTTTTCTAACCCTTCAGCAAAACTGCTCACAAAAATATTGAACGGAATTGGTCCTCAACTACTCACTTTTCTTTCTTCCAAGTGAATTCCATTTACTACCACCCTCTGTCGCCTGTCAATCAATTTCTGATCCAGTTAACCACTTTGGATCACATCCCAAGGTGCTCGATTTATTTATACACCTCCAATGAGTCATCTGACATCTAAGTAGATCACATTCAGTGCACATCTTTGTCACCAGTTAAAATGCGGTGATATAGATGCAGTAAAAACTGGCCCAGCGTGCACCCAATACACGCATCTACACTACCGCAGGCCACTTTTTGCTGCAGCTAAGTAAAAGGACCCCCTAAAAGAAATGGCTTTTTTTTAAATGTGACGAGAAAAGGGCCTGAGGTAAAAATGAAACCAGTGCACGCCCAAAACTGACCTGAGCCCTTAACGCCACCCATTGACCTAGCAGTAAAGGCTCATTCGCTACACACGTGGTAACCGGTTGGCACGCACCAAGTGCCAATTACCAGGAGGAAATAAATAAATAATTCATCCACATGTTAGGAGTGTGCACCAAATCTGAAATTACTGCCAGGAGGGCGTGCTGGCCTGGCGGTAGTCTCATTTTGGCACACACTGCACATGCATAGAGCCTACCGCGGCTTAGTAACTGGGCCCCTAATGTCACTCTCACGGAAGTATTTGCTACAAGCAGATATTTGAAGTCAGTACTATACCCTTTTTGGCAACTGATATTAATACTTCTTGACTAGGTTCCCATTTAGGGGTCCTTTTACTAAGCTGTGACAAAAGGGGACCTGCGCTGGCATCAGTGCGTGTTTTTGATGTGCACTGAGGCCCCCTTTTACTGCAGTAGGTAAAAGGCTGTTTTTTAAAAATAAAATGGCCATACAGCAAGTGAAGCAGTTGCTGCGTGGGCATTTTTTTTTGGGTGGGAGCACTTACCACCACCCATTGAAGTGGCGGTAAGGGTTCTCGTGCTAACTCGGCGGTAACCAGGCAGTGATTACCGCTGGGTAAACATTGGTGCTATAAAAATAAAAATATTTTTGTAGCACCAGAAATGGTGTGCGCTGGGGGTGGGAACTACAGCCGCGCTGCTGTGGTAGCCCGGTGGTACTTCTGGTTTACCACCACTTATTAAAAGACCCCCTTAATTTGCAATCCATGCACTAAACTAACTACAAAGAACAATGTGTATCATCTACCTTCGGCACTGTGCTGTACCAGATGTTATTCATCTGAATCTACAAATCAAAAGAATTAAGTCAATCATGGGTGGGGAAGTCATCAATTTTTGAAAGAACATTTATTTTTTTTTAACGAGAAAAACAGTGAAGGCTCTACATTCTCCCTTTTGCCCTCGTACCCTCTCTACCATCCCTCCCTTCTCCCACCACTCCCAAAAATCCCCTAATTGCTTGCCTAGCCTTTGCTATACTTTGCTATGCTATGTCCTAGCTTGAACTGTGCCCAGTTTATTATTAAGATCCTTTTGAAATGGTCTGCTTGTGGTGAGTCTCTTCATAAAGGCAATTCATCAATCCCAATAAATAAATAAGCATAGCTGCTTCTAATACTTGGGAGAGCACACATAGATTAAGGGTGTACAGTCTTTGTGCACAGCCTTTCTCAAAGCTAATGAATTAACACGTGGCTAAGTCACTGCCCTTTTCATGACAGATCTTGACTTTCATGGCATTGTGTACCTGCGGAACTGGTTTTACACACCCAGTGACACAATGACAGCTTTTCATTGCATGCTGTTTTAATTATAAATAGAAAAAGAAGCTACATGCATGCTCAAACCTGTCTTTTTCAAAATGCCTGTGCACTCGATATGGAATGGAAATCTTCAGGGAACAGCATCTGCTCTTCACATAACTTTTTGAGAGGTATCCTTGTAATGTTCCTTTTTCAAACAAGTCGCCAATGGCTGTTATACGTTTCAGATGCATAAATAATTAATGATCTGCTTGTTCCACTACTGTCTATAATTTCTTCACCTTCTCTTTTCCTCCCATGGAGGCGTGGTGATAGCTTTGTTAAGAAAGAAGTTACAAAAACACAAGGGACCTTGTATTTTGGTGGGATAAACATAAAGGAATCCTGTTCAGAAGGAATGGATCCTCAGAAGCTTAGCGGAGATTGGGTGGCAGAGCCGCTGGGGGGGCGGGGCTGGTGGTTGGGAGGCGGGGCTAGTGCTGGGCAGACTTCTACGGTCTGTGCCGTGAAAATGGCAGATACTAATCAAGGTCAGGTATACAAAAAAGTAGCACATATGAGTTCATCTTGTTGGGCAGACTGGATGGACTGTGCAGGTCTTTCTCTGTCGTCATCTGCTATGTTACTATTATGTATGACCTACCTAGTTTGAATTGGCGTGAAAGATGCATCTGTGCTGGTTACATGATACATCTCTTGCCTGTTTTTGTAAATAAATATAAACACCGACAGCAGAATGGGATGGATCATTAGGGTTATGGCCCAAACAAACTTTTGCCTCCACAGCTTCAGCAGCTAGGGACCAACCAGGAAAATTTCTGCATGAGAAACATTTTTTAAAAATCAGCATAGGACCTGTTATGATAACCAGAATCCTCTGCAGAATCTTTGGATACATGCAAGATGATTATAGGCCTCATGATCCTTCTTCTTAAAGGATGACACAAAAGTCTTTTATATGTAGTGGAATCAGACAACTGTCTCAATATCTCCTTCATAGAATCATGTGACCCACTGAATGACAAGGTACCAAAAGTGAGGTATGTGATTGCTGGGGTTAATTACTTTTTTTTATTGATAAACATTTCTCATTTTAAAAAGATATAATGAGTCCATACCTGAAGCTGAAATTTGGCAGGATTGTGCTGTTGATATCCCACTATCTTGTGGTATAAATAACTCTCATACCCCACTTTTGGTACCTTTTTTCTCAGTGGGTCACATGTGATTAGGTATGACTACAGTTCCATCTTTGTCATCTTTCTTGATGCCAATCGAATTATTACATTTTAATCTAAGTGGTCCCCATTCAGCTTTTGAATAAATAGAATTTGTCTAATTTGGACTCTATTTTGGACATCACAAAACACCAATTTTTTAAAGGCTGACACAGCTGAATTCAATGGTCCTATGATATCCATATTGATTTCTCTTTAACTACTGAAGTACCTCCGCTCAGATCTTAATCTTTAAAAAAGATCTTTAACTGTAATTTCTAGAGCTGTACCATACAGCATATTTTACTACCAGCTGAATACGAATCATGAAAAATATTATTCGGCCGAATACGAATACTGAATACAAATAAAGGGTATTGAGCTTTAGCATAATAAATAATAAAAGAAGCAATATGAAATCAGAGATCAAGCATTTATTTCAGTAGGGTTTAGCACAGTAGAGCCCTAGATTATTCGTATTTACATTTAAATCACTATTCAGCCAAATACGAATAATGTATTTGGGGCACTATTTATGGTCAAATTGAGTTAAATATTTGGTACAGCTCTAGTAGTGTCCTCAAAAATTTTCTAAGCCTTTTTTAAACTGAAAAGAATCACTTGTAGTAGAAAATACAGATGATAAACTTCTCAACACCAGTGCGAGTTCTTGAGCATTCAAATAACAATTCAGAAAGTTTATGATTGCCAATCTGTCTGTCTTCTCTGTTATCATGCAAATGGTCTTCTTGACTCACTGCCAGGGTCAGCATTAAGGGTGGGAAATAGGACAGTTGCCCTAGATCCCCATGTTGAAGAGGGCCCCAAGCCCGCCTCAAGCTGTAGACAGGGCTTGGGGACCCCTCCTCAGTGGCTGCCCTGAGCTCTTAAATGTTTAACACCAGCTCTGCTCACTGCTTTCCCTTTTTGAGCTGTGGCTACAATCTGGTTAATCTGTCTTTCTCTAAAAAACATATGAGCTAGGTCTCTGAGATACTACAGTTCCAGAGGAGGTATCTACAGAGGATTCAAATCAAATCTACCCAATTTTGTGGTTGCATCCAAGGATAAACAAATCCACATGTACACTCAGAAGCAAGTCTACAGTTTGTTTGTTTTTTTAATTTTTAAAGATGCTTCTAAAGCCTCCTTGGATCTTTGTAATTCAGAAAATGGGGACTCAAAAGATTCTGAAAAATCCCACTTCTTAAGCACTATTAACTTCTCATCAAGCTCACTCTTCATATCGTTGGTGGACCTTCTACTTATGTCAATAACAACCAACATTAAATCCAACACACATTTATCAAGTATGCAATTCCATCTTTCAACAAAAGTCCTATCATACTGAAAAAGCTTTGGTTCTTTAAAATTTGTAAACTACATGGAATATATTCTTTTTCACAATATTCAATTAAGGTGGATGCATGCAGTTCCATTCTAATTAATTTCTTCTGTAATGCTCTAACCTCAGTCCATTAAACATTATTGCTACTTTCAATATGATCTTCAAAAAAAATGGAGATGCATTCTCATTGGAAAACTAAAGGTACTCTGACACTTATTAAAAGCCATAATCACCATACACAAATGTTATGAGCAAAACACAAAAATAGGGTAATCATGATTGCTTACTTTAATTATTACATTTTCAGTAGGGGGCCTAGGGCCTAGAAGTTAATTAAAGTGGAGAGAAGGCTTAAAATTTACCTAGGATGCCTTATACCCATGCACCAGCCCAGGGAGATTCAAAGTATTTCTGATGATACAAAGTTAGCAGCTAGGTATATCCAAGAAGCCTGCAAACTGAAAGAAAATGCACATATCACTAAAAAGAACTATGTGTTAATGAAGAAAAGAGATCTGCCTATATCTAAAAACAAACAAAAAACAAATCTTGTCATCTTATCTTCACATGACTGCTCAGTTGCACCTGAGATTCACATATTAATGGGAAAAATGTAAATAAAGTTAACAGTAAATAAATTTTTATGCTAAATTTAGATCTTGTAAGACTTACCATAGCTCTAAAATTAACAAATGCCTTATATTCCTTATGTTATGGGTAACATTCTGGGGTATGCATGACTAATTAAGCAATCCTGAATTTGCTTTGAAGGCTGAGCTACTCTTAATGGCTCTAAATTACATTCTATCTATTGAAGCTAAAATTAAAGTCCTTAGATGCCGTAAAGATCTTTGAGTATCAATGTCATTAGAAAGGGCTTTAACTAAAAGGTTTAATAAGCTGGATTGTTTCTGGAACTTATTAGAAATGTTCTTTTTTGGTTCATACCCAAACATTTGGTCATAATCTAGTTTAGCAATCTTCCAAGACACTTCCATCCTCCATTTCATTTTGGCATCTAACTGGAAGATAATATGATTCTCCTCTTCTAACATCTAGATACAGTGAATCAGTTCAATCTGTCAGTTCAAGCTGACTAGATTTTGTATAAAGAAAATAAAAGTTAATATTATGAAGCAGGCATGGGGAGGAGCAGAATTCTAAAAGGTTTTAATGAGCTATAAGCACATGGAAGGTATAGACCTGTGCATATAAGGGTTATACATTCCCAGCAAGAAAGTGAATGTGTGTACCAGAGTTTGCACATAATGGGCCTGATTTTATAACACCCTCATCAATCAGGGTTCCACAGTGATCATAACTGTGAGACCATCTTAACTGCTTTGTTGAGCAGTCTTCACTCCACCATTGATCAAGATGATATTTCTATCCTAGTCTCTCTAGATCTCACAACAGGAGTTTACACTGTTGAGTTCATTCTTCTTCTCTCTAGGGAATAACTGGAACAGTCCATCGTTGGTTCTCTTCTTTTCTATCCTCATGAAGTTCCTCAGTTTTTATTCAAGGTTCTGTTTCAGATCATTTTCCTGTTCTTTGTGGAGTTCCACAGGGCTCAATTTTGGCCCCTCTTTTGTTTAATTTATTTCTTAATCCTTTAGCAACACTTATCCAGGAGTTTGGTCTGCATGCTTTCTACTATGCAGATGATATCATAATCATTTTTCCTACTGACTCTCTTTCTCCTGATCTTACTAAGTCAAATCATGCCTTAGCCTTAATTTTTCACTGGCTAGAAGACAATCATCTCATCTTAAACTGTTCTAAGACTGTTGCTACTTGGATCACAGGCAAGGCTATTGCTCCCTCACTTGCACCTCAGGTCAATGGTCAGTCACTTACTTTAGTTCCCTCTCAAAAATATGTCAGGATTATTTTAGACCAAAAATTATCTTTCAAGGAACAAATTGCATCATTGACAATTGCATCATTGCAAGAGAGAAATACGTTTGGCGAAAGCGCAAGCGGAAGAACAAATGGCTAGAAATGTAAGGAGGGGTGACAAAAATTTCTTCAGGTATATTAGTGAAAGGAGGAAGACAAAAAAGGGAATTGTGAGACTGAAAGATGCTGCGAACCGCTATGTAGATAGCGATGAAGAAAAAGCAAATTTGCTAAATAGATACCTTTGTTCTGTTTTCACAGAAGAAAATCCTGGAGAAGGACTGCGATGGATTGGCAAAAGTGCAAATGAAAATGGAGTAGATATAGCACCGTTCACGGAAGAGTGTGTGTATAAACAACTTAAAAAGCTAAAGGTGTACAAAGCCGTGGAACTGGACGGGATCCACCCCAGGATATTAAAAGAGCTCAGAGAGGTTCTGGCAGGTCCTCTTAAAGATTTGTTTAATAAATCATTGGAAACGGGAGAGGTTCCGTGGGATTGGAGAATGGCGGATGTGGTCCCTCTTCACAAAAGTGGTGATAGAGAAGAAGCTGGAAACTATAGGCCGGTAAGCCTCACTTCGATTATTGGAAAAGTAAAGGAAGCGATGCTGAAGGAAAGGATAGTGAATTTCCTGGAAGCAAATAAGTTGCAAGATCCGAAATAACATGGTTTTCCCAAAGGGAAATCGTGCCAAATGAATCTCATTGAATTCTATGACTGGGTGACTGGAGAATTAAATCAGGGATGTGCTATAGACGTAATCTACCTAGATTTCAGCAAAGCTTTTGACACGGTTCCCCACAGGAGGCTCTTAAATAAACTTGACGGGCTGAAGATAGGACCCGAAGTGGTGAACTGGATAAGGAACTGGTTGACGGACAGACGCCAGAGGGTGGTGGTGAATGGAATTTGCTCAGAGGAGAGAAAGGTGACTAGTAGAGTGCCTCAGGGATCGGTGCTGGGGCCGATTCTGTTCAATATATTTGTGAGTGACATTGCAGAAGGGTTAGAAGGTAAAGTTTGCCTTTTTGCGGATAATACTAAGATCTGCGAAAGCTAGAAGATTGGTCTAAGGCTTGGCAATTAAAATTCAATGCGAAGAAATGCAAAGTGATGCACTTAGGGAGTAGAAATCCACAGGAGGCGTATGTGTTAGGTGGTGAGAGTCTGATAGGTACCGACGGGGAGAGGGATCTTGGGGTGATAGTATCTGATGATCTGAAGGCGACGAAACAGTGTGACAAGGCGGTGGCCATAAGTAGAAGGTTGCTAGGCTGTATAGAGAGGGGAGTGACCAGCAGAAGAAAAGAGGTGTTAATGCCCCTGTACAAATCGTTGGTGAGGCCCCACCTGGAGTATTGTGTTCAGTTTTGGAGGCCGTATCTTGCTAAGGATGTAAAAAGAATTGAAGCGGTGCAAAGAAAGCTACGAGGATGGTATGGGATTTGCGTTACAAGACGTATGAGGAGAGACTTGCGGACCTGAACATGTATACCCTGGAGGAAAGGAGAAACAGGGGTGATATGATACAGACATTCAAATATTTGAAAGGTATTAATCCGCAAACAAACCTTTTCCGGAGATGGGAAGGCGGCAGAACTAGAGGGCATGAAATGAGATTGAAGGGGGGCAGACTCAAAAAAAATGTCAGGAAGTATTTTTCCACGGAGAGAGTGGTGGATGCTTAGAATGCCCTCCCGCGGGAGGAGGTGGTGGAGAGGAAAATGGTAACGGAATTCAAACATGCGTGGGATAAACATAAAGGAATCCTGTTCAGAAGAAATGGATCCTCAGGAGCTAAGCCGAGATTGGGTGGCAGAGCTGGTGGTGGGAGGCGGGGCTGGTGATTGGGAGGCGGGGATAGTGCTGGCCAGACTTATACGGTCTGTGCCAGAGCCGGTGGTGGGAGGCGGGGCTGGTGGTTGGGAGGTGGGGGATAGTGCTGGGCAGACTTGTACGGTCTGTGCCCTGAAAAGGACAGTAACAAATCAAGGTAAGATATACACAAAAACTAGCACATATGAGTTTGTCTTGTTGGGCAGACTGGATGGACCGTGCAGGTCTTTTTCTGCCATCATCTACTATGTTACTATGTTATTATCTTCGTGAATTCTGTATCATTCAACTGCTGTTGGACAAAGCATCACAGGAAACATTTCTCTATGCATTTATTATCTCTCATCTTGATTACTGCAATGTCATTTACTCCAGCTTTCCATCAACTTCTTTGCATCAACTGCAAACTGTATAGAATATAGCTCTCAGAATTCTTACATGTTCTAAGCATTAAGAACATAACTCTACTTTTTATTCAATATCACTGGCTTCCCATAGTTTACTATATTCAGTTCAAGATCCTGATCCTTACTTTTATTTTGGTATTCCATATTATCTAGCAAACCTTGTCCTTCCATATACACCACCTAGGCTTCTTCATCCTCTCAGTGATCGGTGTCTTCATATGCCATCTCCTAGGGCTGCGTGGGTCAACTCAGCCAGGACAGGTGCATTTATTCACATCGTTACATCTCTTTGAAATGCACTACCACCTCAAGTGAGACTTGAAACATCCTAACTCAAATTTCATACAGCCCTAAAAGCGTATCTCTTTCAGAAAGCATTTGGCAACACTTCAATAGATTGCAACGAGGCACTGAGAGCTCAGTGACCTTCTTCCTCTCTCCCCCCCCCCCCCTTTCTCCTCTCCTCTTTTTGAATGATTGTTGGCTAGCCTGTGATTATTGGTGTTCCTTTCTGTATTGTATTTTACTTGCTTTTATTTGATTATACACTGCCCTGTGATATTTGTTGGAAGAGTGGTATAGTAAATCATACTAAACCATAAATAGAAAAGGCACCCAATTTTAGCCTATTTTAGAAATGAAATAGAGGCACATATGTTTATACTTCTTCTTCTTCCTCTTCATCTTCATCTCCCGTTCCCTTCAACTGCTCGCCCTAACTGAAACCTGGCTCACCCCCGACGACTCTGCCTCAGTCGCGACCCTATGCCATGGAGGTTATCTTTTCTCCCACACTCCCCACCCAGTCGGCCGCGGAGGAGGTGTCGGGTTACTACTTTCGCCCGCCTGTAGTTTTCAACCTCTCTTCCTACCGCAGTCTCACTGCTTCTCATCCTTTGAAGTTCACTCCATCTGTCTATTCTACCCGCTGCCACTCAGAGTTGCAGTCATTTACCGCCCCCCTGATAAGTCCCTCCCCTCCTTCCTTACCGACTTCGATGCATGGCTCTCCATTTTTCTTGAACCCTCATCTTCGTCCCTCATTCTTGGAGACTTTAACATAATAGCTGATGACCCATCCAACTCTTACGCTTCTCAGTTCCTCACTCTGACATCCTCCTTCAACCTCAAGCTGAGTTCCACCACCCCTACTCACCAAACTGGCCATTGTCTTGACCTCGTCCTCTCCTCTACCTGCTCACACTCCAACTTCTGCGCCTCAGCTCTTCCTCTCTCAGATCATCACCTGATCACCTTCACACTTCATCACCCTCTCCCTCAGTCCCGCCCTACACTAACCACTACTTTCAGGAATCTCCAGGCCGTCGACCCTCACACCTTATCCTCTAGTATCTCTAATCTCCTCCCCTCCATCATGTCCTCTGAGTCTGTCGACAAGGCTGTCTCCGCTTACAATGCCACTCTCTCATCTGCTCTGGACACCCTTGCACCATCCATCTCCCGTCCCACAAGGCTTACTAATCCCCAGCCCTGACTGACCCCTTGCATCCGATACCTTCGCTCCTGCGCCCGATCTGCTGAAGCCTCTGAAGGAAATCTTCATTACTGCTATCCTCCTTCCAGTCCTCTCTATTCCTTGCCAAACAGGACTATTACACCCAATTAACTAATTCCCTCAGCTCCAACCCTCGTCGTCTCTTCGCCACCCTTAACTCCCTCCTCAAAGTGCTCTCCGCTCCCCCCCCCCCCCCCCCCCACTCTCTCCTCAATCACTGGCAGACTACTTCTGCGATAAGATACAGAAAATCAACCTCGAATTCACTACCAAACCACCTCTTCCTCCTCACCCTTTAACCCACTCCCTCAACCAACCAACCCCGGCCTCTTTCTCCTCTTTTCCTAATATCACCGAAGAGGAAACCGCCCACCTTCTTTCCTCCTCGAAATGCATCACCTATTCCTCTGACCCCATCCCCACCAACTTACTTAACACCATCTCTCCTACTGTCACCCCCTCCATCTGTCATATCCTCAACCTTTCTCTCTCCACTGCAACTGTCCCTGACACCTTCAAGCATGCTGTAGTCACACCACTCCTCAAAAAACCATCACTAGACCCTACCTGCCCCTCCAACTACTGCCCCATCTCCCTCCTACCCTTCCTCTCCAAGATACTTGAACGCGCCGTTCACAGCCGCTGCCTTGATTTTCTCTCCTCTCATGCCATCTTCGATCCGCTTCAATCCGGTTTTTGCCCTCTACACTTGACAGAAACGGCACTCACTAAAGTCTGTAATGACCTGTTCCTTGCCAAATCTAAAGGTCACTACTCCATCCTCATCCTCCTTGACCTATCTGCCGCTTTTGACACTGTCAATCATAATTTATTTCTTGCCGCACTGTCCTCATTTGGGTTCCAGGGCTCTGTCCTCTCCTGGTTCTCCTCTTATCTCTCCCACCGTACCTTCAGAGTACATTCTCATGGTTCTTCCTCCACCCCCATCCCGCTCTCTGTTGGAGTTCCTCAGGGATCTGTCCTTGGACCCCTTCTTTTTTCAATCTACACCTCTTCCCTGGGCTCGCTGATCTTATCTCATGGTTTCCAGTATCATCTCTATGCTGATGACACCTAGCTTTATCTCTCCACACCAAACATCACTGCGGAAACCCAGGCCAAAGTATTGGCCTGCTTATCTGACATTGCTGCCTGGATGTCCAACCGCCACCTGAAACTGAACATGGCCAAGACAGAGCTTATTGTCTTTCCACCCAAACCCACTTCTCCTCTCCCTCCACTCTCTATCTCAGTCGATGGCACCCTCATCCTCCCCATCTCATCTGCCCGCAACCTCGGAGTCATCTTCGACTCCTCCCTCTCCTTCTCTGCGCATATCCAGCAGATAGCCAAGAACTGTCGCTTCTTTCTCTATAACATCAGCAAAATTCTCCCTTTCCTCTCTGAGCACACCACCCGAACTCTCGTCCACTCTCTCATTACCTCTTGCCTTGATTACTGCAACCTACTCCTCACTGGTCTCCCACTTAGCCATCTATCCCCCCTTCAATATGTTTGGAACTCTGCTGCACGTCTTATCTTCCGCCTGGACCAATGTGCTCATATCACCCCTCCTCTCAAGTCACTTCACTGGCTTCCGATCAGGTACCGCATACAGTTCAAGCTTCTCCTACTAACCTACAAATGCACTCAATCTGCAGCCCCTAATTACCTCTCTACCCTTATCTCCCCTTACACTCCTACCCGAAACCTCCGCTCACAGGACAAATCCTTCCTCTCTGTACCCTTCTCCACCACCACCAATTCCAAGCTCCGCCCTTTCTGCCTCGCCTCTCCCTATGCTTGGAATAAACTTCCTGAGCCCATATGCCAAGCCACCTCCCTGCCCATCTTCAAATCCTTGCTCAAAGCCCACCTCTTCAATGTCGCCTTCGGCACCTAACCATTATACCTCTATTCAGGAAATCTAGACTGCCCCAATTTGTTTGACTGCACATTTTGTTTATTAGATTGTAAGTTCCTTTGAGCAGGGACTGTCCTTCTTTGTTAAACTGTACAGCGCTGCGTAACCCTTGTAGCACTTTAGAAGTGTTAAGTAGTAGTAGTAGTATATGTTTATACTTGTTTCGGAATAAGTGTAAGTGTGCTCTCTTAGGCTTCCATGGCTAGTGTCATGATTGTTGCAGTTGTCTGGGTTCTGCTGCATCTAAGTAAGTGGAATTGACATTTCAGCCATCGTGCTGCGGCTTTCTTCGGTGCCTGAAATGTTGGTTCCACTTATTCAGACACAGCAAGACCTGGTCAACTGCAACGATCAAGTGTATAAAACATGTGTATGCTACACATGTTTTTGCATACTTATAAAATATATGGATACATTGGAACTCTGCCTCTGCTCCACCCAAATTACACCTCTGGAATATCTGCACTTGAAGAACATAAAGTATGTACTTTATTGTCATTGTATGTCCTTTTATGTGCATATCTCATAAAAGGAAAATAAATTAAATGTATCTCATAAAAGGAAAATAAATTAAAAAGTGGTAACATAAAAGAAGTCCGAATAAAAAAAGTCCACATGTTTCATCAAAGCAGGCTGCATCAGTGGTCACAATCAATTGGAAATTATCTGTTACTTTTAGTGCTTCTAAAAACTGATGTATCAAGCAGTTATACAACCAAAAACGTACCCAGTAACAACACACACTGGCTATAGGGTAGATGGTTTGTGCATCTGTGTGCCTACTCTATTATTGATTCTCATTCCTGTAGTCCACTGGTTCTCAATCCAGTCCTCAAGACAAACCCAGCCAGTTAGGTTTTCAGAATACCCACAACAAATGTGCATAAGATAAATTTGCATGCACTACTTCCATTGTGGCCCCCATGCCTCCTTGCTACAGTGAAGAAGCAGATGTCTGAGTTGATGAGGGAATTAACAGTTCTCCCTAAGGGTGGCACTGATCTGCATTCTACAAAGGGGTCAAATCATTGCTTAACAAGTAAGTATCCCTTGTTAGGGAGTTTTGTAGGTCATGTTTGTGATATACCTTCTGTCTTCACTGCATCAGGTGTTCAGCGCTGCGTGTGTCTGGTAGCGCTATACAAATGGTAATAATAATAATAATTAAGGTCACATGCACCCTACAGACATGGCTGTCATGTCACTGTTGTGCTGCTGCATTGCCAAATAATATGAATGAATGGACAACAGATTTGCCATACTAGAGATCTTTGATTGATTGCTTTCTACAGCTGCACTGCTACCATATTTCTCTAGGGGTAATTGCCAATTTATCTATTACATACACTTTATATTGTCACTCCATTCCACCTGGAAGGCACTTAGGAGGGAGAAGCTGCTAGTTCGTACTACCCATGCGTATTGATGATGTCAGCCTACTGAACTTTAAAAGACCAACAGCTTCTGAGGTGTCACTAACACCAGGGTCATTATTTTCCTGCTTTGACATCAATGCCTTATATCGCTACTCCATTTTACGTGGAAGATACTCAGGAGTGAGAAGCTGCTAGTTTACAATGCAGAGGGGTATTGATGATATCAGCCTACTAAACTTTAAAAGACCAACAGCTTCTGTTGTGTCACATCTCAGGTGAAACGCCAAAGGGGTGTGCCAAAGGGGCCTGCCCTGCCCCTTTGTAAGCCCCTTCATATATATAACTTCGAGAGCCACTTTGAGTGAAAGGCTGGGCATTCATTGCTGTTCTTATAGAAAAACTGTATCTGCCAAATTAGGTAAACCTCTATTTGAAGCAGTAGATTTTGAGAATTGTGAATCATGATACCTTGGCTTTCATATTTTGCTGCATTTTTACTTTTTATGGGGGAATAGGATTGGTGTGTGATGAATAATGTTGCCAATGGCAGGAAAATTCCAAGGTATTATCATTTCTATAATTTTCCAACTTAATTAATTTCCCAGACTCCTATGCACAGAAACATAATTAACTGCTCTGAAGTTTTGCAACACACCATTTCACCAGTTTGTTACACATCATACTTTTAGGAAAGGCAGATACAATTGTCATAGTAAAGTATCCCAAAATAGTAGAACACTTATGCCATGTATACAATCCATCTTACCAAGTGGTTCTTATCTACCTATCCCAAGTTTCTATTTAAATGCTAGATCAGTTGCTGGTAAGGCTGAGGTCATTAATGATTTAATTAATGTGGAACAAAAGGTTTGTTTTAAATTTCATGATGACCCAGTTCTTAATGATCTATGCCTTCTTGGATATAAAATCACCCATGTTATAATGTCATTAAAATGGGTGAAGGTCTAGCACTTATATATAAATCTTTTTTAGAGCTAAGATTTTTGAAGTAATTAATACTTTTACATTAAAATTATTAATATGTGCATTTTCAGACAAATGCTTGGAAAGGTTTTGCTGTTGCATAATTTTCTATTGTCCACCTAAAATGTGGCAGCAAGCAAAAGAGGATTTCTGTAATTTCTTAATGAAATATGTTTTAGATTTTGATAATGTTATAATGTTTTATTGGTGGGAGACAATAATCTTCAATTGGAAAATTTTGCAGATCCCAATGCTGAAGAACTGTTAGATTACTTGAAGTCCTGGAACCTAGCTCATCCTGAATTTAGTTAATCTCATGAGAAAGATAATCTGAATCTCTTGGCTTATTCAAACTCTTTATTTTTTTTGTAACTTAACGGATATTTCTTAGACCCCAATAGTTTGATCAGACCATTTTCTATTAGAATTTACATTAAGGTGCAAAGAAAAGCAGAGGAAAATTTTATTATCAAATTCATATACTTATGCAAGGGGCAAAATACAAAGAGACTTTTTCTGGAACAAAATAGAGCAGGGTCTAATGGAAGAGAATAATACTGTTCTGATTAATACCTGAAATGAAATCTCTAGGGCAATTTTAAATACTATTGCTCCTGTGAGAAGAAGGGCAGTTTGAAATCATCCCCAGAACCCTTGGTTTAATGAAGAATTGACATCTCATATGCTTGTTGGTCATGAATTTACAAGGATCTGTCAGAAACATAGATCTCTAGAAAATAAAGATAATTGAAAGAAAGCTAATAATATATATAAATATCTAGCTAGGGCTAAAAAGGTACTTTATTATTCTCAATTAGTAGGAACAAAACGATTAAATCAAAAGAAACATTTTCAATTGATTAGTTCACTTGTTAAGCCTAAGGAACTATTACAATTGAATGAACAGATCACAATTTTGGCTTTAATGCTGGTCAATCATTTTACAGAAAAAGTACATAAAATACACATCAGATACCATCATGTAAGAACTTAAATGTTGATTTTAATAAGACGTATGAGGAAAAAGAGTCTATTCCAGTAGATAGATTCTTCCATTATTTAAGAACATAAGAATAGCCGTATTGGGTCAAACCATCTAGCCCAGTATCCCATTTCCAACAGTGGCCAATCCAGTTCACAAGTACCAGGTTGAAACTCAATTAGTAGCAAAATTTCATTCTACCAATATTGGGGGAAGCAGTGGCTTCCCCCATGTCCATCTCAATAGCAGACTATGGGCCTTTCCTCCAGGAACTTGTCCAAACCTTTTTTAAACCCAGATATGCTAACCGTTGTTACCACATCCTCCAGCAACGAGTTACAGAGAAAAAGATGGTAACTAAGGATCCTTCCTATGAGCACTACTATTTGTCCAGGGCTATATATGACTTTGAGCAGGCATAAATGCCAGCAGGTAAAACCTCTAAGGTATTCAGTATGGACTAGACTTGTGCATTGAAAAAATGAGCGCTGAGCGCTATTCTATAAATGGCGCTCTGAGTTGGACACCGTTTATAGAGTAGCACATAGCGTTGGGATCTGCACCCAACTTTGGGCATGAGGATGTACACCAACTAGAACTTCCTCACACACCCCTCAGCAAAATACCTCAGTCACACTCAGCCATTCTCACCCCCCCCCCCCACACACACACACACTCACACCCATTCTAATACAGCAGCAAAACACCCCACTCACACTTACCCATTCTCACACATCCCCCAGTAAATCAACCCCAATCACACACCCCAGAATATCACATCCCCACTCACACTCAACCCTCAGTATCACACCCCCACTGACACTCACTTGTTCTCACACACCCCAGCATAGCACACCTCCACACACACTCACCCCTCAGCAGTAACCACCATTCACACACCACAGAATAGCATACCCTCACTCACACTCATCTGTCCTCACACACCCCTCAGCAAACACCCCCACTCACACTCACCCATTCTCACACACCCCAGAGTAGCACACCTCCACGCACACTCACCTCTCAGTGTACTTATACATAAATAAACCTTGCTTTTCTCAATTACAGAGTGCTAACCTATCGCTGAGCAACACCAGTGGGGATAGCTAGTACATTTATTCTTTGAAGGGTTATGCAGAACATGCCTCCTTTTCCTATGTTTAAGGCCCTGCATGCTGCCATATGTACATATAAGTTGTCCTTTTCTAACATCAGTACTTATACAATTTGCTTTCTATATATGACAATGACCCCAAAAATAATTTTTATAACGAACCACGCTACCACTCAATACCACTGATCACGAAAAATTCATGGAATGCTTGGACCCAACTACCGGTGTGAATACCCAGCAGATCGAACCTGGACTAACTTCGATCTGTTAACCGAAGAAACTATCACTCAAGCAATTAACAAATTCTCCAAAACCCACTCTAAACTGGATATCTGTCCCAGCAACCTAATAAGGCTCGCCCCCCAACGCTTCATAACAGACCTTACATCACACATGAATTACATGTTACAACACAGACTATTCCCCAAGGACAAAGGAAATATACTTCTTACCCCTATACCCAAAGACTTAAAGAAAAAACTAAACGACACAACCAACTATCGACCAGTAGCATCAATCCCCCTGGTAGTCAAACTAATGGAAAGTATGGTAACCAAACAACTCACTAACTACCTAAACAAATTCACCATACTACATGAATCACAGTCAGGATTTCGATCCAACCATAGCACTGAAACAGTGCTAACCACTCTCATAACCAAATTTAAACAATTAATTGCAACTGGAAACAATGTGCTCCTCCTACAATTTGACATGTCCAGCGCTTTCGACATGGTCAGCCACCAAATACTCTCAAACATCCTGGACTACTTCGGGATTTGAGGAAACGTACTTAGATGGTTCAAAGGCTTCTTAGGCTTCGTAGGCAAGAACCTACCAAGTGATATCAAACTCAAAAACGTCAACACCATGGAAACCTGAATGCGGAGTACCACAAGGATCACCGCTCTCGCCAACTCTTTTTAACTTAATGATGACACCATTAGCCAATGTTACAATCCAATCTATTACTCAGGAACCTTCGTGCATTACCATAATATATACTTGCTTACCATGTATACATGCACATGATATATATCTATACCATGATCTGTTCCATGTATGTTATGTTCCATGCATGTTACCATGTATGTATGCACCTTAATGCAATACCATTTGTAATTCTGTTACCCGGAAATGGCAACCGCCATTACGGCAAATGTAAGCCACATTGAACCTGCAAATTGGTGGGAAAATGTGGGATACAAATGCTACAAATAAATAAGTAAATAAATAAATAAATAAAATTAACTCCTAAACCTAGTGCCTTGTCAAGGCACAGAAACAAAGATCTGAAAATAAGCTGTAGATGAAACTTTTTTGTTTAACTAGGATCTGATTTACTAAAACTTTTTTCCCATAGACAAAGAATTGGAGAAAGGTTTAGTGAATCAGGCCCTTAATATATTTGTAACCAGCTTTCAAGTGTGAAGGAATAACTAGCTGCCTGAAGAGAGAGCAGCAGGCTGAGACCGGGAAGACTTGAGTTCACATCTTTTGTTTCCCATGGATGTGAGCTTGGCCAAATTACTTCATCCTCCATTACCTCAGGTACAAGCGGAGACCTAGATTTAACAACTTGCCTTAGTGCATTAAAGTCCCACTGATAATGGTTCATCTTCTGTTAAGCAACACATAATATGTTGCATTAACATGCATTAATGTATAATAACTTGCAGTAACTGTTCACACAGTCTAGTCTTTAGATTGTATGCCCTCTAGAGCAGAAAAATATTAACTGTAGTTGACTGTAAATTCCCTTCATCAAATTAGAGAAAAAGATGCTAAGGATAAATGACTGGTCTTTGAATACAAGTACATTGTAGTTTGCCTTACATGAGGTAGGAGTGTTTGTGTTCAAAATTGTAAAGTAAAAGGTTAGGTGGTCTGATGTGATAAGACAGAGGTCAGAAAGGTGAAGGAGACAAATGGCAGTTTGTAGTTACAGGAAAAATAAAAAGATATCACCCACAAGTTTGCCGACCTTTATTTCTATTTATTAAAGTAGAACAACACAGCAAGTGCATCATGAGTATCAAGGGAAAAGTCCCTTGTCATAAATGTTGTAGTATAAGAGATAATTATCCACATCTTCCTGCAGGAGAGAAATTCATCCTTCCACCAGAATTATATCAACTCCACATCAGATGCAGGAATACACCCATGGAATAAATTCAAGCACAGTTTATCTACAGATGAGCTAAAAGATTCCCATTGGATGTTCATTCAACTTCTGTCCAAGTTGTAGCACCCATAATTTATTTATTTGTTACATTTGTATCCCACATTTTCCCACCTATTTGTAGGCTCAATGTGGCTTACATAGTACCGGAGAGGCCTTTGCAGCAGGGGCGTATCTGCGTGGGGCCACAGGGGCCTGGGCTCCCATAGATTTGGCCCTAGACCCCCCCTGCCAACGATCCTCTCCACCCCACTCCCGCCGCCAACCCACCGTCACCATCGCCTATCTTTGCTGACGGGGGACCCCAACCCCCGCCAGCCGAGGTCCTTCCGTTGCAAAGCTGGCGGGGGACCCCAACCCCTGCCAGCCGAGGTCCTCTCTTCTTCCATTGCAAAGCTGGCGGAGGACCCCAACCCCCGCCCGCCAAGGTCCTCTCTTCCGTTGCAGCAAAGCTTCCTGTTCTGAGTCTGACGTCCTCCACATACAACGTGCAGGACGTCAGACTCAGAATTTGAAACTGAAGGAAGATTTGCTGCAATGGAAGAGAGGACTTCGGCTAGTGGGGGTTGGGGCCCCCGCCAGCTTTGCAATGGAAGAAGAGAGGACCTCGGCTGGCGGGGGTTGGGGTTCCCCGCCAGAAAAGGTAGGCGACGGCGGCGGGGGAGGGTTGGCGGCGGGAGGGGTGGAATGGGTCATCGGCGGGGGAGGGTCAAAGTTGGCAGCGGGGGGGGGGGGTCCGGCAATGGCAGGGGGGGTCAGCAGTGCCAGGGAGGGGCTAAAATGTGCCCCCTCACTCTGGCTCTGGCCCTCCCTCCCACCGAAGTCCAGATACGCCTCTGCTTTGCAGGCTCCGGTGTGAACAAATATAGGGTGATGTTGTGGTAAGATCAAGTTCATGTGGCACAGCCACATTAGGGGATCGGAGAACGGAAGAGTTGTGTTATGTCCATTACGTGCTTTAGTTTGGTTGTGTTGCAGAGATTATTAGGCATTTAAGTTGGATCGGTAGGGTATACCTTTTTAAACAGGTTGGTTTATAGTGACCAGTGCTTGTCTTAAAACAAAGAAATATGAGTTTTCATTTCTCCCATTACAAAACTCAAATTAATACTCTTGCTAAAGTAATGTGATAAGTTATAGAACAGAACTGTACCCACTGAAACAGTACTTATATGGATGCTGTTTCAAAATGGCTGATACAAAATAGCAGTGAAGGTTTTCTCTGCAGTTCAGACATATTTACCATGAATATTAGTTAGGTTGGGTGTTCTGCCCCCTATTAGCATAAAGACATGGAACTGAGCCATGCCATTGAACTACAAATCCCTATAATCCTGTAGTTTCCTGTAATAGGCTCTTTCAGTGCGGATGTCCAGCTCCCTGAGTCTTATAGGACTCTTACTATGACTTTATCAAGATTTCAGCAGTGTAAAAGTATAAACAACATCATTACTCAGTATTTTATTGAATTCCTTTCAGCTTCTCTCTTGCATGGAGAGAGAGCTAGTTGAGAACAGACTCCCAGTTTGCAAGGCAAAACTCCTGTCCAGCACATCTGAACTGTAAGTTATTTTCCCTTGTTTGATTGCTGCATTAAAGAAGATTTTGGTTCAAGAATTATGAGTCTTCTCATAGCGATGTTCTGTACTTTGGTTTAAGCTGCCTATCAGTCACACTCCGTGAGAGAGCAGAACATTGGAATTATGTATGAAATTCTTCATTTATGAGAGGAATGGATAGAAAGAAGTTAAGAAACATCTGACATTTATTCATTTGATTAACATCAAAAAATATGATGAAATTTTATCTTAAAATAACTTGTTGATGTTTATAAAAAGGACAAAGTGCCTAGAAAAGTGTTCAATTAACAATTTATTGTGGTATTTACCTTTTGTCAATGGGAAAGTAATAAGATATCACTCAAGAATATCAATAAGGAAACCTGGAAGGCATGGGGACTAGCATGCAGGCT
This sequence comes from Microcaecilia unicolor, assembly GCF_901765095.1. Lineage (NCBI taxonomy): Eukaryota > Metazoa > Chordata > Amphibia > Gymnophiona > Siphonopidae > Microcaecilia > Microcaecilia unicolor. The sequence goes on from NC_044031.1 coordinate 325,985,619, forward strand.
GAAGCTAGGAATCTGAACACACAAACCGTGACCATATCAGTTGTATCTGATCAAAAACTAAAAGCATGTCATCAGGGCACTTTGACTTTTCTTGCTGGTGCACATGCCAGAGACTGACTGCTGCTGCAGCATTTTTCATCTGGCTGTCCACCTGTGTTACCTCATCCTGCCATTTTTGCTAACACCTGCAGATCTCTCCTGGAACACCTGTGGGAGCCCCGGTCTACTCTGGACAAGGACTAGCTCTACCTCCAGTGATGTTATTGGGCCATGTGAGCTTTTATGGTTTATGGTTTACTTTATTTTGATATACCACTTTCCCCTAAGTAATAACAAAGCAATATACAATAAAATTCAGTTGAGTTCACATCAGAAGTTTATTTCACAAAAAGTACTGGACTCAGGTGCACAGAAACAATCCACAAGCATGCACAGCAAAATACGATTCTTATGAACATTCCTGTTTCACATCTATTATTGGGACTCCTGAAGCAGGCCTCTATGGCCAAAACACGATTTGAGTCGAGTCCAGTACTTTTTGTGAAATAAACTTCTTATGTGAACTCTTTGAATCAGTTGGATGTTCTTTCATCATCTTCGTTGTCTCCTCCGCTGAGTTTGCCTGCCTGTTTAGACCTGCACAAGAGTTTTGTGTTCTTCTGTGCTTGTCAGTAAAATTCAGTTACAAACAAGAAAAGAACACCAATTTTAACAGGAAAGATAAAAGAAAGGAAAACCAGCAGAAAAGCAGGTCAGAAGAATATGAAGGGACAAATTACAGAAGAGAGGGTTTAGAAATTAGGGAAGAATGGCCGGTGGGGAGAAGATTGCAGAATCTAGTAGAACTTCATGGCATTGCCATCATCCAATTTTAAGTCAAAAAATGTTTTCAAAAAGGTGAGTTTTCAGTAAAGATCTAAATTTTGGATAAGAGAGTTCAAGTCTAAGAAATTGGGGGAGAGAGTTCCAAAGTGAGGGTGCCATGCAAAGGAAGACTCTGTTCCTAGAAGACTCATAATGGACCTGATTGGCAGAAGGAATTTGAAGGTGCTGATCATTAATAGAACATAGAGCACAGGTAGGGGACATAATGATGATTGAGGGGGTTTTGGAGTGTAAAACTTTATGGGTTAGAGTAAGACTTTTTAACTGGACACAAGAGGAGATAGGAAGCCAATGATGATGGAGAAACAGCAGGGTAATTCGGTCAAACCTACCAGCACAAGAAAGAATATTGATAGCAGTGTTCTGAATTGTTTGAAGGCAATGAATCTGAAATTACGGAAGACCAGAATAAATAATATTGCAATAGTCTAACCTAAGACATCAAGAAAGTATAGAGTATATTTTGAGAAGCTTCATCCAGGAGGATTATTCTGATCTGATGGAAAGAAGCAAAGCAAACTTTGGCTAGGGCAGAGATGTGCTGATTGAAGAGGAGCTCCTGATCAAGGGTAACACCTAAGTGATTGAAGTGGGGAACTAAGGGCATAGGGCTGTCATCTAATCTTGGGGAGAATGTAGGTTCAGTGCTTTTCTTGCTGGGCCTCATGCCAGAGGCACTGCATGCTGGAGGTGTGCATGATGACAAAGGAGAACAAATTCGAAACTCAGGGTGCTCCTTTGGATGGAATTTGGGAAGAAATTAAACAGAAATTGTGCTACTGCTCTCTGCTTTGACCTCTGCTGATCTGGTATATTTTTGTCTTTTTAACCATGGCATTTGTTGAGATGACTATAGGGGAGATCTACCCCCTTGTATGGGCCACCCCAGTCGTAGAAATGTCTCCCATCTAGTGTCAATACCATTAAGTAGAAACTTTAGGTACAGTTTTAACAATTGCTGAACCTAGGTCTGCTTAATGCAAGATCTATTAAGAATAAACCTATGATCCTCTATGATTACATCATGCAAGAAAAGCTGGACATATTTTAGTAGATTCAAGCAAAAGCATCAAAAATTAGGCACACAAAATATGGGCACTAAGGGCCAGATTCTATATAAGGCATATAAAATTAACGCGCAGTAGGCAATCACACCTAAGCGTATTCTAAATACCATATGTAAATCTATATGTGGTTTTTTAAATATGCTTAGGCGTAGTCCATGTGACTGAATATATGCGCAACCATTTACGCCAACAAAAAGCTGGTATAAATCCCTGCACGTAGATTTACGTGCACTAGCCCATATTTTATAACAACATGCATAGGTTTTGGAGCACCCATGAAATGCCCATTTCCACACCCTTAACCATGCCCCTTTTTGCTTGTGTGTGTTAGAATTTAGGTGCAGTATATTATAGAATATGCTTACCAATGTATGCATGTAAATTCTAATTTTTACCAATTAGTGCTCATTATTGCTTGTTAAGAGCTATTAACAATGCTTAACACTTTGTTAAAACAATTAATCTACATGTGTAGTTATAAAATACACCTGGATTTAGGAACGAAAATGCATAAATCTAGTCATCCTATATAGGTTTGGAGGGGTAAGGGCCTTATTCTATAAAGGTTATGCCCCTAAATTTACACTCTGAAATTTACAGTCCTTAGTTATGAGCGTAATCTATGTGCCTAAATTTAGGGCCTATTACACTATAGATTTAGCATATATTTATGAGCATGTTATGCTTCTAAATTTATGAGCGTAAATTTAGGAGCATAAATTATGCTCATACATTTAGGACTGTAAATTTAGGAGCATAGCCTTTATAGATTAAGGCTTTAAGCACTAGGTAATTGCATGTGAAATTGCTGATATAGAATAGAGCGTAAGTTGGAACACACGCGCCTAACTTTAGGTGTGAGAACTTACACCATGTCAAAGGATGATGTAAATGCTCACACCTAACACTGACAGTTGCACACATAAGTCATAGTATTCTATAACTTATATGTACAACTGCAAGACACGCCCATGTGTATACTCCCTTGTAGTTGTATGCTATAGCATTTAGGTGTTAAGTTTGTAGAATAATGCCTAAGTGCAGTTACATGCTTAACTACAAATTAGTGCCAATTAGCACCAATTAATGCCACTTGCTCCCGGATTCTATATAGTGCGCCTAGAGATCTGCGTCAAAATCCAAATGTGTAATTTACTTGGTGTAACAAGCTAATTAGCGTTGATAACAGCGCTTAGAATTTACGAGTACATCTCACTAAGCGTAGTCTGTAACACACTGTGCCTAACTTCTAACGTGTGCAGACAAAAGGGGGCATGGTTATGGTTGGTGAAATGGGCGTTTTGTGGGCGTTATGAAATTTACTTGTTTAGGGGGAGATTCTATATATGGCGCCTAAAAAATTGGCACTGAAATCAGTGCAGACAAAGTGTATTCTATAATCAGTGCCTAGATTTAGGCGGTGATTATAGAATTCACTTAGTTGATATTTCTGTGGCTAAATCTGCGTACATCCATTTACACCAATGAAAACATGGCGTAAATCCCAGTATGTAGATTTAGGCATACTGGACCATATTCTATAACTAGGCGTGTAAATTTCAGAATGCCCACGAAATGCCCATTTCCCCACCTATAACCACACCTCTTTTTGCCTGTGCACATTAGAAGTTCGGCACACGTCGTTACAGAATATGCTTACTGAGTTGTGTCCCTAAATTCTAGTCAGTTCCAATTAGTGCTTGTCAACTGCTGTTATCAGCGCTTATTAGCTTGTTGAGCTTGTTAACTTATACACATTGTTATAGAATCCGTGCCAATTTTGGTACAGATCTCTAGGCACGCTATATAGAATCCGGGGGGATAGTGAAAGAATATCGCCCTCTGCGCCTAAATCTACATGCCGGGATTTATGCCATGCTTTCATTGGTATAAATGGACACGTGTAGATTTAGTCGCAATGATTGCCGCCTAAGTGTATTCTATATACCACGCCTAAATCTAGGCGTGGTTTATAGAATACATTTAGGCAGAAGTGTGTTCTGTATGTATTTTTTAGGCGCCATGTATAGAATCCCCCCCCCCCTTAAGGGCTAGTATTGGTCAGGGCCGCCGAGAGCCAGAGCCGGGCCTGGGAGAAGGCCGCCCCCGGGCCCCCCCACCCGAGGTCACCGCCCACCCGAGATCGCCGGGCCCTCTGTTGCTGCCCACCCGAGATCGCTGGGCCCCCTGCCGCCCACCCACCCAAGGTCGCCGGGCCCCCCCTCCACCCGCTGCCGGGCCAGGCCCTCGGAACTAACCTTCAGCCTCCTTTCACTTCACAGCAAGCAGCGGCAGGGCAGACCTCTCCTCCTTCCTTCCGTGCCCCGCCCTCGCGGACGTTACATCAGGCGAGGGCGGGACATGGAAGGAAGGAGTGGCCTGCCCTGCTGCTGCTTGCTGCTTGCTGCGAAGTGAAAGGAGGCTTAAGGTTAGTTCCGGGAGCGACGGAGGGCGGGCCAGGCGGCGGCGCCGGGCCCCGCTCGGAGGCCCGGGCCCGGGGACTTTTGTCCCCCCTGTCCCCCCCCCCCTCTCGGCGGCCCTGGTATTGGTACTTAGGACAAATTGGCTCCTAATTTAACAATACGTTAGGCACACAACTGGCATTATTCTATAACTTGAATGCCCAACTTTGTATCCTTATTAGAAATTTGGGCATGAAACTTTATAGAACCTAGGGGATTGTGTGTGACTGAGTCTTGGCTTCTTGAGTCTGATCTGATCCTAGTCAAACAATGTTGTCCTCCCTGCTACATTTGGGAACGTTCTTGTTGCAATCTTGAAGGGAGAGGAAGTTTGTGCTAAACTATCAGGAAATAGTTTTTAGAAGATTATCATTAGCTATATGGGACTTTGCAGATGTTCTAGTGTTAATTAGTGCTGTAATTTTGCTACGTGTTGTGTATTGCCCTCCTGGCTTATTGCTGACTGATTGTTCTTTTTTCCTAGAGTTTGTTTTTTCTTTTCTCTTTGAATTAGATAATCTGTGTGTTTTAGGTGATGTTTAACTTACATTTTGACCCTTCTTCAGTGCTCTTTATTCAACATGACCGACCCTTCTTTGATACCTTGGTTGTTTTGGGTTTCCAGCAAATAATTTTTGCTGCCACACATAAGGCTGGTCACTGATTTGATTTTTATTTCAAAGAATCTACAATACAGGGTTTTCTACTGGCTGGTGATATTTCATGTACCATGATTGGACCACTCAATGATAAAATTTACTCTATAGGGCCAAATATCTCAGTAAGTCTCTGCCCCAGCACGTGTGCCATTTAAAAAAACACAAGCCCCATATTGATATGCCCAAACTTGCTATTCTCTGCCTTTAATGTCAATGAAGCCATTAATTTATGGAACACGTCCTAAATGGAGACCTTAGACCAGATTGTCCCCTATGAATGCCTGTAGTGCTAACCAATTTAAATTCTCCCCCTTGGTTTAATACTGCCTTGAGAAAGTTGAGGTGTGAATTGAGATATTTGGAGAGAGAATGGTAGAAATCATGTTCCATTGATGACTTAGAATCCTATTATTTGAAACTACTAGAATATAAGCAGGCATACAAATCTTCTAGAAATTTGCATTTTCAGTCTTGAATCAGCCTAAGGAATTGTTTGAGATACTAAAATACTAACAAATCGATTGCAGATAAGTTACCTTTGTCTATTGATAATTTTTTCTACTGCTTTAACAATAAAGTTTTAGATGTATTGAAGGAGTTTGATGCTTCATTGTCTAGCAGTGAGATTAATTTAGAGGCTAGTACTATTTGAGCTCATTTTGAAGCAGTAGCTGAGAATGAGACCTGTTCTACCTTGAGGAGTTTAAATTCTACAAGATCATTCCATAATTCCTGTTTCTCTTTATTACCGAAGATGAGAGAGTGGGAGACGGAAGGAGACTCAGAAGACAATACGACTTGCAAAGAAATAGTGCTTTATTATTACAAAAAGTCCTTGAACTGTGCAAAACAATAAACAATAACAATAAAGCACTGTTTCTTCACAAGTCCCATTGTTTGCTGAATCTCCTTCCGTCTTCCACACTCTCGTCGTCTGTTGTTCTTCCTGTGGGATCTTTGTGTTCAGCTTCTACTTGCCTCTTTATTACTGAGACAGTATTCACGTGCATAATCAGTGCCTCTCTAACTTCTGGTGCTTTGCTGACCACACTGAAAGTTGCTACTGTTTGTTCTCTTCTTAAGAAGGAATCACTGAACCAGACAGTTTTATTGAATTATTGGTCAATATCCTCCCTTCCTACAATAGCTTACTACCTTTATTAAGCAAGCAGAGTGACTCTTATCAGTTGACTTTAGAAAATCTCATATAACCAAAATTTTGTTCTTATCCATTGTGGATGTAATCAGGGTTTAAATTATTGTTTCTGTTACTTTTTAGTTCATCTTAACATTTCTATTGCATTCAGTACTCTCATTAATTCAATATTGTTGCATCATTAGAAATCATTTGAACTTGCTAGCACTGTCTTGCATGGTCTTCTTCCTACCTTACTGGGTGTTACCAGCAAGTCCACTTGGATAACTCTTCCTCCACTTTTCAATCACTGAATATGAGGGACCCCCAGAGCTATGCCCTATCAACACTATTTTTTAATCTTTATTTGATATTTTTCATTCAGAAACTTTGTGACCTCAATGTTCATGTCTAGATAGGTACTGATGATATTCAGTTCTTTTTTTTTTTTTTTTCATCTTTGGCTATCTCTTTTGCAGATGCTACTACTAAGTTACAAAATTGTTTACAATTTGTAGCAATATGGATGACTATAAATCAGGTAGCTTTAAACCTATCCAGAGCACAGATTATATTGCTTAGTCATGCAAAGTTGGTCAATGTAGCAATCTTCATGATGTTTAATGATATTCAGCTAGCAAGGGGAGATATGATAGAGGTCTATAAAATACTGAGTGGAGTGGAACAGGTAGAGATAAATCACTTGTTTACTCTTTCCAAAAATACTAGGACTAGGGGGCACCCAATGAAGCTACTAAATAATAAATTTAAAACAAACCAGAGAAAATATTTCTTCATTCAACATGTAATTAAACTCTGGAATTTGCTGCCAGAGAATGTGGTAAAAGCAGTTAGCTTAGCAGGGTTTAAAAACGTTTGGATAATTTCCTAAAAGAAAAGTTCATCAGCCATTAATAAGATTGACTTGGGAAAATCCACTGTTTATTTCTAGGATAAGCAATATAAAATCTGTTTTACTGTTCTGAGCTCTTGCCAGGTACTTGTGACCTGGATTGGCCAGTGTTGGAAACAGGAAGCTGAGCTTGACAGACCTTCGATCTGACCCAATATGGCAACACTTATGTTCTTATGTTTTGTTCTTATGATTTCTCACTATGTGTGAAGATTAGGGTTTATGTTGGCTTAATATGGAGGGTGCCCCAGTTTTGACTGGGGGATGGTGGATAGCATCAGATGAGTGTGCCACCTGTTTGGGTGTGAGAGGATTAAACTGTAGGAATAGTAGAGTGGGGGGGTACAATAGAGGGAGAGCATGGGGATAATGATAAGAAGGGAAACAGGTGCTGATAGGTGAGGTTGGTTAACAACAAGAGAGGAACGTGATAAGGAAGATATGATCAGAAGGGGGATTGGTTGGAAGGGATAGGGTGGTTTTAGGAGAAAGAATTTATGGGGAAGTTTTGACAGGCTTTTAGGTATTTCTTAGGTAAAGGGAGAGAGTGGGAAGGGTGAGAGGGTGATTGTGTGGACATTTTCCCTCCCGCATGGGGGTGCTATTGAGTTGTCTGATTTTCCTGTTTGGGTTTGTTGGGTTTTGGGTTTCTGGGTGATCTTTTGTTGGAGATGGTTTGAGGTGGGGTGGGGCCCTGGGGGATCATAGCTTGTGGTGGCTGAGGAGCCCAAGATTAAGGGGTTTTTGTGGCTCAGTGCAGCTGAATCATAAAGTATAATACAAAATTGTGGACTGGAAGTGAGCTACTCGTGGGCACAACTGTCACAGTTAGCAGTGTGCCTTGACATCACTGTAGGTCATGCCCTTGAAGGAGGTTGCACATGTTAAGGGAATAATGGAGCTAGTTTCAATACCTGATAGCTCCCTGGGGTTGACAGCTGCATTAGAGAATTATATGTTGGGATATTATTGTCTAAGGAATCGAATGTTCATTGCTATCTGATGTTTTGGAATAAAGCTGTGGCCAACATTGTTTCAACTTAACAAGAATCACAAGAGTTATGACTAAGACAGAGCAAATTAGGATAGTTGTGCAGTCTGCCTTTTCTCATCTTCAGCTCTTAAGCAAATTAAAATCAACGTTATATGAAAATGACTTCTGAATGATGGTTTAAAGTTTGGCTTTGTCAAAACTTGATTACTGTAATTCTCTATCGTGGTTTGTCACATTCATTGTTAAAATCTTTGCAATTAGAACAGAACGCTGCTGCCTCCTTGGTAGCATGTGCAGCTTGACACCATCACATTACAACTCACCTTAAAGCATTAGACTTTAGCATCAAGTTCAAAATTCTGATCTTACATACATAGGTGCTGCAGAATAATCCTCCACATTGTCTTTCTCCTCTCTTCAAAACCCTATAGACCCTATAGGGTCGCTGTCGTGGATAGGATGCTGGGCTCGATGGACCCTTGGTCTTTTCCCAGTGTGGCATTACTTATGTACTTATGAGATCTGAATAATCACAGCGATTGTAAATTCCCTCTGTCCAAAATACATTTTGTGGAATTTAAATCATATAACTTTACTAAGGCTCAGTTTTTCACACAGGCATTTAGTAGTGCATGCTAGCATAGACCTTTAATTGTTATTATTGGTGAAATATATTGGTTTTTGATGCACATTATTACTAACAATTTTTACAGCAAGCAAGTCATTGAATATTTGTTTTTTTAACGGTTTATTTTAATAGGAATATATTATGGGCCAAATTCTATAAATGGCACCTTAAAATTGGTGAAGCAAAGAAAACAGTGGAAAACAAAAAAGTCCTCTCTCAAGTGGTGTCTTCTAAAACAAGGTCTTTATTGCAAACCAATTAAAACAACGACCCGACACGAATCGTGTTTCGGCCGTATAGGCCTGCGTCAGGGGTCTATAAATAAACATAAATACAAATCAATAAACGAACATTTAAATTACATGTGAAACATGCTAAAATAAAAACATATATATATATATATAACGAAAGACTTTTGAAATGAGGTTTAAATATACATGCATAGAGGAACATACCTATTCACTTCCAATCAAGGAAGAGAATATGTAGATAAAAGTACTGGTCAAATTTCTGCAAATTGAAATGCTCTGTGATAAAGAGATAAGGAAAAACAATTTTCATATAATGTTATCAAATAAATATAAATATAATTATATTTATATTTATTTGATAACATTATATAAAAATTGTTTTTCGTTATCTCTTTCGTTATATATATATATATATGTTTTTATTTTAGCATGTTTCACATGTAATTTAAATGTTCGTTTATTGATTTGTATTTATGTTTATTTATAGACCCCTGACGCAGGCCTATACGGCCGAAACACGATTCGTGTCGGGTCGTTGTTTTAATTGGTTTGCAATAAAGACCTTGTTTTAGAAGACACCACTTGAGAGAGGACTTTTTTGTTTTCCACTGTTTTCTTTGCTTCGTTGCTCTTCTGTGGAGAGAACACCTTCTGCGTGTGTTGACCTTAAAATTGGTGCCAAAAAAACATACTCACGCACCATTCTTGTGACTAAAATTTAAGCATACCCATTTAGGCCACTTAAAACCAGGCCTAAACACCTGCACCTAACTTAGGCGCAGATTAGGTGTATTTCATTAGAATTTACGTGCACCACGTTATAGAATATGCCTAGAAAGTTGCTCATGCAAATTTTAACTAAATCAATTAGTGCCGCTAGTTGGTTGTTAAGTACCAACTATTGGCACTGATTGGCTTGTTAGTTAATTAAGTTGTGTCCATAATGTGGCCATATGACCAAATTAGCGCATACAACTTAAGGCGCCATTTATAGAATTTGGGAGTTGTTTTTAACTCCACACCAGTTAGCATCCATTCTGTGCTTTATAGGTAACCATTTTTGTGCTTTTATATTTTTGTTGGTTGTGATCCACTTAGTTCTAGGCAGAATATAAATATACAAACACACAAACAAATAGAAATCAGGATAGAGACTAAGGGTGTGTATTCATTAGCATACTTTTGATTCACTAATAGGCCTTAAAGAAATTAACGTGCACACCTTTAAAAATGTAATGAGTAGACGAGTAGGCTAATGGTTAGCAGAGTGGGCAGAGAACCAGTTAAGTAAGAGTTAAAATCCCACTAACACTGTTTGTGACCTTGGGCAAGTCACTTAACCTTTCTCTGCTTCAGGTACAAAATTAGATTATGAGACTTGCATCAACAGGAAAATACCTACTGCATCTGAATATAATTCACCTTAATCTACTACTACTACTACAAAGGTGTGAGCAAAATCGAAGTAACAAATGTTAACCTACAAAGTATCATGTGTAAAATCTATCTGTGCATGTTGACGGTTTCTAATTTTTGTTAATATGGATATTAAACCGAACTGAGAAAAAAATCCAAAATTGGTTTTAATACAGGCCAAAAAACTGAAAGTAAACTAAAAATGCTTTCCTGTGTACATCTAATACAGTTTAAACACAATAGTAATTGTTAGATATCTGAGGTACTTGCAAAGTCTGTGAATACTTTTCCCCACAGATTTTTGAAATTTAAAGAAGTCTTTATTAAACAGTTTGAGACAACAAAGTAAATCAGATACAACAAGTCATTAAACTGAAAATAAACTGCACAAGAAATCCCAAAAGGGAACAAGTCACAACAGCAGTTATCCAAACACAACCTAGAAACTTCCATGTAGTATAATTTTTAAAGAACAGAAACACAACCCCCCCCCCCCCCCAAAAAAAAAAAAAAATCCCTACAGATTTTAAACTATTCTCAAAGGACAATTTTGTACATTATTTTCCTTTGAAATTTGCCTTGGGAAACCTATCCACGGAAATTTCCACCTGATTTTTTTTAGGAAACCTTTTTTTTTAAATGCAAAGTCTTATGTGTTGTTACATTTCCTGACCTATCTTCACCCCCACAAACACCTCCACTCAATGCAGAAAAGCAGGTAAAAGTACAGATGTAGTGCAGTAATGCATAAACATTTATCTACAGCAGGGGACAAGATAGTTTATTTAACATACTGGTCCAATCATTAATAATCTCACAATAGGATGTTCATATAAGCTATTGAAGAGATTACAAACAGTACAGAATACTGCAGTGTGTCTTCTTTTTAAGGTGTGAAGATATGAGAGACCAACCTCACTTTTGTTGAAACTGCACTGCCTGCGTACTGAATTTCAATTATCATTTAAATTGTGTACTTGTGTCCTCAGTGGGTCAGCCCTATACTATATGTTTCCCATTTTCTTCTTTCAAGCTGGAAACAAGAGTTTGTATCAATATAATCATCTTAACCCCCCCCCCCCCCCCCCCCCCCAATTTCCACCACTTTTACAGGTCGGATTGAAAAAGATACTTTCTTTAACCTTGTCATATCAAGCAGCCTTGGTATGGAATTCCCTTTTACCAAAATTGAGATCAGAATCAAATTTGATGATCTTTAGGGGTATAGTAAAAACTTTCTTGTTTTTTCTAAAATATGTTGTTCAATATACATTGGAAATAGTATATTAATTTTGTCATTCCTAGTTTTGTACTATTTTTATTTTATTGTAAACGGCATCGATTCAGTTTTTGGGGAATGGTGGTATATAAGATGTTATATTATATTGTATTATATAGGAATGCCCCTTGTACTGCCCCCGACCTGTCCACTTTTAACATAGGCAGTCAGAGACAATAATCAGTGGCACTGCCCAGTTTAGTGCTGCTGAATTTCAGCGGTTGGATGACTTACTAAGCAAGCCACAGCCTTTCCTGCTCACTTAAATCCTGGCGAGTGCTGGGTTTGAATACTTACCCATGTATTATTTAGTTAATACATCCTTAAACTAAGGAATTTTCTGCCAGAGAATGTTATCAAAGCTAGTAATTCAGAGGAGTCTGGAGATTTTGGAGGGAAAAGGAAAGGGAAATGGGACTTGATATACAACCTTTCTGTGGTTTTTGCAGATACATTCAAAGCGGTTTACATAGTATATACAGGTACTTATTTGTTCTTGGCTCTTGTGAAATGAGTTGCCACTGAGGTCTTTCACTTTATATAGTGAATCTGCTTGGAATGCTTTAATAGTATTGCAAGTTATTGGGACATTGGGTTTGTTTAAATTTGCTTGTATTCTGTAACACTCCATGCAAATTCTTGGAATGCCCATGACCTACCCATGCCCTTCCCATGTCCACACCCCCTTTTCAGATGCACACACAAGAATTTATGCATGCATCGTTATAGAATAGCGCCTAGCAAGATGTGTATGTAAATTCTAATTAGTGCCAATTGTGAAAATTGTGCGCACAAATTTGGCACACACTCAGAGTTACATGCACAATTTTATGCACCATATCTACTAGAATCCTGGGGAATATGTGTATATATACACACTTCAGGTTTCAAGTTTCAAATTTATTTTGATTTAATATACTGCACCAATAACATATGCCTTCTGAACAGTTCGCAATTCATATAGTCAGGTTAAAAGAAAGGAACTACAAACTCAATAGGAAAGAAGAATGAGGCAATGAAGCATTTAATAGAGTTAGTTAAAGAGGTGGAAATCTACAGTAACAGAATGGTAACACATACTTAGCTCAGCCAGCTTCAGAATAAGCATCTTTAAAAAGAAAGTCTTTACACCCGATTTAAACATATCAAGATTGCGTTCCAATCGAAGCTAGAGTGATAATGAATTCCAAAATTTAGGTCTCTTAATACTGAATAACTTTCAACGAATAGTGTCAAGGTGGACCTGTTTAACTGATGGAACAAATAATACATTTTGAGCCAAGGAACGAAGGCTTCTAGCCAGTGTGTATGGTATTACTGTCCTTGACAAGTAGAGTGGTTGTCCAGATTGCGAAACCACTTGCCATGTATATGGCAGCATGACACCTAATCACTACTCTGCAAATACCAACTTAACTTACATAGAGTGTATTTGCAAGGCGGTGTGTATATAGGAGCTGAACATGGGTGGGACATAGGCAGAACTCCTACTTGTGCACATAACATCTAGGCTAGCAAGGGTTTTATCACCCCTTTGCATTTTACCCTCTCTTACGGCAGTTATTGCTTTCAAAATATTTGACAATGTGGCGCGACCTGGCACAAAGCCCTCCTAGTCTGTGTGAATCAAAGTTGGGACCACCTTACTCAATCTCTATGCTAGTATTACAGTCAAGATTTTCATATCTTGATTTAAAAGTGATATAGGCCTCCAGGATCCTAAAACTTCCAGGTCTCTCCCTAGCTTAGGAAGAACTAGCACGTATGTGTGGCTTTGTTCAGACAGCAACAAACACCCCTCCCACACCTGCTACCACTACCACTGAAACTCCCCACACATAGCTGCCAATGCAGGGCCAATATGATTGGACAAAATTGTAGAGAACTGTGGCCCCATGCCAACTTTGCCTGGAGCTTTGGCCAGTTTGAGTTTGCCAGTGGTCTGCTGGTTTTCATTAATTGTAATAGGAGCATTCAGCCTTTGGAGCTGGTCAGCCAACATGTGCAGCAGCGTTAAGGCTTTGAAAAATGTGTGCCATTTCTCAGTATATTAGGGGCTTTGCTATTTATGCAGATGATGTTACCATCTATATTCCATTCACTACAGAAATAAATGAAATTACTCATATCATCAGATTAGGTATCTGTCTAATGGAATCTTGGGCATCCAATTTCAAATTAAAACTCAACACCAATAAAACTAAATTCTTAATAGTTTCTAATCCTCATCACACTATGAATCTTAAATCATTTACCCCCTTGACTCAACTATAATTGACCAATTCCTCACTCAAGATAACCAAATGTCCAAAGTGGTCTCAAGTGTCTTCAATTCATTATGGAAACTGAGGAGACTAAGACCATTTTTCACAAAATCAGTCTTTCGTACCATAGTTCAATCCCCAGTCATAACAAAAATTGATTACTGCAAATCTATTTATACAGAACTTAAAGGGGATCTCTCAAAAAAAACTACAAATAGCTCAAAACATTGCCGAACATCCCATATTCAGACTACCATGTTTCATCAAAGCAACCCCCCTTCTGTATGATTTGCTTTGGCTGCCGATAAAAGATAAAAAATCATTCAAGCTATGTAACTTCATTCACAAAATTGTGTATGGTTTGGCCCCAATATACATGAACAACCTCATTGAATTACCCTCACATAATGCCTCTAAATCATCCAGAAAATAGTGCTGTAACCTATACCAAACTTTAAAAGTTAAAATTTGAAAATTTAGTATGTTTGAAGTCAGACCTTATTTGAGTGTGCATGTTATTATGGGATGGGTGTATGGTCTATATATATATATATATATATATATATATATATATATATATATATATATATATATATATATATATATATATATATATATATATATAATTTTTTTATTGTAAACCATATGGGTCACTTTTATGGGAGGCAAAAGATGCAACAGTCTCTTAAACCTCACATTTTCAACCCCTACAAGGACTGGTTAACTAGGGCAATCATTTCTCCCTTGTACCATATCACCTTCTTCAATGCTGCCTGCCACTTGCCCCGTGACGGTGCTGCCAAACACCATTCCACCTCCTCCATGATGACCTGCTTTAATGTAAGCTGAAGTGACTGGCATGCAGCCTCACTGGTGGAAGAGGCTGTGGAATCCATTTGGGAAATGAATTTCCTTTTCCTTGGGATCAGGTGTATGCACATAAATTGGGTGAGTATATGCCTTCTTGTCATTTCTTTTACATATGTAACCCCTGGGATAATATCATAAAAAACATTTTATACAAATAAATTGGCCTTTGTGCCCAAAATATTCTTTATAAAATTACATCTCTAATGTGCAGTAATGAACTTTGCATTAATTGCATTGCAGCCCTCTCAAGAAAGGTAGAAATAAACAGTGTTGTATAGTAACTAAGTAAATGTAATTAGTTAATATACTTAAGCAAAAGTTTTATTACTTTTACTTGTAAAGAAGTACAGGAAAATGTGTTACTTTTACTTTTACCGAAGTAGTAATTTTACCAATTTTTACTACTTTTATCTAGTCACTTCTGATGCTTGCAGTTAAAAGTATAAAGTAAAAACGGAAGAGAAATGTAAATGACAATTCCTCAGTAAACCAAATGAAACAGCAAAATTGGGAACAGGATTTTGCTATTTCAAATCAAACAGTGGATCATCTCATCTTAAACGTTGGTGTTCAGGGAATACAGCCTATGAGAACAGTAGAGTTGACTGTGTTTGTTGAACTAGTTACTAGTCTCCAGCCAAACGGAACAGTAATGAGTTTGGGTCACTTTGAAGTGAAGATGAAGCTGAAGTTGGTTGCAATTCTTGGTGCACAGACATATGTCTCTATCACAACAGACTGCTGGACATCTCATGGAAAATTTGACATTGGCGTGACAGTCCACTGGATTGATAGTCTGCTTGTGTGGCCTTAAGACAGAAGAGTTTCCATACATTTGACATTCTTTCATCAGTTCTTGAAGATATTCTGAATTTGCCATCAGATAAAAAACAGGACAACAGCAGACAATGATTTCGACTTTGTGAATGCCTTCTCTGTTATTGGATAGCATGACAATGATAACAAAGATGAAGATGCAAATGAGGAATTAGCACTACTACTAATGCAGATGATAATGACAACGATGATGATAAAGCATTCTTTGCTATAAGGAAGTCAGGTGTTTCAGACAGAGATTACTTTGATCAATAAATGCAGACCCAGTTAAAAGGCATCAGGTAATACTGCAGCCTGGCCTAATTTGAAGGAACTTTTTTTTATCAGACTGAACAATCCACTTCCTGATAGTGCAATTGTTGAACATCTTTTGAGCTGTGGTGGACTAAAGACTCACAAGCGCACTCACATGAGTGACAGTCATTTTCAAAATTTAGTTTTACTAAAAGCAAAGCAGATTGAATTGTAGAGCAATAAAATTGTTGGGATAAAAATGTTAACAATAGTTGTATTCACTGTAGTTATGGTACTTTTACTTTTTACTCAAAAATTATTATATTAGGCTGTAACTTTTGTACTTTAAGTAAATGCTTTTAATGTGTTCTTCATTGTACTTTTACTTTTAAATATACATTTATTTTTACTTTTACTTAAGTAACATTCCGATAACGAACGAGACTCCTCCATGCTAACTAGTTACGCGACCCCCGACTTAATAACTGTAACCACAACACCTTACCACTCGACCTCCATTTTGATTGATTTCTTTCTACGCCTGTATGCTTAATTTTATCATGTCAACCCACTCTCTATGTAACAACAATTGTAACTTCTACTCTGGAATGGCAAATGCCATAACGGAGCATTGTAAGCCACACTGAGCCTGTAAATCGGTGGGAAAATGTGGGATACAAATGCAACAAATAAATAAAAAATACTTTGACCTAGTACTTTGAACAACATTGGAAGCGAACATGCCTTAATTTTTGTGATTAGGGTACATGAGCAGTGCCAAACTTTAGCGCACCTTAGAAACTAGGGACCTAAGCAAAAATGAAGAGAAATGGGAAAGATTTCAAAGTCAGCTTTCAAAGTTTTGGTTTCTTATCCAGTGATTAAATACGCACTTGGAGCTTTCTCTTCTGTAGCACTCTTTTTCAATTAGAGCTTTGTCTGTTGACCTTACATTTCTCAGAAATCCTTTTCATTTGCTATATTTATCTTTACCTTCTGCTCTTTCAGAAAGTGAAATGTGAATTAATCCATGCTTTTACTGCTACAGCTCAGTCTTGTTTTTGTCTAACTGAAGCATTCATGCACAGGAGGCTTTTGATCTTGGATTTAGATATTCATCCCTGTTTTACATAACCATAACTAATGCAAGGTAGCTGTGTAAACTACAGTTCTATGCTGAATAGGCTCTGCAATTTCATTTTATATTAAAAGACATTGTCAGCTTTTCTTCATCCCCACTATTCTTCATGTCATGCAATCTAAACAATAGAACTGAGAGATGTTGACGTACAAATATCTTTCATACAGTGCAGAAATGAAAGACTGTCCAAGCCCAAGTCTATTCATAGATTCCTTTAGTCTGAAAAATTAAGGAGCCAATTCACTAATATGAGCAATCTTTAGTATATGTTCTAACATGCTGCCTCGTACTGTGTTATGATAGGTGGGATACAAATTGTTTTAAATAAACATAAGCAATATTCATCCAGGATGTATGCCTGATTTTAGCAGGAAGTGCAGTTACACTAAAAATTTCCATTTTTATGTATTCAAATGAACAAGCAACTGAGGCATAAAAAGCATCTCAAGCATTTTCCATTTAATCACTAAAACACATTGTAGAATGTGGCAGATAAAGTGGCTATGAACACCAATTATTTTGTTTTTGCCTCATGGCTCATGTTAAAAGATGGCTGCTTGGAGGAAGCAATACTTTTTTACAAAATGGTGGAATTTTTGTCCCAACAGAAGGAGTTGTGGCTTGTAGAGAGAGAGAGAGAGTAAATTGGGAGCACAGAAGAAGGTAAAAGGCAGGCTGAAGGAGAAGACTGTACAACCATCAGTCCAGAGGAGAGCACATAGGCAACTGTGCCTTCACATTTTTAGGCCCTGGATCATGCCTCTGAGCATACCAGATGGAGGACTAGTCTGCAGGTATTATCTGAGCTCAGTTGTTATAAGAACATGTGAATGGATCAGACAAATTGTCTATCAAAACCAACATCCTGTCTCCAACAGTGGCCACTGAGGGTCACGTGAAAATGTCTATAGATTCCAAATGAGACAGCCCACCATGCTGTGTACTCTCAGAAATAAAAGAAGGAGTCATCTAAGGACTCCTGGCTAAGTAATGGTTAATGGGCCTGCGCTCTAGCAATTTATTTAAAAAAATGTTTGAATTCAGATAAATTTCTAGCCTGAACCAGTTTAATTACTAGTTTTTGCTGGTTTAATTAGTTGGTATTTCTTTATTTATTTATTTATTTATTAGGATATATTTACCACATTTTTGAAGGAATATACTTAAGGAGGTGTACAGTAAGAATAATCAAGCATGAGCAATAGACACAGCAATAAAAATATTTAAACAACAATACAAAATATGGGATAGTATGTTATTTACAATATCAATACAATATGTAATAGAACATTTTAATTGACAGTGTAGGGTATAAGAAAAGATGGAACATATACATAGGTAAGAGAGTAAGAGGTTAGAAAATAAGGTGACTAATTTAAAGAAAGTTGCACATGAGGTCAAAGAAATGGTTAACATACAGCTATCTAAGAGAGTAAGAGGAGTTAGAAAATAAGGTGACTAACTTAAAGAAAGGTGCACATGAGGTCAGAGAGATGGTTAAATATTACCTCAGCTAGGGTGGAGTGGATAAACATGTCTTGCTGCAACATGTGCAGACCGTGTCACCCCTTGTGTATGTGTGTAAGTGAGACTAACAAGTTAGTTACTTTTTCCATTAAAGGCCCGGTTCAAGAGTCAAGCTTTCACCTGCTTTCTGAAGTAGAGATAGTCTTGTGTTAAGTGGAGCCTTTCAGGGAGTGCATTCCAGAGTATGGGGGCTACTCCAGAGAAGGCTCGCTTGCGGGTATCACATTGTATAATGTCTTTTGGAGAGGGTGTGGTTAGTGATAGTCCTTGAGAGGATCTTAGTGTCCTTGGAGGTGTGTAGAGGATCATCCTATTCTTCAAGTATCCGGGGCCATTTCTTTTAAGGGCCTTGAAGATAAGACAAAGAATTTTAAATTTAGCCCTATATTGTAAGGGCAGCCAGTGAAGTTTTTGGTCTTGTTAGCATTTAACCTAAACATATTAGTATTTGCCCATCTTTGAATTTTATCCATTCAGCAGAACATTTTCTCAAAAGTATCCTCCAATTTAGAGCATATTTGAACCAGCATTAATATATCATTAATATATCATGATCATATGAAAATAATCTGTCACTGTCAGACAATGAAATTATTCCCAGAGAGCTCATAAACAAACTAGACAGCATGGGTGATAGGGGTGAAGCCTTGGGTACATCACGAGTCAGACAGAAACTATGAGAAAATTTGCCATTTTTCCAAACACAGTAGCATCGATTGAGCAAAAAATCCTTAAACCAACTCAGAACAGATCCTATCATCCCAATTTCACTTAATCTCTGCTATAGTAAGTCATGATCTACAAAGTCAAATGCAGCAAACATGTCATACTATAATAAAATGACCTGTTTATCCCAACTTAAAGATTTTCTTATCTCTGAGATCATTGTTAACAACAAGGTTTCAGTGCTGTGTTTAGCTCTGAAGCTAATTTGTGAATAATATAAACATACATTTTTTTCTATATATTCAGATAATTGCCTACTTATAAATATTTCCAAATGTTTAGAGAAAAATAGAATACCCGCAATGGACCAGATTCTATATATGACTCTGGAAAATTCCGCTGAAGAGAATCACTGCCTAGACGTATTCTGGAAACCATACTTAAAGTTACACACGGTTTATAGAAATATGCCTAGGCATCAGAAAAAGATAGTTAAGCACATTGTCCTGCTTATAATCGAAATAGAAAAACGCCTATAATGTGACCCAAATCGGGAGATAGACGTTTATCTCACAAAAACGAATAAAGCGGTATAATCAAAAGCCGAATTTGGACGTTTTCAACTGCACTCCGTCGCGGATGCGGACAAAGTTGATGGGGGCGTGTCGAAGGTGTGGTGAAGGCAGAACTGGGGCATGGTTATCGGCTGATCAGAGATGGGCGCCTTTCGCCGATAATGGAAAAAAAATATGCGTTTTTAGCAAGAATTTAGGGCACTTTTCCTGGACCCTGTTTTTCCATGAATAAGGCCCCAAAAAGTGCCCTAAATGACCAGATGACCACTGGAGGGAATCGGGGATGACCTCCCCTGACTCCCCCAGTGGTCACAAACCCCCTCCCACCACAAAATATGCAGTTTCACAACTTTTTATTTTCACTCTCAAATGTCATACCCACCTCCCTGGCAGCAGTATGCAGGTCACTGCAGCAGTTATTAGGGGGTGCAGTGGACTTCAGGCAGGTGGACCCAGGCCCATCCCCCCCTCCACCTGTTACACTTGTGCTGGTAAATGGGAGCCCTCCAAACGCCCCCCAAACCCACTGTACCCACATGTAGGTGCCCCCCTTCACCCCTTAGGGCTATAGTAATGGTGTAGACTTGTGGGCAGTGGGTTTTGAGGGGGATTTGGGGGGCTCAACATCCAAGGGAAGGGTGCTATGCACCTGGGAGCTGTTTTACCTTTTTTTTTTTTTTTTTTTTAAAGTGCCCCCTAGGGTGCCCGGTTGGTGTCCTGGCATGTGAGGGGGACCAGTGCACTACGAATCCTTGCCCCTCCCACGAATAAATGTCTTGGAGTTATTCGTTTTTGAGCTGGGCGTTTTTGTTTACCAGCGATATTTTTCGAAAATACGGTTCGGTCCGCCCCTTCACGGACCCGTTCTCGGAGATAAATGCCCATGGAGATAGACGTTTCCGTTCAATTATGCCCCTTCACATGAACCACGCCTAAGGTTTCACGTGGTTTATAGAATATGCCTAGATTTTGAACAATGCTTACATATATTCTATAAAATGTCACCTAAAGGTAGGCGCAGTGTATAGAATATGCTTATGTTGGATTCTATGTACCGTGCCGAAGTGATCGGTGCTGATATGATGTTAACACGTCATGATGTCATAATATCATATCCATGGGGACACTGACAATAATGAAGAGAAAAAGGAGGATGCCCAACTTCACCTTTGCTGACACAAAAATCCTTGTGAGACTCTTCCTGTGCAAGGAAAAGTTCTGCTTCATCCTCCTAGGCCACCACAGTTCATATCTGCAGTATAGAAGGGCCTGGGAGTGACTGACAATGAGCTACAACTCCCATGCCTTTCTCATCATGGGTACTGTACACAACTAATGTTTAGGATTGTAGTGGTTTACTTGCTTCCCAGCTTAGGGATACCTGATAGGCAGGATACAGCAGTTCCAGCTAAATGTATTCTTCAACACCAACTGGTGTGTTTGGAATTTCTTCATATTCTTATTATTGTTTGCACTGGATACTCAAAGCGCTAAAATTCTTTTTAGTACACTAGTAACCCACTCCTCATTGGTCTAGAAATGTGTAGAGAACATCTGATTAGAAACTGTGTTTTCAGACCTAAATTTTTGCATATGCTTTTCCAATACTGAAATCTTGCAATAAGATTTCAGTGACTGTTTTCAGAGCCAGACCCTATGCCAACATGGCCAGGTTTTGTTATGAATGGTAGTGGTCCCAATAAGATAACTGTAGCACTAAGGCCTGGGTACTGGTGATGGGATTTGAGCTCCCCACCCCAGAAGGGCAGGGAAACTTTTCTAACCATTTCACCACCTCCTTCCTTAAGTACCAAACCCTCTCACAGTGAGAAAGGCTGCGTCCATGAAGAGGAATGAGCTAAATAAATGCAGATGGGAGGGTGCCTATGCAGGGCCAGTGCTAGGGTCTCTGACACCCCCTGCAAACTATCAGTTGGTCCCCCCCCCGGTCCAACATCTCCCTTCTCTCTTCTCCCTTCCCCCTTCTCCAACCCGGCTCCCTTTTTCAGCTCAGTGCATTAAAAGGTGAAGAACAAAAGGGTTTTGTTTTTTTTACTCAATTTATTTGAAAGCTTCCTATATGTACATATAAATATCATGAAATAAAATTGAATATCACTAAAACTGCTTAAAAAATTATTGTAGCTGGTGGAAACAGCACTAATAAAGGCTACATTTTGTGCTCCTTTTTCTATACTGATCTATACAATACAGTAATACATGGCCAAATTTCAGTGAGGATATCCTCTTTACTGATGGGTTCCTCTTAATTGTTGCTGTATTCTGCCTTGGGAAGCCTGGTGTTATAAAGATTGGAAGTAAAATTAAACTCTCCTTTCATTGGGGCACATGGAATCACATCTTCACCTCATCTCATGTACAAATGGAATATTCTGTTTTGAGCATGTTTCAGAAACAAGTGGTTTTCATAAGAAAATAATAAAAATAAATATTTTTTCATGCAGATCTCTCATTTATTTAAACATAACTAAATTTTCTATAAGCCTCTAATGCAGTCAATTGATTTTCTAATATTTTGTCCTTGTGATGAGTGTCTTATACTGTGTCAAAACCTGTCCCCCTCCCCCCACTGCCACAGTTGCCTTCGCCACTATCCCCCTCCTAGGATCCCATTCTTTAGCAGTCAGATTATGTTAAATAAAGTTAATGAATATTGGTCTGTAGACAAGCAGAACTATTAGAGCAAGCTGGATATTCCAAGAAAGAATGCAGAATGATTACTATTTGTCATTAGCTCATCAGCAAATGTGACAACTATGTAAAGACAAGAAGCAGTTGATTGAAAACAAGCCTGCTGAAATTTTGAAAAATGATAACAGAAAACCTACCCTCTGAGAACAGTTGGATAGTTATACTGTTATAGGATGAATACTGTATTCATACAGCCTAATGAAATTGAATTGATGCAATCAATTATCCTCTCTAATTCAATTTCTTTCTTATTTTTACAGTATCCTAACATAACCTAGTAAGATAGTAATTGACAGCAGATAAAGATCAGTATGACCCATCTAGTCTGCCCAGGAAAGTGGCCCAGTTTGCCCCTCCTACTTTGTGCAGGTCACCCCCTCGATGTCTTTGTTGCACCTTGCATTCCATCCTCTTGCTATATAGGAATCCTTTGTGTTTATCTCATATCTTTTTCAATTCCATCTCTGTTTTGGGTCCCACCAGCAGGGTAGTCCAGGTATCTACCACCCTTTCTGTGAAAAAGTATTTCCTAAAGTAGCATTTAAATTTATCTCCTTCAGCTTCATTTCATGTCCTTTAGTCCTATAGCTTCCCTGTCTTTGGAAAAGATTTTTCAGTTAAATAACGCAGTACTTTTCAGGTATTTAAATGCCTGTGACATATCTCCCTGTCCCTCCTCTCCTCTTGGATTTGCCCTCTTCTCTTGGATGTGCCTATTCATGCCTTCATAGATCTTCTGGCACAGACCCTATATCATTTTGGTCAATTTCCTCCAGATCACTTCAAGCCTTTTTATGTCCATAGTTAGAGTTGGTCTCCAAAATTTAATATAGTACTACTCCAAATGAGGCATCACTACCTTCTCCTTTTTGCTGAATGTGCAACTCTTTGTGCAGCCTAGCATCTATCTGGCTTTGGCCATCACCTTATCACATTGTTTTTCCACCTTATGATCCTCAGACACTATCATCCTGTAGGAATAATATATTTTTATTCTCCACCAATTACCTATAAGGTAATATCATAAGCATAAGAATATGTAAGAAAAAGGGGGAATTAAATATTATATTTGTTGAATTACATTAACCTGCACTGCAAGGTTTAAAGACGTGCTCGGAACATAAAGACCATATATTTAACTTTAAAAAGGTTTATTTACAATACAGGTAATCCTATATAATAATTCTCACCACCAGCGTTCTAATGTGGGACTGCCTGTGTCCATGGCTCCTGGAGTTGCTGAGCTAGGCTCCATAGCCAGGATGACGTCATTCACAGCAGATTCCCAGGCAGGGGGAGGAGTAGGGAAACACGCGTGTTTCCCTACTCCTCCCCCTGCCTGGGAATCAGCTGTCAGTGTGCCACTCCCTGCCACTTCGGAGCAAGTGGCAGGGAGCGGCGCATCAAAAAACTACAAGCGAGGCACCACAGAACCCCCCCCTCCCTCGGGGCATCACCCAAGCCCCCCCCCCGGCACATCAAACACCCCCTCCCCCCCGAAGCACATCAAACACCCCTCCCCCCACCCAAAGCACATCAACACCCCCCCCCCCCCCCCCGGGCACATCAACCCTCTCGCCACCCGCAGCTGCCACTGGTAACGCTGTCCGGCCGCTGCTGCTTCTCCTGTTGAGCAGCAGCGGCCGCTACAAAAAGAAAAAAAAGCATAAATGTTTTAAAACCCAGCCCAAATCATTCGCAAATGCCCGAGTCTTAAAACGCAGTCTCTGCAGCTGCTCCTCCTCTCACCTCCATGTCACTGCCCCTGGAGTAAGACCCCGGAGGAGCACAGCGACGTGACAGGCGAGAGGAGAAGCAGCTGCAGAGACTGCGTTTTAAGACTCGGGCATTTGTGAATGATTTGGGCTGGGTTTAAAAACAGTTATCGCTTTTTTCTTTTTGTAGCGGCCGCTGCTGCTCAACAGGAGAAGCAGCAGCGGCCAGACAGTGTTACCACTGGCAGCTGCAGGTGGCGAGGGGGTTTGATATGCCGGGGGGGGGGAGGGGAGGGTCGCTGGACATGGGTAGCTGGAGGGGGGGAGAGGAGGGTTGCTGGACATGGATGGCTGGAGGGGGGCAGGGGAGAGGGAGGTGGGGAGGGGGTCCTGAGACCAGAGAGGTGGGGGTGGGGAGGGGGGCCCTGCAAGAGGGGGGTGGGGGCTCACAATCACTCACTCACTGTCTCTCACATGCACTCTCTCTGACACACTCCCTGTCTATCACACTCTATCTCTGTCACACACACACAGTCTCACACACACACAGGCACTCTCTCTCACACACAAACACACAAACATGCTGTCTCTGTCTGTCTCTCATTCTCTCTCTGACACACACACTTCATCTCTCACACACTCTCTCTCTCTCTCAAACATACACACTCCGAGGAAAACCTTGCCTGTTTCATTTGTGTCAGAAATGGGCCTTTTTTACTAGTGTAATAATGTTACAAGAGAGAGGCAGTTTTTAAGAATCTTATCATAAGTTGAAATGTGCTTTCAAGCTATCAAGTCTGAATTATAAATTATGCTGGATATGGTAACTCATTTTGATAGAGTCTGCTGGTAGCAGGTGGAAGTGATGAAGGAGATCCTCTCTGCTAAAGAAGTCTTTTGTTGCAAAGTTGTTGCCGGAGCCTGGAGAAAGTCTTGTCAGGGTGTGTGTAATATCCAGCAGAGAGGCAGGAGGTAGATCCAAAGAGAGAGAGAGACCGGTCAGGAATCGATGAGCCAAGTGACCAGAGGGAAGAAGCCAGCAGCTAGATAATTCCAACCCCTTTTGTAGTAGCTGGTCCCATCCACCTCTAGCAACTGGCTTCACCAATTATAGTCATCTATTTTTAGCAACTGGTCACATGTTTAATGACATCATCTGGACATCTGCTGGTCCATTGTCTGAGAGTAAGTGGACTTAGAAGGGCTTTTCAGTCTGAGTCTTTGTCTGAGAATAGGTGGAGGTTCACTGTCTTTTGTTAGGTGTAGTCTCTGTGATTGATTCTTTGGAGATGTGTTGATGGGCTTAAGTAAACACTCACAGAAGGTGAGCTCTCCACAGGAAAACCAACGGTAGGCAAAACAAACAGTGGATCCAATAAAGGTCCTCTCACAATGAGTGTCTTCCTGAACAAGGTCTTTATTAACAATAGCACAATTGACCCGACACGTGACGTGTTTCGGCCGTGAGGCCTGCGTCAGGGGTCTAGTATTATCTGAAGAAAAAATGCCCTTGGAGGAAGGAGAGTCTGGAGGGACCAGCACACCAGATACCTCTTTTAGCAGTTTTAGTGCTGGTTTTTCACCTGACCCTCAAGGCATTTTTTCTTCAGATAATACTAGACCCCTGACGCAGGCCTCACGGCCGAAACACGTCACGTGTCGGGTCAATTGTGCTATTGTTAATAAAGACCTTGTTCAGGAAGACACTCATTGTGAGAGGACTTTTATTGGATCCACTGTTTGTTTTGCCTACCGATGGGCTTAAGTAACCACCCAGCTAGTTTTTGGTTATCAGTAGTTTTCATGGGGAAGTGAAGTCTTTGGAGCTGTATATTTTTTTTATATTTGTATCTGATCCAGCAAAATCAATAACTCTGATAATTAAACTCATATCATGCTACAATCCCAATGTCTTTCTCCTGCTCCGGGCACATCAGCCTCTTACCACCTATCATACACTGCTCTTTTGGTTTTCTGTTCCCCAGATGCATCACTCTACACTTCCAGTAGAAGTCCACCGAAGTGGAGAACTCTGAGATCCCACGGGATTTGGCAAACAGCAGAAAACAAGTAGGAAATCGACCATGGACTCTTTGTACTTTAAAGAAGATTTATTGATAAAAAAGATTCGACATGGCACTGTGTTTCAGCCTATGGCCAGTTGATGACAAATAGATGACAAAATCTCCATTGCAGTATTTTTTTTCAAAGCAAAAAAACATTAAAGAAAGGGTCTATAAAGGATATACCATATGATTAAGAATGTGTGTGTAGATAGATAGATAGATAGATAGATAGATAGATATTCTTAATCGTATGGTATATCCTTTTTAGACCCTTATTTAATGTTTTTTGCTTTGAATAAACATACTGTATTGGAGATTTGGGGGATCATTTTTGAAATAGATGGGCATCCTTCTCCCAGGTATGTCCAAATCGGTATAATTGAAACCCGATTTAGGACGTCTCCAACTGCACTCCGTCGCAAGGATGACCAAAATTCAAGTGGGCATGTCGGAGGCATAGTGAAGGCGGAACTGGGGCGTACCTAACACTTGGATGAATTTGACCCATAATCGAAAAAACAAGGACGTCCCTGACAAACACTTGGACGTTTTCACCCGGACGTGTTTTTCTTACGACTAAGGCACAAAAAGGTGCCCGAAATGTCTAGATGACCACTGGAGAGAATCGGGGATGACCGCCCATTATTCCCCATCCTCAAAAAACATGTTTCAAAATATGTCGTGCAAGCCTCTATGCCAGCCTCAGATGTCATACTCAGGTCCATGACAGCGCATGCAGGTCCCTGGAGCAGTTTTAGTGGGCACTGCAGTGCACTTCACACATGCGGACCCAGGCCCATACCCCCCCTACCTGTTACAGTTGTGGAGGGAACAGCGAACTCTTCAAAATCCACCACAAACCCACTGTACCCATATATAGGTGCCCCCCTTCACCCGTAAGGGCTATGGTAATGGGTTTTGGGGGGGCTCAGCACACAAAGTAAGGGATCTATGTTCCTGGGAGCATTTTATGAAGTCCACTGCAGTGCCCCCTAGGGTGCCCGGTTGCTGTCCTGGCATGTCAGGGGGACCGGTGCACTACAAATGCTGGCTCCTCCCATGACCAAATGGCTTGCATTTGACCGTTTTTGACATGGTCGTCTTTGGTTTCAAAAAGTCAGAAATGTCCATGTCTAGGGATGACCAAATCTCAAGATGTCCAAATTTAAGGATTTGGACATCTCTGACGGTATTTTCAAAACGAAAGATGGACGTCCATCTTTTTTTTGAAAATACGGGTTTCCCCGCCCCTGGATTTCGCCATTTTGCAAGGACGTCCAAATCGCAACTTGGACGTCCCGTTCGAAAATGCCCCTCTTTGTCATCTATTTGTCATCAACAGGTTGGTTGATTGTGTGAATTATGCATACTTTAAATAAAAAAAGTAAACAATAAATAAACAAATTATATAAGTGTAACCCTGGTCTCATCAGTCCGGGCACCAGCTAACTTGTCGCGGGTGAGAGGCACCCGAGACCAGGTCCACAAAGAAACTTCCAATGTTCACCAAAAGCACTACAGCTTTATTAGTCACACGCACTGAGCTAATCCCAAACCACTTTCTTTAAATGTCTGTCCACTTTTCTCACCTTGGGAAGCTTCTCATCTCCTGCTTTCCCTCGTTTGATCCAGGGCTTCTCCAATGGTTACTTTGGCACTGGGGCCCCCTTTAACCAAGCTGCGGCAAAAGGGGGCCTGCGTTAGCATTGGTGCGTGTTTTATACGCGCACCGAGGCCCCCTTTTAACGCAGCTGGTAAAAGGGCCGGTCTCGCTTTCCTTCAGGAAATGGCCAGGTGGCAAGTAAAGCACTTGCCGTGTGGCCATTTTGGGAGGGAGCCCTTACTGCCACCCATTGAGGTGATGGTAAGGGCTTCCGAGCTAACCCAGCGGTAACCGGGCAGCGCACGGTACTGCCCGATTACCACCGGGTACTATCAAGCACTACAAATTTGCGTAGCGCCGGAAATGACGGCGCAGTGGGAAGGGGGGGAAGTACTGCCGGGCTGCTGCATTAGCCTGATGGTACTTCCTAAATAGCGAGCTGTAAGCCCGCATTGGGCTTACCGCTGCTTAGTAAAAGGAGCTCTGGGTTTCTTAACCAGCAGCCAAACACCTCATCAGGGCACAGGATATGCATCACCCCTTCAACAGCTGGACCTGTGCAGATGTGAAGGCTTCAGAGCAGGCGGTCAACCTCTGGACTCTTTACCACCCACTCAAATGTCAATGGCATGGGGATGTCCAGATCTACTTCTCCCATAACCAGGCACAAGTACTCCAGCTTGGTGGTGTGTTTTGAAAGGCCCATCTCCAGATCTTTTGGCACTTTCCAAATAATGCAGTGTTTCTTCTGGTGTAGGGATAGTCCACCACCCAGTTTTTTCTCCAGGTTCACATGAATGGATTCTGGCATTGGGGTCATTGCTCTCATCTCCAGCGGTACCCCCTCCAAGGGCACCACTAGCTCCTTCTTAACTGAGCTCATCCTAACATCCACTCCAGGATGCCTTCCGGGCTGCTCGCAGTTACAGATGTTGATATCTGGGGGGGGGGGGGGGGGGGGGGGTTCTGGCACTTGAATCTCCTTTGCCATCACTTCCCCAACTCTTTTTTGGTGTTTCCACTGGCTTTCGCCTCCAGGTCTCAAACAGGTCTTTGGGCTTGCCGGCTTGGGCGGCTCCATTCCAGCCACCTCCATCCTTTCAGGGCCTTCCACCAAGGAGGTCGAGGCTGGGAACTTGATCTTTCTCTTCTCCTGGATCCGTGTCCAAATGTAGCTCCAGTCACTTTGAGCCTCTCTGGCCTTGCCAGGTGCTGGAGGCTTAGCAGCAGGGAGCTTTGAGCTCTCCTCCCTCCGGTAGAATCCACAGGAATGGCAGCACAGGTGCACTGAGATCGGGTCACTCCAGAATTGGCATCCCTGGCAGAATTGGCATCCCAAGGAACAGAAGGGCCCTTATTCTAAGCTGCACTAAGAAATGGGCTTAGCATACACTTATGTGGGTATTTCACGTATGGTAAGTCCATTTATAGTACAACCATAAAATCGGCCTTTTTCTATTTTTTTTTTTGGGGGGGGGGGCTGTGTGCTAATGTTAGCATTAACATGTGACCATTAAAAAAATTAATAAGGGCTCCTGCATTAAGGGGACCTTTTGACAAGCTGCTGTAGGGCTATCGCAAGCTTGGCATGCGGCGATTCGGCCCTACCACTGGGCTACCGCAGGAGTCTGGCAGTAGTGCCAAATCCTGCCGCAGGACATTTCCAGCTTCAAAAGATTATTTTGAATTTCTTAGCACCAGGTGCTTACCCGGTGGTAATAAGGCAGCGCTACATGCTGCTCGTTACCATCAGGTTAACGCTGGAACACTTACCGCCTCCTGAATAGGCAGCGGTAAGCACTCCCCCCAGAAATGGCCATGTGGCAAGTGTTACAGTTACCGCACCACCACTTCCATTTTTTAAAAGTCCTTTTGCTGGCAACCCCGCACACTGACACCACCGCAGGGGTCCTTTTACCACTGCTTGGTAAAAGGACACCTAAGTCTGCATCATTCAGTTAGCACATCTTAATGTCAGCTCACAAGCTGAATACTGCATCCGCAACCATTCGCTGCCCCTGACATTCCCCCTCCCAAAGCTGTTTTTTAAAAATAATTACTGTGTAGTTAGCCCACACAGATGGCAAAACTAATACAGAACAGTTCAGCACATCCTGCAATAGGCCATTTTTGCTGCTTAGTAAAAGAGCCCCAGAATTTTCTTTCCTTCTTCCTATTTACTTGATCTGGGGAATGTGCTTCGCCTGTAAATTCTTTACTTCCACTCTGGGTTAATAGGTCAAAGGGTAATTGACATCCTAGGTTTACTCCAGGTCTGTCAGCTAGCTCAATTTGATATTTGATTCTCAAGATTTTTGTTTAATGTATTTTGCTCTAATTTTTGCTTAAATCTGTTCCCATGTTGATTTCTCTCTGTAAAAGTTGGATGGAAATAAATGTTTTGGATAAGGAAATGATCTGGGAACTTTGCCTCAGTAAGGAAGACTGTACTGTGTAATTCTTTGCAACAAGAACCTATAAAATATAAGTTATCAGAAAACACTTCCAGCATCTAAAGAGAGGCGTTCAAGTGCAGTTGAATGGATAAAGAGATGTAATTATTGCTTTTTCTATATTTTCTTCTCTAGAAGACGATACATTTCTTAAATCTTACCAATTATCATCATACTGCCACCACCACCTTAAGACTCATAGTAGCTTTACATGCTAAATTAACCTCCCAAGCTAAGTTTCCTTCATCAGTGAAACTTTCCCACAGCTGTTTTGAGCAGCTTGTGGAGCCTTGTGCCTGTGAAATTTGATTAGGGACTGTTTGCCCAAAGGAAAAATGAAGGTTTTGATTAAGATTTATAAAAGAAAGAGCAGGATGTTTTTCTGTATGTTCATCTGCATTCAAGCTCGACAAACTGAGGTCAGTCTCTTTCCTCCTACTGCAGCTGAAATAAAACCAGCTTCATTTGTGAAGCTCATCCAAATGTCGAGGACTTTGCCATTTTGCGAAATAGTGATATTTCAATTAAGAGTAAGATTGATTTCAGAGACATTTCATTGTGCTAGGTTTATTCTAGTACATAAGTAATGCCACACTGGGAAAAGACCAAGGGTCCATCGACCCCAGCATCCTGTCCACGACAGTGGCCAATCCAGGCCAAGGGCACCTGGCAAGCTTCCCAAACATACAAACATTCTATACATGTTATTCCTGGAATTGTGGATTTTTCCCAAGTCCATTTAGTAGCGGTTTATGTCTAACCCCTTTTTAAACTCTGCCAAGCTAACCGCCTTCACCATGTTCTCCGGCAACGAATTCCAGAGTTTAATTACGCGTTGGGTGAAGAAAAACTTTCTCTGATTTGTTTTAAATTTACTACACTGTAGTTTCATCGCATGCCCCCTAGTCCTAGTATATTTGGAAAGCGTGAACAGATGCTTCACATCCACCTGTTCCACTCCACTCATTAATTTTATATACCTCTATCATGTCTCCCCTCAGCCGTCTCTTCTCCAAGCTGAAAAGCCCTAGCCTCCTTAATCTTTCTTCATAGGGAAGTCGTCCCATCCCCACTGTTTTCCATATCTTTCCTAATAATACCCAACATTCTATTTGCTTTCCTAGTCGCAGCAGCACACTGAGCAGAAGGTTTCAGCGTATTATCGACGACGACACCCAGATCCCTTTCTTGGTCCGTAACTCCTAACGTGGAACCTTGCATGACGTAGCTATAATTCGGGTTCTTTTTTCGCACATGCATCACCTTGCACTTGCTCACATTAAACGTCATCTGCCATTTAGCCGCCCAGTCTCCCAGTCTCGTAAGGTCCTTCTGTAATTTTTCACAATCCTGTCGCGATTTAACAACTTTGAATAACTTTGTGTCATCAGCAAATTTAATTACCTCGCTAGTTACTCCCATCTCTAAATCATTTATAAATATATTAAAAAGCAGCAGTCCTAGCACAGATCCCTGAGGAACCCCACTAACTACCCTTCTCCATTGTGAATGCTGCCAATTTAACCCCACTCTCTGTTTCCTATCCTTCAACCAGTTTTTAATCCACAATAGGACATTTCCTCCTATCCCATGACCCTCCAATTTCCTCTGTAGCCTTTCATGAGGTACCTTATCAAACACCTTTTGAAAATCCAGATACACAATATCAACCGGCTCCCCTTTGTCCACAGGTTTGTTTACTCCTTCAAAGAATTGAAGTAAATTGGTCAGGCAAGATTTCCCCACACAAAATCTATATGTGTTTCTCTTAGAAACACCTTTGTACTAGTAACAGAAAAGAACCAGTTGGCTTATCCAGTCTGCCCAAATGTTTTCTTCTGCCAATTTGCATAGATGTGAATAAAAATACTTAAGCAAATATGAGCTTCCCTCACCCCCATGTCTTTTATGCAACTTCTCAGCCCTTTTTCTTCTATATCTATGCCAAGGAGATTTCAGTTCTGTTAAAGTGCTGGCTCTTACCACCTCTACTTATAGACTATTTCAGGCCTTGTTGTCCAATACTTAATCTAATACCTATCTAGGCCTAACGCAGCCATACCACTTTGCTCTAATCATTAGTTTTTAGTCTCTTTTTAACATTTACAGGAGGAAATTATCAATGTGAATTATTTTACCACTTACTTGGGCTATTTTAGCACAGGTTTCATTTTATGCTATGAAACTAAGGGGGGATTCATCAAGTGAAGTTAGGGCTTTAAGTCTACTACTACTACTATAAATCATTTCTATAGCGCTACCAGTCGTACGCAGCGCTTCACAATTGAACATGAAGAAAAGACAGTCCCCTGCTCAAAAGAGCTTACAATCTAAATCAGGACAGACAGACAGGACCAATAAGGGATAAGGGTAGTACAGACAGAAGGACACATAGGGTAAGGGACTATTGAAGAGAGGAAGACAAGATAAAGGTTACGAGCAAGTGACAAGTTAGGTGTTAAAAGCAGCATCAAACAGGTAGGTCTTTAGCCCGGATTTGAAGGCGGCCAGGGATACAGCTAGAACTACGGCCAGCACCCGAATTGAGCCAATGGTAGTTCCAGATTGGTGCGCGGTAAGCCCATGGTGTGCTTACCACTGCTTAGTAAAAGGGCCCCTTAATGAGCCAGATGGGCACGAATGAACACATATCCCTATAATACATAAATGATTCAACACTGAGTCTACTACTACTACTACTACTTAACATTTCTAAAGCACTACTAGGGTTACGCAGCGCTGTACAGTTTAACAAGGAAGGATAGTCCCTGCTCAAAGGAGCTTACAATCTAAAGGAAAAAATGTAAAGTTGGGGCAGTCTAGATATCCTGAATGGAGGTATAATGGTTATGTGCTGAAGGCGACATTGAAGAGGTGGGCTTTGAGTAAGGATTTGAAGATGGGCAGCGAGGGGGCTTGGCGTATGGGCTCAGGGAGTTTATTCCACGCATAGGGTGAGGCGAGGCAGAAAGGGCGGAGTCTGGAGTTGGCGGTGGTGGAGAAGGGTATTGAGAGGAGGGATTTGTCCTGTGAGCGGAGGTTACGGGTAGGAGTGTAAGGGGAGATGAGGGTAGAGAGGTAATGAGGGGCTGCAGATCGAGTGCATTTGTAGGTAAGTAGGAGAAGCTTGAACTGTATGCGGTATCTGATCGGAAGCCAGTGAAGTGACTTGAGGAAAAGGGTGATATGGGCATATCGGTCCTGACGGAGGATAAGACGTGCAGCAGAGTTCTGAACGGATTGAAGGAGGGATAGATGGCTAAGTGGGAGGCCAGTGAGGAGTAGGTTGCAGTAGTCAAGGCGAGAGGTAATGAGAGAGTGGACGAGTGTTCGGGTGGTATGCTCAGAGAGGAAAGGGCGAATTTTGCTGATGTTATAGAGAAAGAAGCGACAGGTCTTGGCTATCTGCTGGATATGCGCGGAGAAGGAGAGGGAGGAATCGAAGATGACTCCGAGGTTGCGGGCAGATGAGACGGGGAGGATGAGGGTGTTATCAACAGAGACAGAGAGAGGAAGGAGAGGAGAAGTGGGTTTGGGTGGAAAGACAATAAGCTCGGTCTTAGCCATGTTCAGTTTCAGGTGGCGGTTGGACATTCAGGCAGCAATGTCAGATAGGCAGGCCGATACTTTGGCCTGGGTTTCCGCAGTGATGTCCAGTGTGGAGAGGTAAAGCTGGGTGTCATCAGCATAAAGATGATATTGGAAACCATGGGATGAGATCAGCGAACCTAGGGAAGAGGTGTAGATTGAAAAAAGAAGGGGTCCAAGGACAGATCCCTGAGGAACTCTAACAGAGAGCGGGATGGGGGTGGAGGAAGATCCTTGAGAATGTACACTGAAGATGCGGTGGGAGAGATAAGAGGAGAACCAGGAGAGGACAGAGCCCTCGAATCCAAATGAGGACAGTGTGGCAAGAAGTAAGTTGTGATTGACAGTGTCAAAAGCGGCGGATAGGTCGAGGAGGATGAGGATGGAGTAATGACCTTTGGATTTGGCAAGGAACAGGTCATTACAGACTTTAGATAGTGCCGTTTCTGTCGAGTGTAGAGGGCAAAAGCCGGATTGAAGCGGATCAAGGATGGCATGAGAGGAGAGAAAATCAAGGCAACGGCTGTGAACGGCGCGTTCAAGTATCTTGAAGGGTAGGAGGGAGATGGGGCGGTAGTTGGAAGGACAGATAGGGTCTAGTGATGGCTTTGTTGAGAAGCGGTGTGACTACAGCATGCTTGAAGGTGTCAGGGACAGTTGCAGTGGAGAGAGAGAGGTTGAGGATATGACAGATGGGGGGGAGTGACAGTAGGAGAGATGGTGTTTAGTAAGTTGGTGGGGATGGGATCAGAGGAACAGGTGATGCATTTCGAGGAGGAAAGAAGGTGGGCGGTTTCCTCCTCGGTGATATCAGGAAAAGAGGAGAAGGAGGCCTGGGTTGGTTGGTTGAGGGAGTGGGTTAAAGGGTGAAGAGGAGGAGGTGGCTTGGTAGTGAATTCAAGGTTGATCTTCTGCACCTTGTCACGGAAGTAGTCAGCTAGTGATTGAGGAGAGAGTGAGGGGGGGATGGGAGCAGAGGGCACTTTGAGGAGGGAGTTAAGGGTGGCAAAGAGACGACGAGGGTTGGAGCCGAGAGAATTAGTCAATTAGGTGTAATAGTCCTGTTTGGCAAGGAATAGGGAGGACTGGAAGGAGGATAGCATGAATTTGTAATGAATGAAGTCGGTATGGTTGCGAGATTTCCTGCAGAGGCATTCGGCAGATCGGGCGCATTAATTGGCCCTTAATACGACTTAAACAGTCCTAATGACGCTTTTCTAAAAATACTGTGGCAATATTTAAGTCACCACGGGTTAGTTAGTAATGAAATGCAAAATATGTAACACAATTTGCGGTGATGCATTGCTTTTTGCTGGGGTTATTTTACTATCCAGGACCACCAGGGTAGAGGTCTTCTGGGGTCCAGGGGCTCTTCGGGCAGGGGTGATACCCAGTCGCTCCTGCCCTGTTCAGTGCCACCTTCAAAATGGTGCCCCTAGTGGTAGTATCATGTTACTACTGCTAGGTGATCATATTCCATATAAGGGGTACCAAGGCACAACCTGAGAAGCAATATATATCTAAATCAACCATAAAAAAACCACACCACCTAATAAAAAGACAAATAATTTAAAACCTCATACCTCCCTTAAAGACAAAGAATTAATCAACCATAAAAATGCACATAATCTACAAATTAATAATTCGGGGACATGGTACATGCACCATAACCAGATCCAACAGACGCACCGCTACAGACATGAACCAAATCCGACTCATACCTATATGGAGAACAAAAAGACTGTATAGACATACCACAATGACCCAACATCCAACCATTAAACTAAGTATTAACTATCTTAATATAATTGACTGCAGCAGTGAAGGTAGCGGAGGCAGTAACTAATCCCAACCATAAGAAGGGACTGCAAAAATAGAGGCTACAGCCTGATTCCAACCATCATAATAGAAAAAATTAATAAAATGAAGATTTACATTAAATTTAGGGATACACACTCATCACACCACCCAGGCTACCAAAAACACACTCATAGGAACACACACGCACAAGACCTATTTTCATCACACTGGGCTATTTCATGCCAGATCTGCCAGAAATAAATATGATATCGTAAGAGATCTCATAGAAGAAAAACATTACAATATAGTCTGTACTGTGGAAACTTGGATGGCCAAAGAGAACACAATCATACATCAACAACTGTGCCCCCAGAACTATTTAATACATTCTATACACAGAAGCGAGAAAAAAGGAGACAGAGTCTCTGTAATCTAGCCTTCTAACCTCTCACTAATCAACACTACAATAAACAAAGGCCTTGAAGGAATTTTTCTAAAATTTAAGTCTTGCCTCCACTCACATACATGAGCTATTCTACTCTATAGTGCTTTTTGTTTGCTGGTCTATGACCTTAGCATGTCGCAATCAGCAACAAGATATGCAATCATTCCCAATTCTGTCTTTAAAAATCCGCATTTGTCTGTTTTGACCATTTTTTCTATGCTTGCTGTGAACCATCTTATCTATAGTCCACTATTCTTTGCTACAACTATAATCCTTATGTTTAAGTTCACCATTGCTGTGTCCAGTGGCGTAGCAGGGGGGGCTGCCACCCGGGGCGGGGCGGTTCGCCGTTGCACCCCCCCGGGTGCAGCACGATGACACTCCCCCCCCCGCCCCCGACCAGCTCCCGCACCCTACCTTTAAAAAGAATATCAGAATCCGAGGCGAGGCGCAGCGCCTCACGCCTGCCCTGCACGTAAAAGAAATGTGGACCGTCGGGCCTTCCCTCGCTCTATCTGTCCCGCCCTTGCAGAAATAGGAAGTTGCATCAGCGGAGGGCAGGACAGATAGAACGAGGGAAGAAGGCCCGACGGTCCACATTTCTTTTACGTGCAGGCCAGGCGGGAGGCGCTTCGCCTCGCCTCGGATTCTGATATTCTTTTTAAAGGTAGGGTGCGGGAGCTGGTCGGGGGGGGGGGGTGTTGATGCGCCGAGGGGGGGAGCTGGCAGGGAGCACCCCCCCCCCCCTGAGCTGACACCTGGGGTGGACCGCCCCTCCCGCCCCCCCCCCCCCCCCCTTGCTACGCCACTGGCTGTGTCAGTTTCTTTAAAAAACCTATGTTCCTGAAGTAAAACTTTGCATTTTACACTTGTTTTTCCTTGTTTATTGATCTGATTTTTCAAGAATTTTGTCTTTGATTTTGCAAATTTTGTTGCTTTCTTAGCTGCAGAGACTCACTGATTCTCACTCATTCCTTCTATTCATCAGAATGCTCAGCAAAATTTAGAGACATTTGTCATCTTCATACTTTTGTGTGTGTTTGTGTCTGTTGATGCTATTATGCCCGGAGGCCTATGATAGTAGCTCTGCATGTATTTATTTCTATATGGCCCATGTATTATCTATTTCTGTAAGGCTGTCCTAAGTTAATTGGATATTTACCAAGTAACTGCAATGAATATCACTGATACTCGGATAATGATGCCAGGTATATCTATAAGCAAACAGGCAGATGGTCCACAAGGTCCAGTCTTTCTTGTTCTCCACACCATTCCTGCCATGATTTTCAGTACCACAATTAATCTAGGGTATATCTTTAAACGTTGTAGCCATCATTTAAGGGAAACATTGACCAAAGAGTTTTTAATATCAGGGGATATTCAAGTGCTGCACTTTATTTATCTTTGCTTTGTTTCTATGATTTTTCCCATGAGCAAAGTTAAAATAACAGGTCTACAGCTGCCTACCTCTCCCTAGTCCTTGTGTTACAGGACTACATCTACTCTTCTCCAGTCCCTCAGAATCCTCCTCATCTCTAAGAATTATTTGAACAGAGTTGCGAGGGGTGCAGCCAAACCATTCTTGAGCTCTTTTTATATTCAGAAGTAAACACGACTGGGTCTCATTCCCTTATCTGTTCTCATTTAAGTGATTCAAATACTTTCTCCTCTGTAGTTTATTTATTTATCTGTCTACTAAGATTTAATTACTGCTTTTTTTGAAGAAGTTCACCCAATGTGATGAAAATAGAGTTTTAAACTTAGCCCTGGATTGTTTTTTTTTTTTTTTTTTTGCAGAAACACATCTCTTATAACCTTCTACCAGTTGTGCTGCTGCATTCTAAATCAGTTGGAGTATGTAGGAGTGGTACAATAATTAGGCAGAGACATTCATAACCTTTTATGTTAGAACTCTGGAATTATTATCATTATGTGAAAATATGCCACCTGTAAGCAATTCTGAGTTCTCATTCTTTTATCTATGTACTGAAGAACCATAAAAACATATATCTATAAAAAGAATTATAAATTTATTAAAAGCTAATTAGTACAAGTTATCTACAAGAATGAAAAATACCATATAAGAAATAAAGTTCTTTGAAAATAAAACTTGTGCATATCAGAAATTAGTCAGTACAAACACATACTTTACCCTATAGGCTAATGCTTGGTCTGTCACCTCTTACTCATGACAATGTTTGACCATACAACTTGCATGTGTTGACAGGGACTCTCATGGATGATGGAAGAAGCAGAGTTTGTCTTGCTTGGGAAGGTTTAAGTGTTCACTGAGTTGGTAGAAGATCAGATGAAAGTCAGATGAGTTTCAAGAGGCTAAGAGAAGGGTCAGGAAAAGATCCCTTCCAGTTGGAGATGTCTGTCTTTATACCATTCTATTATCAGTAACAACTGATGTTCTGATAACATTTCAGTAGGTGATTGGCTTGAGTAACCACAGGAATTTCTTTGACATCATTCAAGATGCATATCTTGGAATTCAGGACTCCAAACAGTCTGGTGACATTATTTTGGGGAATGTGTCCAGAACCCAGGCTCAAATAAGCCTGACTCAGTCTTGATGGGTTGTTGCAACATGAAATTACTTTGTATTGCATTAGCCAATACTAGGGCACAGATCTCATTCAGACAGTCATGTCTGGATATGTCCTTAATTACAACATCAGTCTTAGAACTGTCTGTATTATAATGCATCAGGTACAGGAGAATTGTTGACTTCCTTCAGGTATCCCACAGGTGTACTCAGTCAAACTCTGTGATACGATGGCAGAGGCCTTGCAAACCTTTTGCAGTTACACCAGTGTAGAGTGCATTACAGTAATTTAACCTTGTTGTTATCATGGTGTGAACTACTCTGACAGGCCGTGCCTGCTCAGTGTATGGAGAGAGACAGCATAGTTGTCACAGATGACGGAGGCAGCTCCAGATGGTTGCTTGGATTTGGGGATCCACATGTGTTGAGTTTAGCTGTACCCCAAGGCTCCTGACCTGTGATTTAAGGGGGAGTTTGTAGCTCCCAAATGGGATTTTCATGTCAGGTATGTGACTACTTGTGCTAGGAACCCACAGGAGCTCAGTTTTACCTAGGTTCAGACAAAGCTTGTTGGTTTTAGCCTATTTTTGAATTGCTGTTAGACAGGCAGTCAATTTATTCAGGGATATAGGTAATTCTGGTTCAACAAGTATGAGTAGCTGCACATCTTCTATATACTGTAGATGTACAACTATGTATCCATCTACTGAACTAGCTTGGCTAGTGGCTTGAGGTAAATACTAAACAAAATAGACCACAGTATTGATCCTTGTGCTGCCCTGCAAATCAGTGCCCATGGTGGAAATGAGGTGCTGCTGAACAGAATGGACCATTGCCTACCTGATTCAGGCAAGTACTGTGCCACTGGTACCTGTTTCTGCCAGTTATGACAGCATAATGTTATGGTCCACTGTGTCAAAAACTGCTGAGAAATCCAATAATACTGATAGTGAGGTGAATCCCCATCTCAGTTCCAGTGAAGATCATCTAATACGGATACAAGGACCATCTCCATTCCATAACCAGGTCAGAATCCAGATTGACATGCATCTAGCCAGTTTCTCTCTTCTAGCCAGTCATTGAACAGAATGCAGACTGTTCTATATGTTTTCCTAGAAATGGGATGCTAGGTATTGGCTGTTAATTTTCAATCTTGTCCTGGTCAAAGCTGTTCTTCTTTAAGCACAGAACACACGACTGCCCTTTTTAATGCTGTTAGTGGTTTTCCATTAGAAAAATAAAAATAGTTCTATCTAAAGGGGAGGGGTCAAGGAACCAGATAGTTAGTCAAAGGCCCTCCTCTGTTATTGGGTTAAAAGAGTACCATATGTTTCTGTAAGGAGAGAGCAAGTTGCTGTGCACTTGATTA
The DNA here is from genome assembly GCF_901765095.1 of Microcaecilia unicolor. NCBI lineage: Eukaryota > Metazoa > Chordata > Amphibia > Gymnophiona > Siphonopidae > Microcaecilia > Microcaecilia unicolor. Next base: position 326,025,724 of record NC_044031.1, read on the forward strand.
ATTGACAGGAGACTAGGTAGAACTGTCTTTGGGTCCAGGTAGAAACTTTGAATTTTGGGGGGAAATATGGAGCAAAATCATTACAGTTTAGTTTTGAAATGGCAGACTGGTTCTGTTGTGTGGGTTGTAGTAGGCCATTTACTGTGTTGAATAGCTGCTTGGTTGAATTGGTGGCCTGTCCTCATTCCGGCTAACTTTATTCTATCTCCTTTTGGGTTCCATGCTTCGTGCTTAAGGATCCAAAGCTCTGGAGAGAACTAAAGGCGAACATTTTGAGTGGGGCATAAGACCTTTTTTAGTGGTGCAATTTTCTCTGTGGTCTCAGGCAATATGTATTCCAATTATCAACCTGCTCTGACACTGTAGTTGCCTTTCATCCACATGGGGATAGTCCAAGGCCTCTAAGAAATTATCAGCAGTCTTGTCTCTGATCTCCTTCCAAATTCTGGAAGGTCATCCACTTCAGGTAGTCATCTAGAGAAAAAATGATTAGAAAATAGTCTGTTCATGATAGAGGTGCTATTTCAACATAACTATCCCAGAATTCTGAGATGTCAGCCCCCCTGCATATCATGTGACCCTTTTCATGGGGTGGAGAATTGTTCACCTATGTGAATCCTAGTGCTGTTATCATCTCCTTGAAGACAGCTGTAGTGGTATCTGGGGTTTTGATATGTAGATTCAAGTATCCCATGATCAATAACCTAGGGTAACTCAGGGTCAGTCCATAATCAGATTGAGGAGTTCTTGCAAAAATGATGTATTATATCCATTGTATCATGTATACCATGAGCATCCAGATTGGTTTCTCTTCTTGTAGCTAGATTAAAAGAGTTTCTTATTCAGTTAGATGAGGGGTGGCAATTTTGTGCAGTTTGTAATTATTTTACGTGTATCGCTACTATCGCCTACTGTTAATCTTTTGTCATTCCCTTCTTCAGAGATCACTGAGCAATGAACTTGTTTATGATTTCTGCCTTTTGATACTTTTCCCATTCACAAATCCCACCTTTTCCGTTTATCCTACCCATTGTCACTTTGGTTTTTCACCTCTCTGTTCTATATCTAAAGAAGAATGTATCTCTTTTCATCAATTAGATACTTTTCTCCTGTATTTAGGCCTTTGCTCTCCAAACTCCCTGACTCCCATTGTTTTTTTCTGATATTTTTTTCGTGGCTCCTCCCACGACCAAATGGCTTGGATTCGGTCATTTCTGAGATGGGCGTCCTCGCTTTCCATTATCGCTGAAAATCAGAAACGACCAAGTTTTATTCACGGAGCTTGTCTGCATGTATGAAGCCATCTTTGGCATGTGCAGAGCAGCCACACATAATGCTTGGCTGCTCTGCACTGGCTTCCCCTCCTTAGAAAGGAAATCATGTGCAAATGAGCTAACAGCGAGCAGCTCATTTGCATGCAATTTCCTTCATGCATGCCCGTTCCTTTCCGAATCGCTAAGGGATCGGTAAGGGAAGGGCATTTTCCATTCAGTTAGTGTATCTGGCTGAAGGTAAGGGAGCTATGTACCTGGGAGCAATTTGTGAAGTCCACTCCAGTGCCCCCTAGGGTGCCCAGTTGGTGTCCTGGCATGTCAGGGGGACCAGTGCACTACGAATGCTGGCTCCTCCCAAGACCTAAATTTGCTGATTTGGGCATTCCCAACCGTATTATCGAAACGAAAGATGGACGCCAATCTTGTTTCGATAATATGGGTTTCCCCGCGCCTTGCTGGAGCCGCCTGCGAGGACATCCCCAGGAAAACCTGGGCGTCCCTTTCGATTATGCCCCTCTTTATGTTTTAGATAGATTGATATGACAGATTTTTAAGTTTTCCGCTGAACCGGATATGCTGTCAATCACTATTTAAATGAATGAGCTAGCGTGTGAAATATGAGCGCTATATTGAAACACAGTTCTCTAGGAACCTGAAAGTATGGGAACCGGGAGGTTGAAAATTGAGTTTTGTAAGTTATACAACATGAGTTTTTGGGGGTTTTTTTTTTATCTAAAGACTCTTTTGTTTTTCAGATTTATTACAAGTTGGTGATTTGAAGATTCCAAACTTTGGAGATAATGAGTTGCAGGAGTTCCTGATGAAGCCCTAAGACGGGTGAAACGGTGGCCCCGTAGAACATTAAAGCTAAATGCTGTTTCATGAATGACATTATAGTTTTGGCGTTTTTATCACCACAGCATTATTTTTTAGTTTTTGATGCACAGTGATTGGTGGCACAGCAAAACAATTTCAAGAAGGAGTTTCAAGTCCGAAGATAGAAACAGGATACCGACTTAAGCTTGTTGCTGGTTATGCCCATGGATATTATCCTGAGGGTTTCTGAGGTCTCTTTTCTCCTTTAAATACATAAGTCTGTATACCATAGGAGTTAAATTTTTGTGTTTGTATTTTTCTAGTATAGATTTACCATACTTTTGACACCAATTTATGCTGCACAATTTATATCATTTGTGAGTAGAGGAGTGTGGTAGCCGTGTTAGTCCACTCTTAAGGTTATCAATAGAAATCAAACAAAATAAAACATGGAAAAGAAAATAAGATGATACCTTTTTTTATTGGACATAACTTAATACATTTCTTGATTAGCTTTCGAAGGTTGCCCTTCTTCGTCAGATCGGAAATACGCAAATGTTTTATTTTATCATTTGTGAGAAACTATTTAGCAGCATGTCTTCAAAACCTTGAAACTCAGCTCTCAACTTTTCCCACAACAAGCCAATGATATGCTTAACACATCCTCTGATACAATTTTGATCAAAGAGAAACTTATGGAATTAATGAATGGAATGAGATAACCAATAAGAACAAAAACATCATTAAAACAGAGTTGAACAGTGAGATTCTTATCAAGTATTGTAAGAAGGAAAGAATACCCCGAAGATTAAGTATAAATAAGGCACCTCAAAATTTTAGGGATGATAAAGATTTCATTGAAAAATGGAATAAAATATTAAAGAAATGTTTGATTTCATGCTTCTGCTCATAGAGAAAAGTAAAGTATCTACCAACAAATTGAAGGAGGAGTTAAATCAGAATATTCAATTGATTCGAGACAAGAGCTCAAGTGAAGAATTTGATAAGCAACATCAACAATTAAAAGACAACATTAAGAAATTTAAAGAAATCATTAAAAAATCAAAGACAAAGAATTTAATAGGGATGAAAAAGATTATTTAAGCTACATTGTACATTCACAGATGTGTCAAATGATGGAGAAATACATAAAACACAAAGCATAGGAAAGCAAGCACAAGTAACAAGGTCATCTTCCTCTTCCAGTAGCAGTGATGATTCTTCAAGTGGTAGAGAAAATCATGTTTTTTAGGAGCAAGAAATGCAATGAGAGGAAGAGGCAGCAAGAGAGGAAGGGATATGCAAATGAACAGACCCTGGATGAGGTCTCAAAGATCAAAATCACAAAACAAAGCTGTCAAGGATATCACAAAATCAAGTACTGATAAGCAATAGAAGATACCCAAATGCAATGCTGATGTGTTCAAAAACTGATTTCAAATGGAGGAAAAGCCTCAAATGCAAAGGGAGTACTCCGTCGTTGCTTCTCACAACATAAGGGAGGTCTCTTAAATCATCATGGGCAAAAACCTCCTATGTCAAAGTTAAGCTGCTATTGTGTTCTAACCGTGCATTTCTACTGAACGGTTAAGAAAAATGCACTTATCTCTAAATCTTGCAGTCAAAATGACATAGGAGGTTTTTGCCCATGATGATTTAAGGGACCTCCCTTATGTTGTGAGAAGCAACAATGGAGTACTCCCTTTGCATTTGAGGCTTTTCCTCCATTTCAAATCATTTTTTGAACACATCAGCATTGCATTTGGATATCGTCTCAAAGATCAAACCATCAGTGGTGATTAATCTTTCTAACAGAGAGTTAACCACCATAGAACAGCAGGTTTTAACAAGAGGTTTGTCATTTGTTCCAACTCTTCCATTTGATGAATTTCAATTTCACATCAATCTAGAGAAATTCATCAGAAAATTACAATTAAGGTTGTTTTTTGGTCCGGAAACAATTCATCATGATAGAATTGTGATTAGACCAAAATCAACCTGGAAACCACCAGAGCAACTAAATCCAGTTTTAAACACCTTTATAAAAATGGTTATTATAGACTTAGAACGTTTGAAAAATTCAGTAAAATACAGAGGTTTTCACATTCAAAACCTAACAAAGGGAGAGTTTAATGCATTACAAGGTCTTAAGAATGATTAAACCACAGTGATTAAAAAAAGGACAAGGGAAGTGCCATTGTGTTACAAGATAGGTATGACTATATATAAAAGAAAGTTTAAGACAACTGCAAGATCAAGGCTTTATTTAAAACATTGACTTTAAATCCAACTAAATGATTACAATCATGTGTACGGAGAGTTATCAACAAGGCTGTACAAGAAGGTTACATTACAATCAGCGATCAAAAATTCTTAAATTGTTCTAATCCAACTATACCTGTAATATATTTCCTACTGAAAATGCACAAAGATGCAAGGAAGCCTCAGTCAGTCAGTCTTGGAGCCTTTGCCGATGTTTGTAGATGTATTTTTGAAGCCAGAAGTCCAGAAAGGTTCATCATATATAAGAGGTACAACACATTTTTTAGAAAAAATAGCTGATGTTGATTTTGAAAATGGACCTTTTTGATGTTAACCCTCAATATGTGTTCCCCATACACCGCTATACCTCAAGATGAAGCACTAGCTGTAGTGAGAGAAGGTTTGGAATCAAGTGATAGACCGCACTTCATTCCAACTGATTTCTTGTAGAACAGCTTTAAAAGAAAACTATTTTTTTGTTTAACTGCATATTTTACTTCCAGACCAGTGGTATAGCAATGGGGGCTACCTTTGCCCCCTCAACTGCGAATTTATTTAAGACATCTTTTGAAAAAGAATGGATAGAAGAATCACTTTTTAAAGACTTGATAAATTAATGGTGGAGGTTTATTGATGATATTTTTATGCTTTGGAAGGGGTCAATAGAAGAATTTCAGCAATTTGTTACATGGCTCAACAGTTGTAATGATAATATTCAGTTCACTGAACAGCATTCTTTCACCCAGATACATTATTTGGATGTAGACATCAAATTGTACAATGAATATTTCTCCACTCAAATGTTTGAGAAGACAACTGATAGGAACATGTTTTTGCATAACTCTAGTTGCCACCCTACTCATCAAGAACAGTCTGCCACTATCACAAATGCTTAGAATATGCAGAGTTTGTTCAGAAAAAAACATATATAAGAAGCAAGCAAAGCATCCCATGCATAAACTGAAAGACAGGGACTATTCCAATAGGGTTCTTAAAAAGGCATACAAGAGAGTGAAATACAATAAGAGAGAGCTTTTGTTAGCTGATCCGAATCAAAGGATGTAAGTTGGTGATGTTTGTACAATGGTGATGAAGTACATGGCAGACAGTTCAAATATTGCCAAAATGGTACATAATCAATGGGATATTGTACAATCACTCCCAACATTTAAGAATGTCAATTTACAAATTGCTTTTGCTAGGGGCAATAATTTGAAAGAACAATTAAGACCTGCAGATTTATCTACAAAATCAACAATAAAGAGCAAAAGACTGTTGGCCAATTTAGATGTGGTACTTGACAGATTTGTAAAATTACATTACAAACTAGAATGTTTGAAGATGAGATTAACAAGAAGATTTATAATTTGAAACAATGTATTAACTCCTTAATAGATTATATTAACTTTCTCTTTGCTTCGTGTACAATTTCTCATTCATAATAGATTTTCTAAATGATAAACGCCCATAGCTATCCCAGTATGTTTATGATACTGTATTGTAAAATTGGATTCTTACAACAAATTACTCTCTTATGCATTATTCTTGGTTACGTATCCAATACTGTTTATTGTAAGCCACATTGAACTGAAACTTGTTTGGGATAATGTGGGATTTGATGTCATAAATAAATAAATCACGTGATTTACATGATTCACTGCTCATGCAAGAAACTGTACGTGGGTATGACTACTAGATCATTTAAAGTTAACATGTTGGAGCACAGGTCAAATATCAATAGAATGAATAGGAAGGAGCCAATAGTGAACATTGCATCTTAATAAAACATTCATTTGAGATGTTGTATCTTGGATAAAGTACTGCCCAGTAAAAGTGGAGGTCATCAGAAGTTAAAATTACAGCGATGAGAAGCAAAATGGATTTTTGATATGAGAACTATCGAACCATCTGGAGTAAACAGCACCATCGATTGGCATATTTTTTGTTGGTTATCCTTACTATTATATAGCGACTGTGGTAGAGACTCTTACAGGCTCATTTTCGAAAGTGAAGGACGCCCATCTTTCGACACAAATCGGAAGATGGGCATCCTTCTCCCAGGGTCGTCCAAATCGGTATAATCGAAAGCTGATTTTGGACATCCCCAACTGCTTTCGGATGCAGGGACGGCCAAAGTTCAAGGGGGCGAATCGGAGGCGTAGCGAAGGCAGGACTTGGATGTGCCTAACACAAGGATATCCTCGACCCATAATGGAAAAAAGGGCATCCTGATGAGCACTTGGACGACTTTACCTGGTCCTGTTTTTCTTACAACCAAGACACAAAAAGGTGGCTGAAATGACCAGATGACCACTGAAGAGAATCGGGGATTACCTCCCCTTACCCCCCTCCCACCCTAAAAAAACATCTTTAAAAATATTTTTTCCAGCCTCAGATGTCATACTCAGGTCCATGACAGCAGTATGCAGGTACCTGGAGCAATTTCAGTGGGTGCAGTGCACTTCAGGCAGGCGGACCCAGGCCCACCCCTCTCCCTACCTGTTACATTTGTGGAGGAAACAGCGAGCCCTCAAAAACCCACTGTACCCACATCTAGGTGCCCCCTTCACCCATAAGGGCTATGATAATGGTGTACAGTTGTAGGTAGTGGGGGTTTGGGGGGCTCAGCACACAAGGTAAGGGAGCTATGTACCTGGGAGCAATTTATGAAGTCCACTGTAGTGCCCCCTAGGGTGCTTGGTTGGTGTCCTGGCATGCGATGGGGACCAGTGCACTACAAATGCTGGCTTCTTTAATGATCAAAGGGCTTGCATTTGGTTGTTTCTGAGATGGTCGTCCTTGGTTTCCATTATCGCCGAAAATCAGAAACGACCAAGTCTAGGGACGACCATCTCTAAGGACAACCTAAATTTCAAGATTTATTTTATTTTTATTACATTTGTACCCCGCGCTTTCCCACTCATGGCAGGCTCAATGCGGCAGGCAATGGAAGGTTAAGTGACTTGCCCAGAGTCACAAGGAGCTGCCTATGCCGGGAATCAAACTCAGTTCCTCAGTTCCCCAGGTCCAAAGTCCACCACCCTAACCACTAGGCCACTCCTCCACGTCCCCAACCGTATTATCAAAACGAAAGATGGACGTCCATCTTGTTTCAATAATACAGGTTTTCCCGCCCCTCCATCAGGACTTTTTACGAGGACGTCCTCAACAAAACTTGGGCATCCCTTTTGATTATGCCCCTCTTTATGTTTTAGATAGATTGAGGTGACAGGTTTTTAAGATTCTCACTGAGCCGTATATAATGTCAATTACTCTATTTAAATGAATGAGTTAGCGTGTGACGTATGAGTGCCATATTGAAACACAATTCTTTAGGAAGCTGAAAGTATGTGAACCGGGAGGTTGAAAATTGAGTTTTGAAAGTTATACAGCAAGAGGGTTTTTTTAAATCTAAAAGACACTATTTTTCAGATTTATTACAATTGGTGATTTGAAGATTCACAACTTTGGTGATAATGAGCAGCACAAGTTCCTGATGAAGCCATAAGACGGGTGAAACGGTGGCCCCGTAGAACATTAAAGCTAAGTGTTGTTTCATGAATGACATTGTAGTTTTGGCATTTTTATCACCAGAGCATTATTTTATTAGTTTTTGATGCACAATAAATGGTGACACAGCAAAACAATTTCAAAGAAGGAGTTTTGAGTCCGATGATAGTAATAGGATACCGACTTACAGTGGTGGAAATAAGTATTTGATCCCTTGCTGATTTTGTAAGTTTGCCCACTGACAAAGACATGAGCAGCCCATAATTGAAGGGTAGTTTATTGGTAACAGTGAGAGATAGCACATCACAAATTAAATCCGGAAAATCACATTGTGGAAAGTATATGAATTTATTTGCATTCTGCAGAGGGAAATAAGTATTTAATCCCTCTGGCAAACAAGACCTAATACTTGGTGGCAAAACCCTTGTTGGCAAGCACAGCGGTCAGACGTCTTCTGTAGTTGATGATGAGGTTTGCACACATGTCAGGAGGAATTTTGGTCCACTCCTCTTTGCAGATCATCTCTAAATCATTAAGAGTTCTGGGCTGTCGCTTGGCAACTCGCAGCTTCAGCTCCCTCCATAAGTTTCAATGGGATTAAGGTCTGGTGACTGGCTAGGCCACTCCATGACCCTAATGTGCTTCTTCCTGAGCCACTCCTTTGTTGCCTTGGCTGTATGTTTTGGGTCATTGTCGTGCTGGAAGACCCAGCCACGACCCATTTTTAAGGCCCTGGCGGAGGGAAGGAGGTTGTCACTCAGAATTGTACGGTACATGGCCCATCCATTCTCCCATTGATGCGGTGAAGTAGTCCTGTGCCCTTAGCAGAGAAACACCCCAAAACATAACATTTCCACCTCCATGCTTGACAGTGAGGACGGTGTTCTTTGGGTCATAGGCAGCATTTCTCTTCCTCCAAACACGGCGAGTTGAGTTCATGCCAAAGAGCTCAATTTTTGTCTCATCTGACCACAGCACCTTCTCCCAATCACTCTCGGCATCATCCAGGTGTTCACTGGCAAACTTCAGACGGGCCGTCACATGTGCCTTCCGGAGCAGGGGGACCTTGCGGGCACTGCAGGATTGCAATCCGTTATGTCGTAATGTGTTACCAATGGTTTTCGTGGTGACAGTGGTCCCAGCTGCCTTGAGGATCATTGACAAGTTCCCCCCTTGTAGTTGTAGGCTGATTTCTAACCTTCCTCATGATCAAGGATACCCCACGAGGTGAGATTTTGCGTGGAGCCCCAGATCTTTGTCGATTGACAGTCATTTTGTACTTCTTCCATTTTCTTACTATGGCACCAACAGTTGTCTCCTTCTCGCCCAGCGTCTTACTGATGGTTTTGTAGCCCATTCCAGCCTTGTGCAGGTGTATGATCTTGTCCCTGACATCCTTAGACAGCTCCTTGCTCTTGGCCATTTTGTAGAGGTTAGAGTCTGACTGATTCACTGAGTCTGTGGACAGGTGTCTTTCATACAGGTGACCATTGCCGACAGCTGTCTGTCATGCAGGTAACGAGTTGATTTGGAGCATCTACCTGGTCTGTAGGGGCCAGATCTCTTACTGGTTGGTGGGGGATCAAATACTTATTTCCCTCTGCAGAATGCAAATAAATTCATATACTTTCCACAATGTGATTTTCCGGATTTAATTTGTGATGTGCTATCTCTCACTGTTACCAATAACCTACCCTTCAATTATGGGCTGCTCATGTCTTTGTCAGTAGGCAAACTTACAAAATCAGCAAGGGATCAAATACTTATTTCCACCACTGTAAGCTTGTTGCTTGTTTCTGAGGTCTCTTCCTCCTTTAAATACATAAGGGGTCATTTTACTGCCGCGTAAGCGTCTATGCATGCTAAAGTGGAGTTACCGCCCAACTACCGTGTGGCTGTTGTGGTAATTTCATTTTTGGCGCGTCCGATAAGCACGTCTGAAAAATATTTTGTATTTTCGGGTGCGCATAACAGATACACACCAAGTGGCATTTGGCGCGCTTAGGTTATTACCACCTGGTTACCATGTGAGTCTTTACCACTAGGTCAATGGCTGGCAGTAAGTTCTCAGACCCAAAATGGATGCGGGGCAATTTTCCTTTTGGCGCAAGTCGATTTTTGGCAAGAATTTTAAAAAAGGCCTTTTCACATTTGCTTTGAAAGATGGATCGGCACGCGCCCAAAACCCACGCCTACACTACCGCAAACCATTTTTCAGCGTGCTTTTGTAAAAGAACCCCTTTGTCTGTATACCATAGGAGTTAAATTTTGGTGTTTGTATTCTTTTAGTATAGATTTACCGTACTATTTACATCAATTTATGCTGCACTGTTTATATTTTTTATGTAAAATTTAGGTGTAGATCCCACATCTAAATTTTCATACGCATATTTAAATTAAATCTACTTAGTGCCAATAATTTGTTGTTAAGCCAATTATTAGCGCTAATTAGCTCATTATTCAATTAAATTGCACATGCAAATTGAGCATGCACCCACATTTACGTGTGTAATTTTAGCAACTTTTATAGAATTAGAGGGATGGAGGGCAAATGTGTACCTATTTTATAAAGAAAAGTAGTGTAACAAATAAAAAACATATAATTTAGACATGAGCCCGCTTGCCAGCCATAAAACTGGTGTAGGTGCTTGCACCTAAATGATGATGATGATGATTATGATTATTATTATTATTAATAGTAATAGTAATAATAATAATAAGGATTTATATACTACCTTTCTGTAAAAATTAATCCAAAACAGTGTACAGCAAGAATAAGTTTAACATAGGCAAAAGACAATGACAGCACTAAAGATATTCAAACAACAATACACAGTATGGCATAATATGCTGCTTAAATTGTCAACACAGTACCAGTGGCGTACCAAGCAAGGGGCGGTGGATGCGGTCCACCCCGGGTGTCAGCATGAGGGGGGGTGCTCCGCTCCCACTGCTCCCACCCAAAGGCCACTGGCGCCGCAGTCCCTAGTCCCCATCTGCGTACCCTCAGCTCCATCGACAGCCTTCTTCTCTCTGCCACCCAGCACCCTGCCTTTAAAAAAAAAGCTCTGAAGCGGCAGCACAGCGCCTTGCATCTGCGTGTAAAGGAAGCAGATCACCTCATCGGCCCTTCCCTCACTGTGTCCCGCCCTCCTCTTATGTAACTTCCTATTTCTGCAAGTGCGAGACATAGTGAGTGAAGGCCCAACGAGGCGATCCGCTTCCTTTACACGCAGACGTGAGGCACTGCACCGCCACTTTAGAGATTTTTTTTTTTAAAGCAGGGTGTCGGGTGGCAGAGAGAAAAGGGCTGTCGACGGAGCTGAGGGTAGGCAGGTGGGGACTGGGTCAGGGAGGGGGGCTCAGATGGGAGAAAGGGACTGGATCGGGGAGGGAGGCTCAGATGGGAGAAGGGGACTGGGTCAGGGGGGCTCAGATGGGAGAAGGGGCCTGGAGCTGGAACTGGGGTCTGAGAAGGGGCCAGGAGGGAGAATGGGGCCATGCCAGGGGCAGGTGAGAGAATGGGGCTGAAGCTGAGAAGGGGTCCCTAATGCAAGGCATATGGATGAAGAGGACTGGAACTGGGGGCTGAAAAGGAGGGTAGGTGGGATAAAGGGGCTAGTACTGGAACTGGGGGCTGAAAAGCGGCAGGGGCTGAAACTGTGGGGACTGGGGGCTGAAAAGGGGACAGGAGAAGTGGCTAGGGCTGAAGCTCGGGACTGGTGGGAGAAAAGGGCTGGGACTGAAACTGGGGACTGATGGGATAGTGGGGCTGGAACTGGGGGCTGAAAAGAGGAGGCAGAGAGAGAGAGAGAGAGGGAACAGATCCTGGATGGAAGGGAGAGGGAGGGCAGACCCTGGATGGATGGGAGAGGGAGGATAAATGGTGGATCGAAGGGGCAGAGAGAAAGAGTAGACAGTGGATGGAAGGGGGAGAGAGAGAGGGCAGACAGGGGCAGACAGTGGATGGAAGGGGCAGAGATAGAGGACAGGCGCTAGATGGAAGGAAGAGAGAGGGCAGACAGTGGATGGAAGGGGCAGGGAGTGAGGGCAGACACTGGATGGCAGGAAGAGAGCAAAGGTAGATTCTGGATGAAAGGAAGACAGTGAAAAGAAGATGAGGAAAGCAGAAACCAGAGACAACAAACTGTAAATAAAATATTTTTTTTTCTTTTTTTGTTTTAGGATAAAGTAGTATTGTAGCTGTGTTAATAAATGTTTATAAATAGAACGTGGAAATAAGGTAATCTTTTTATTGGACTAATTTTAATACATTTTGACTAACTTTCGGAGAACAAAACCCCCTTCCTCAGGTCAGGATAGGATACTGTAACAGCACTATATGGATTGACCTGAGGAAGGAGGTTTTGGCCTCTGAAAGCTAAATGTATTAGTCCAATCATACAATATTTTCTTTTCCATGTTTTATTTCTATTGATTACCTTTAAAAGTGGACTAACACTGCTACCACATCTCTGTACCCATAGGAGAAACAATCTCAGCATGGAAATTGATACACTGAAAAACAGCAGTTTCAAAATGCCTCTCTTCTCTTCTCTACTCTCCCAACCACAAATACACACAGAGCCAACACTGATGCACAGACACTGACCACATATATGTAAGAACAGACACACACACAAAGGTAAATACACACACACAAAACACAGATACACACAGGTATAACACACAAATACAACACAGACACACACAAATACATAAACATACACACACATAAAGAAACAAAGAACTATAAAAGCACACATACACACATATGAGACTCTTCAGCTTGGAGAAGAGATGGCTAAAGAGAGTACATAAGTACATAAGCATCGCCATGCTGGGACAGACCAAGGGTCCATCAAGCCCAGCACCTTGTCACCGACAGCGGCCAAAAGAACAAGCAATTTGTCCCGCCCATCCTAGAAATACTGTATTCCTTCATCCATTCAATAACATTCTATGGCTTTTTCCTCCAGGAAGCCGTCCAAACCTTTTTTGAAGTCCAGTTAACCGCCTTAACCACCTTTTCCAGCAGCGAATTCCAGAGTTTAACTACGCGAGTGAAGAAACATTTCCTCCGATTCATTTTAAATTTACTACACTGCAGTTTCATTGCATGCCCCCTTGTCCTAGTATTTTTGGAAAGTGTAAACAGACGTTCCACATCGACCCGTTCCATTCCACTCATTATCTTATAGACCTCTATCATATCTCCCCTCAGCCGCCTTTTCTCCAAGCTGAAGAGCCCCAGCCTCTTCAGCCTATCCTGATAGGGAAGCTGTCCCATAACCTGTATCATCTTTGTCGCCCTTCTCTGCACCTTTTCCAATTCCACTATTGTCTTTTTTGAGGTGCGGCAACCAGAATTGAACACAATACTCGAGGTGCGGTCGCACCATGGAGCAATACAACGGCAGAATAATATCCTTATTTTTGTTTTGATAAATGTCTGTGAAGTGCAACAGTTAGGTGTGAATCACTGGTTTTACTCTTCCAGAAGTACAAGGACTAGGAAGCATACAATGAAGTTACTAAGTAGTACATTTAGAACAAATCAGAAAAAAAATATTTCTTCCCTCAATGTATAATTATGCACTGGAATTTGTTGCCTGATAATGTAGTAAAAGTGGTTAGCATAGTGATGTTTTAAAAAGGTTTGGACAAGTTCCCAAATGAAAAGTCCATTATTAATGTGGCCTTGGGAAATCACTGCTAATTCCTTGGATAAGCAGCATGGAATCTATTTTACTCTTGGCCACAGTTGGAATCCACTACTGACAAAATCCAGGGGTAAGAGAATCACAGCAATACTTCACATAAAATATACAATTCTCTTAATTATTATGCATAAAGAGCAAAAATAGACTGAAGTCTTATTGTGAAGGAGGAAAAAAAGCCTCAAAGAGCTCCAGCCAAACAAATGTCTTAAGGAACGAGAAACTCTTCATCGTTGGCTATGAAAAAACCTCCTCACAAGAAATCAGCAGCAAAGTAATGACTTTTAAGAAATCAGCTGCAAAGTAATGACCTCGTTTTGCAGGTTTTTTTTTCAATATTATTCATGTTATGAACTTTCTTCAACAAAAAATCCAGCCCTTCTCCTGTGGTGCACATATTGTAACAATTATCATCTGTCAGCCCCACATGTGACGAGGAGAATACTATGACCTGTGTGGTGAAATACACTACTACCTCCCGACTTATGAGTAGAGCAATAAGAAAGCATTGGGGGGGGGGGGGGGGGGGGGGGTTGTGCCATGCTTCCCTGGAGTAAATGTCAGATTTGCATTCAGTCGTGGGAAAAATCTTAAGCAGATTTTATGTCCAGCCGTGTTACTTTCCATATCATCTGAGTCCTAAGTGTCAGAAGTGAATGGTCATTTCAAGTGTGGAGAATGGGCTATGTGTAGCATCATGTTACAGACTGACAAATTTGTACACCCTGTGACCCATGCAGAATTCCCTTGAACTGCAAGAACATCCTGCAAGAGAGATTTTGTGGTTTACTGTATTGTCTGCCCTTGTCAGAAGTTATATGTGGGGCAGACTAACAGACGGTTTGGGGTGTACCTTATTCAATATAAATGTAACATCAATATACAAAAGCAATCAGTTCCTTTAGCAGTTCATTGTGTTCAAAATTGCTACAGTTTTGATTCTTTACAATGTGTGGTTCTGTAGCGGATCGCACCTTTCAAGAGAGGTGGAGATCGCTGGAGATTTTTTACTCCTGCAGGAACAGCACTGGATTTTCCGTCTAAGAAGTATGGAACCACATGGGCTGAATGCCGGAATTGAATGGTGTCATTTTTTCTACAAAAAAAAAAATTCCTCTGTTTCAGTTTTTTGCTCTCATTGGTCTGGAGGTATGTTTGGCATCTGATGTCATCTGTTAAGAGGAAGCCATTTTCTAGTGACTGTGTCTTAATCCTTTCCGCATGTCAGCCGTTAGGTTTGGAGCCATGCATGGCATTAAGGGCCCTGTTTACTAAGCCGCATTAAAGGTGCGTTAGCGTCTTTAATGCACGTTAACTATGTATGCACGTTAACCATGTATTTGTCTACAATATCCCTAAAGGTGCCTACACGGTTAGCGCGTGCTAATTGTGGGTGCATTAAAAACTCTAATGCACCTTAGTAAACAGGGTCCTAAGTAAGAATAAAGAGATCTCTGCATTGAGATTTGTCTGCCAGTTTGTTTGAATGTTTTATCTCTGTAATTCATGTGCTCTGAAGCAGCCTGAGTGAAACGCTGGCCATTGTCGGTCATGGAGTTACAATATGTGCACCGGAGGAAAAGGACTGGATCTTTTGTTGAAGCTGAGTTCATAACATTAATAATATTGAAAAAACTGAAGAAAAAAAAGTCATTACTTTGCTGCTGATTTCTTGTGAGGAGGTTTTTTTCATAGCCAGTGATGAAGAGTTTCCAGCTCCTTAAGACGTGTTTGTCTGGAGCTCTTTAAGGCTTTTTGCCTTTTTCACAATAAAACTTCAGTCTACTTTTTCTCTTTGTGCATAATAATTAAGAGAATTGTCATTTTTACGTAAAGTATTGACCACAGTTGGAAACAGAATGCTAGGCTTGATAGACCTTTGATCTCTCTCAGTGCAGTGATGCCTATGTATTTATGTACTTATGAATTGGAAATAATTCCATAAATCATTCTCCACCTCCTTTCCGTGCCAAGCACCCATCTTCTCCACTATTACTAAGCTTCTATCACTGCAGGGCTGGCTCATAATGTTCAGATATGTGTTGTTGTTTTTTTTTTATTTTTATTTTTTTGCTGTTGTAAAATTTACTGTGAAACCCTGGTGACAGAACCATATAGCTTTCTTAATGGTTAGGATGTGTGATGACACCTACTAACTGAACCATGCAGTTCACTACTGATAAACATGTGTATGACCTCCTAGGGTGGTAAAGCACAACAATAATTTTGCTTGGGACAGTGTCACCCTGTAGTTAAACTCTAAAATTCATCCTTTGACATCTAATAGTTAGATACATTATCACATCTTGGAGCTCATTTTAGAAGTATCTAGATGCGTAAATGTAGATTGTATATACAGAGGGACATTTTCAAAAGAAAGGTCTAAATCAGAATTTGGATGTTTTACAAAGACGTCCAAATTCCAACAGGAAAGAAGAAATAATATGGACGTCCTTTTTGGGGGCCATTTTCGAACAAAAGACGTCCAAATGCAAGCTGTCTGAAATAGCAAAGAAGTAGCTTAATGGTTAGTGTGACGGGCTTTGATCCTAGCAACATGAGTTCAATTCCTACTACTGCTCCTTGTGATTTTGGGCAAGTCAAATGCACAAGGGACATCTTTGGAAATGACATCTAAGTCTGAATTTGGACGATTTTTGTAAAACGTCCAAAATCAGAACAGGAAAAATCATTTGTCATTTTCCAAAAAAAAAAAAAATCTATCTTTTCCTTTTGAAAGTGCTGTTTGGAAAAATGTTTTGTGATTTCGGGGAGTAAGGGGAAGTGATCCCCGAGTCCCTCCAGTGGTCATCTGGGGCACCTCTTATATGGAGTAGAAGAGTAGCCTAGTGGTTAGTGCAGCAGACCTTGATCCTGAAGAAGTGGGTTAAATTCCAAATGCAGCTATTTCTTATAAAAACAGGTCTAGTTCAAAACATCTAAGTTTTAGTCTTGGACGTCTTTGTTTTGTTCCATTATTGCTGAAAGATGTCCATGTCTTAGGAATGCCCAAGTCCTACTTTGAACACGCCTCTGGCGCCCCTTTGAGATTTGGACATCCTTCTGATGGACTCCAGAGAAAGATGTCCAAAAAGAGGTTTTGATAATACTGATTTGCACGTTCTGTGAGATAAACATCAAAATGCTGACTTATGTCACTTTTTGGACGTCTATCTCTTTTGAAAATGTGTCTGACATTCAACTATCAATTTTAGAAAGTCACTGTATAGAACACTCCAAGATACAGAGATTTAAAAGGAATATGCGGGGAAATGTCAGGGGCATGATTTAGTCATGTAATGCAAACAGAGATGTATTTCACTTTTTACAATGGGAAGACACTTCTGGATTTAAAAAAAATCTGTCAGCTTTTGAACCTGCCTCAAGGTTTGTGCAAGTGCCAGCTTCTACTGGGGTCTTAAACATGGAGCAGATGCAAAAGCTGACAGCATTTTCATCCCACTGTCCTTTGGACCCCAACATCCAGCATACTTCACAGTCCCTCCCTTCCCATTCTGACATCCAGCATACCCTCCCAACTTCAACATCAAGCCTACGCCTACACCTCTATGAACCCGCCAGTTCTTATCGGGGTGTGTAGTTGATGCAAAAGTGATCCCCAGTTTCTCCTACCCTATAAGGGGTCCAGATCAAAATAGTGCCTCTGACCCAGTGCCATATCATAAGCTCCTTATTTGGCAACATGACCTCTAGTGATAGAACCACAAGATTGCCACCAAGAGGTCAAAGGTGCCATTTTCAACTAAGCACATGATGGGTCAGATGTGACTGGGGATCACTCTTGCCCCTCCCCCTCTAGAGACTAGGGACCCCTCTAGTAAAAGCAGAAGAGTTTAGGGTGTGCTGGATGACAGGACAGGGGAGATGCTTGGGGTTTGCCAGTTGTTGAGGGGTCTGGAGCAGGGGTTGCATATATTTTGAATGTCAGGAGCATAGGTGCCCCGTATAAGAGGCTTGGGGAGGCTAAGCCTCCCCAGCCCGCCACTGACCCCCCCCCCCCCCCCCCGCCGCCCGCCGTACCTTTAAATATTATATTTTTGCTGAAGTCGCGGGCAGCGCCGGCATTGAAGGCATCAGCAGGCTCATCGCACTTCCAGCAGCCTTCCCTCGCAAGTCAGATGATGGCTCTGCCCTCGTAGAAACAGGAAATACTTCAGAAGAGGGTGGAGCCATCATCCGACTTGCGAGGGAAGGCTGCTGGAAGCGCGATGAGCCTGCTGATGTCTTCAATGCCGGCGCTGCCCGCGACTCCAGCAAAAATATAATATTTAAAGGTACGGTGGGGGGCAGGAAGGAAACGAGGGCAGACGGGAGAGGAGAGGAGGGTTGCTGCACATGGTGGAAGAAGGGGAGAGAAGAGGGCAGGGGAGAGGAGGGTTGCTGGACATGGGTGGATGGAGGGAAGGGGAGAGGAGGGTTGCTGCACATGGGTGGATGGAGAGGAGGGGAGAGGAGGGTTGCTGCATATGGTGGATGAAGGGGAGAGGAGAGGGCAGGGGAGAGGAGGGTTGCTGGACATGGGTGGAGGGGAGGGGAGGGTTGCTGCACATGGTGGATGAAGGGGAGAGGAGAGGGCAGGGGGGAGAGGAGAGGAGAGTTGCTGGACATGGGTGGATTGAGGGAAGGGGAGAGGAAGGTTGCTGCACATGGTGGATGAAGGGGAGAGGAGAGGGCAGGGGAGAGGAGGGTTGCTGGACATGGGTGGATGGAGGGAAGGGGAGAGGAGGGTTGCTGCACATGGTGGAAGAAGGGGAGAGGAGAGGGCAGGGGAGAGGAGGGTTGCTGGACATGGGGAGAGGAGGGTTGCTGGACATGGGTGGATGGAGAGGAGGGGAGAGGAGGGTTGCTGCAAATGGTGGATGAATGGGAGAGGAGAGGGCAGGGGAGAGGAGGGTTGCTGGACATGGGTGGATAGAGGGGAGAGGAGGGTTGCTGCACATGGTGAATGAAGGGGAGAGGAGAGGGCAGGGGAGAGGAGAGTTGCTGGACATGGGTGGATGGAGGGGAGGGTGGAGTGAGGAAGGAGATGAGATGACGGAAAAGGAAGAGAGTAGAAAAACTGCACATGGATGAAGAAAATAGGCAAAAGCTGGATCCACCGGACAGTCAAGTTTGTGGAGGACCCAGCTTTTACTTACAGATGTAGGACAAGAAATGAAGAAGAAAGGCGGAAAGTAAACAAATAAATGGAAAGGAAGCCCTGGAAACGGAGTTAAGAGGACAGATAGCAGCAGAATCGGATACTGGGCCAGCACAATCAGAAAAACAAAGTCACCAGACAACAAAGGTAGAAAAGATCATTTTATTTTCATTACTAGCCGTTAAGCCCGTAAAAACGGGCGGGTATTGGAATGTTTTTTCCCCAAGGCCCCCCTCCCGTTGCAGCTGCAAAGCCCCTGCCATCCTCCTTCCCTGCCAGCTCCAAGACCCCCTCTGTCCCTCCCTCCCAGCTCCAAGGCTCCAGTCCTCCCCCCTTCCCAGCTGCAAGGTCCCCTGCCCTCCCTCCCTCCCAGTTCCAAGGCCCCAGGCCCTCCCCCCCAGCTCCCAAGGCCCCCTTCCCTCCCTCCCAGTTCCAAGGCCCCCTGCTCTCCCTCACAACTGTAAGGGGCCCCATTCCCTCACAACTGTAAGGGGCCCCCTGCCCTCCCTCCCAGCTCCAAGGCTCCAGTCCTCCCCCCTTCCCAGCTGCAAGGCCCCCTGCCTGCCCGCCCTCCCTCCCTCCCAGTTCCAAGGCCCCAGGCCCTCCCCCCAGCTCCCAAGGCCCCCTGCCCTCCCTCCCTCCCAGTTCCAAGGCCCCAGGCCCTCCCCCCAGCTCCCAAGGCCCCCTTCCCTCCCGCCCCTCCCAGTTCCAAGGCCCCCTGCTCTCCCTCACAACTGTAACAGCCCCCCTGCCCCCCAGCTCCAAGGCTCCAGTCCTCCCCCCTTCCCAGCTGCAAGGCCCCCACCCTCCCTCCCTCCCAGTTCCAAGGCCCCAGGCCCCCCAGCTCCCAAGGCCCCTTTCCCTCCCTCCCTCCCTCCCTCCCAGTTCCAAGGCCCCCTGCTCTCCCTCACAACTGTAACAGCCCCCCTGCCCTCCAGCCCCAAGGCTCCAGTCCTCCCCCCTTCCCAGCTGCAAGGCCCCCCGCCCTCCCTCCCTCCCTCCCAGTTCCAAGGCCCCAGGCCCCCCCAGCTCCCAAGGCCCCCCCCAGCTCCCAAGGCCCCCTTCCCTCCCTCCCAGCTCCAAGGCCCCCCTCCTTCTGAGACGTCCCATGTCCCCTCCCCCCCCCCAAGGTAGCCGCTACCACCCCCCCCGGAGTCGCCACCACCCCCCTTCACCCGGCCCGGGCCCTCTCTTCGTTATTCAACTTACAGCAGCGCCGAAACAGCAGCAAGCAGCAGCTCCCGTTGGCCTTCCTTCACTGCCTGTGCCTCGCCCTCGTGTGACGTCACGTCGGCGAGGGCGGGGCACAGGCAGTGAAGGAAGGCCAACGGAAGCTGCTGCTTGCTGCTGTTTCGGCGCTGCTGTAAGTTGAATAACGAAGAGAGGGCCCGGGCCGGGTGAAGGGGGGTGGTGGCGACTCCGGGGGGGGGGGGGGCGGTAGCGGCTACCATGGGGGGGGGAGCGGTAGTGACGTCAGCAGTTCCCTCCCTCCCCTTCCGCGCAGTTTCCCTCTCTGTCCCGCCCCCCTCCCCCCCCGTCATCACGTCTTGACGCGGGGGCGGGACAGAGAGGGAAGTCTCTACTGCGCATTTGCAGGTGAGTCGGTCACTTGCCATTTATAGGTTTGATAGTGTTTGGAATATGTCCACTTTGAGAATTAGGTGTTCAACATTAAAAGTTTATTTACTTATTTATGACATTTTATCCCACATTAAACATGAATTAGGATGTTTTGTGGCTCTACATGAGAATTGTGATATTATGATCCCTTGTTTCAATATTGTTGACGGTCTGCATTTTCCGTATGGGTGGTATATTGATGTATTAGGTTCTGCCCAGTGTAATATTTATGGTACAGTAAGGTTCAGAGTGTGTTTTTGCACAAAGTTGTGCATAGTGTTTTGCAGTTGAGCGATTGTAGTTAGTATATGCTTTGAGCAACCACTTTATTCTTTGACATATGATACATAACTAATATCTAAATTTAATAAAAGGTATTAATTGTGACATTTATTTTTTTTTCTGTGTGTGATCAGACAATTATGGATTTAAGCTCCACCCCTGGCCCCACCCCTAACCCCGCCCCCTTTAGCCTCCCCAAACAGTTGGGCCATCGACTGCCTATGGTCAAGAAGTTCAGGGAAGGGTGGGAGGGATATGCTGGATGTCAGGGAATTTGTTTGGGTATCTTGACTCCCATCCCTGGCCCCTTTCATAGATGGAAGACCTAATCCAGGGCCTGGTATATTATTGCTGCAGCTAGGAGCTTACGATCAACCTAACTGTAACATTGCTAATTTAAGAGTTTGCCACACTCTTTCGTCTGGTTTACTGCTTTTATCTGTTTATTTTAAAATCGCATCTTCCACTAGATGTGATAGTAAATATATTTAATTTGATGACCTGTACCTCTTTATACATATTTTACAAGAAGCTCTATATTTGACAGAACCAGTTGTAAAATACAGGGGGAATTGAACCTAATGGTTTAGTGGTCTGAGATCCTAGGGAACCAGGTTCAATTTCTACTGCAGCTTCTTGTGACCCTGGGCAACTCTCTCAACCCTCCATTGCCCCAGGTACAAAATCATAGATGATAAGCCCACTAGGGACAGAGAAAGTATCTGAATGTAATGTTTACAGCACTGCATATTTCTAGTAGCACTACAGAAATGATAAATAGCAGTAATAGTAGTAGGTCCTGATCGGACATCTGCATTCCTCCTTCGGCATCCTATGTAGAGTAGGGCTTTTTGTTTCATTTCACTATTCTTTCCAAAACAAATGTTTGGATATTGATCAGTTCAAACCATCCATCCCCTCACCCCTCCAGAGATACAGACACACAGACAAACACAAAAACACACACACCTTCAAAAGATATAAACAGGATGGAGTCAGTTCAGACGGCTGCTACACATGCAGAAGAATTCCATAAGCCACATGCTTTTCCCAGTTATTTTACATTTGTGTAGATGTTTGTGTTCACTTTGCTGTATTTATCACTTTAGATTCAGTCAGCAGGATGAGCATGGGCTATAATAAGGGGATATCCTTGAGGAAGCTATAAGCGAAACATGTGCCATATCAGATTCTAACTTCCCTTAAGCCGACACTGCAGAAAAACGCAAATAGTTCAGATGAGTATAAAAAGTTGTCTTAATATAAGAAAAAATCACTTTAAAATTTATTTACATAGTAACATAGTAGATGACGGCAGAAAAAGACCTGCGCGGTCCATCCAGTCTGCCCAACAAGATAAACTCACTTGTGCTACTTTTTGTGTATACCTTACCTTGATTTGTACCTGTCCTTTTCAGGGCACAGACTGTATAAGTCTGCCCAGCACTATCCCCGCCTCCCAACCACCAGCCCCGCCTCCCACCACCGGTTCTGGCACAGACCGTATAAGTCTGCCCAGCACTATCCCCGCCTCCAAACTACCAGTCCCGCCTCCCACCATCGGCTCTGGCACAGACCGTATAAGTCTGCCCAGCACCATCTCCGTCTCCCGCCACCGGCTTTGCCACCCAATCTAGTCTAAGCTCCTTAGGATCCATTCCTTCTGAGCAGGATTCCTTTATGTTTATCCCACGCATGTTTGAATTCCGTTACCGTTTTCGTTTCCACCACCTCCCGCGGGAGGGCATTCCAAGCATCCACTACTCTCTCCGTGAAAAAATACTTCCTGACATTTTTCTTGAGTCTGCCCCCCTTCAATCTCATTTCATGTCCTCTCGTTCTACTGCCTTCGCATCTCCGGAAAAGGTTCATTTGCAGATTAATACCTTTCAAATATTTGAACGTCTGTATCATATCACCCCTGTTTCTCCTTTCCTCCAGAGTGTACATGATCAGGTCCGCAAGTCTCTCCTCATATGTCTTGTAACGCAAATCCCATACCATTCTCGTAGCTTTTCTTTACACCGCTTCAATTCTTTTTACATCCTTAAAGATATAGAGAGGTGGTGGCGATCGATGACGACTATGGTATATAATTCATCATGGTAGAAGAATAGTACCAAACGTGGCACTTTCTGAGGTCAGTACACCAGACGCTTTAGTTTTTCAGTTGCTTTGCATTGTTCGTTTGATGCAATAACTGATGTTCCATTGAACTAAGAAGATATAAGAGCATAGCCACAGCATAGCTGGTTTGATAACATTTATAAGCTAAACATAAAAAAATAATGATGCTTAAATAACAATTACACTAGTATACCATGGCTTAGGCTGACAATAGTAAATCTTAAATGTACATGTCACTTGGTTACACAGATGCATTTTTTTAAATAGATAGGTAATGTTCTGCTCATCATGACTTTACAGGGACACTTCACATCACCATTGTCATTGATTTTTTCATAGCAGATACTGTATTTTAGCTAAATTACTCATTACAGAAAAAATATAAATACAATGCATGAGAACAGAGATGGCCTTTGTTTAAAGAAATGCAGCTGTGAAGTGATGTGTTCAGGATTTTGTTAGTACCCAAGCAAATACTCAGCTATAATTATGGAGGAAAGACTTTAGTTTTCTACTATGGGGAAGATAAATATCACAGCTGGAATATAAAGTATTGTTTGTTGGTGCTTCAAATTGTTCTTGCTGCGTTCATTAAAATCTTTATTCTACTCCAAGGAACACCAGCTGAAACTGCTGCACATCACTGCCTTTCCTTCAAATGAGTTTTAAACATTTTGAGTTTCAAATGCCTTTCAGTAAAAGCATTTGAAACAACGTGTGACTGCACTTCAGACAGTACATAGTGCAATCCATATGAGCAGCTAAGCTTGAAGATGACACCTCTGTTGATACAAAAAACCTGAAGTTCCCATATGCACTGTCATACAGTACAGATTTCACTTTTAAAATCTCCCAGAGGGAAAGAGTTTACATCAAGTAGACAAGATACCAGGCCACCCATTAAATTCCTGCCTCTTTTATAGTACAAGCAAACAAAGGAGGCTCTGAAAAATATGTATGTAATTCCAAAAAGTAGCAATATTATAAAGTACATAGCAAATTGCATCAGACGGGCTAGAAAAATGTAAGATTACTAAGATTGTGAGCCCACAAGGGACAGAGAAAGTACCTGCAGATAATAAATGTAAACCACTTTAGTTGTACCACAGAAAGGTGGTATATCAAATCCATGACCCTTTACCCTTACCCTTTATTCATTTGATGGAAACTTAAATGAGGCCTATACTATATTGTTTGGTTTCAGGAACAATCCTGGTTTAGTTTCTGAGTGCCGATGACTAAAATCCCCCAATCTGGTCTTCAACTTGCCAAACTACAGTACCATATGCATCTGACAAACTATCTTGCCGCCAAACCTCACCGTCTCTTGGCCTCTAAACTCCCTCCTCAAAATACCTCTACCTTCAACCCCCCCTCCCCCATTCATTTTCTGCCCAGACTATTGCCGAGTACTTCCATGACAAGGTTCCCAAGGTTAATCTTGAGTTTTCCACCGGGCAACTCCTCCGCCCTTTCCCCCACTTCATTCTCAAAATCTTCCTTTCTATCACCTTTTCTTACTTTTCTAAAATCACTGAAGAGGAAATTGCATATCTTCTTTCCCACCTCCAAACTAACAACCTGTTCCTCTGATTCCAATCCCACCCATCTACTCAGCTCTATCTCCCCTACTATAATGCCTTCTGTCATATCTTTAAGCTGTCACTTTCTACTGCAACTATTCTAGATGCCTCCAAAACATGCTGTGGTTACACCACTCCTCAAAAAACCTTCCTTAGACCCTACCTATCCTCCCAACCATTGTCCCATCTCCCTCCTCTCTTTCTTATTGAAGCTACTTTTTTAGTGCTCATGTCTGAACTATGTATAATGCCAATTAGAGCTTTTCAGCGTTATCCATTTTTGTGTCAGTGTACAAGTTTATGTTTATGTTCACTTTGACATATCTTGGGACTGTGACTTAACTGACACCCCTTGGATTTTAATTACAGCCAACCCCTAAAGCAGGCTAACAGCAAAATATGGTCTATGTCAGGGGTTTTTTTTTAAATAAAGATTGCTTTCTACACCCTGAAGCCTATGTGCTCTCTTCTTTTGGTACCCCCAATCATTGTCCCATCTCCATCCTCTTCTTCTTATCCAAGTTACTTGAATGCCACAATCTTGACTTTCCTTTATCTCAGTCTATTATTGATCCACTCCAATCTGGTTTTCACTCTCTACTTTCTACAGAAATAGCCCTTGCCAAAGTATCCAGTGACCTGTTCCTAGCCAAATCCTGCTTTTGACACTGTCTCCTGGGGGGTCATCTTTGACTCCTCTCTTTCTCTGCTCACATCCAACAGACTGCATTTCATTCTCTATAACACCACCAAAATCTGTCCCTTCCTTTCTGAGCACACTACGAAATCCCTTATCCATGCTCTTATCATCTTCCAAATTACTGCATCCTCACAGATCTAACACCAAACCATTTCTCTCCTCTTCAATCTGTTCAAAATTCTGCTACATGACTTATCTTCCATCGGTATCACTACACTCACATAACCCCTCTCCTCAAGTCACTTCTTTAGCTGCCTATCCTTTTCCTCATCAGTTCAAACGCCTCATATTGACTTACAAGTGCATTCATTCTGCAGCTCCTCAATATCTCTCCTCTCTTATCTCTCCTACTCCCCTCCCCAGGAACTCTGTTTATAAGTAAGTTACTCTTGTCTGTACCCTTCTCCTCCACTGCCCACTTCAGACTCCATTCCTTCCATCTTGCTGCACCATACACCTGGAATAGACTTCCCAAGTCTATGTGTCATGCTGTGTCCTAACCCTATTCAAATCCAGGCTAAAAGCCCACCTTTTGGGGGCTGCTTTTAATTCTTAACTCCTTATTCACCTGTTCAATACCCATGTTGTTTTAATTATTCACAAACTAAATGAACTCCCTCATTCCTTATTTGTCCTGTTTGTCTGTTTTGAATAGACTGTAATAGATGTTGTGCAGGGACTGCCTCTTGCATGTTTGTATATAGCACTGCATACATCTTGTAGCACTATAGAAATTAGTAGTCGTAGCAGCAGCAGCAGTAGCAGTAGTAGTAGCATGTAGATCCTGTTTTCTGAAGCAAAGGACTACAAATCCATAGATGCATTTGGGCAACATTTGGAGTTATCCAGCCTGTTCATGATGACTTGAAATCTTTAATGAGTATAGCCAGTTCTTTCAAAACCATTACACAATAAGCTCCACTTTACCTTTGGGCTCTGTATAGGAAATGGGACGTCCTGATTGGGATGTTCACATTTCATAAGTATTTTACAAAAGGCTCTGCTGAACATGGAACCTGTTATAAAGTACAGATAAGGATGATAGCTATACTACATATAGAAAAAAAGGCCATAATCTCTTGTGTGTAAGAACTTATATATGGACGTGCTAAGTTCACAACTTCCATAAGTGTCACCAATTGTATGTACAGTGTCCCCATTTCAGAAAACTATATAAATAAGTAGCATCCATCAAGGAACAAAGCACTAAAGTTTCTCCTCACCTCTTAGAATGCAAAAATAGGGGATTAGAATCAATGACTCCCTCAATATCTTGTGTTCAGCTCTGGATGAAACAAGCACTTTTATAATGCTTTCGCTAGCTTTGGAGGAGGTGCAAAAGCTGAAAGGGAAATGTTTTTATATGTGTATTTTCCATGTATAATTTTTCAGCCTTCACAAACCACACCCATGATATGCCCCCCTTTATATCTGTGCGACCTGGGCATTTTTACATGCAAATGTGGAAATTAATATATAGATATTTTTAAAATGTCCTCCAATATTCTTCTTTCCAGTTTAAAATTTAGAAAAAGAAAAGTTGACCTGCTGGGCATTAAGGTGGTTAATGTGTGGCAGTTATTAGCATGGACATGTGCTAACAGCCACCACATGATAAAACCATTATGGTAACAAACTGGTGGTAGGTACTTAGCACAAGCAGGGGTGGGATTTGGGAAGATCATGGATGGAGATGATATGTGGAGGTGGTAACAGCGGTTAGCATATCTGGGTTTTAAAAAGTTTGGACAAATTCCTGGAGGAAAAGTCCATAGTTTGCTATTGAGACAGACATGGAAAGCAACTTCTTGCCCTGGGATTTGTAGTATGGAGTGTTGCCACAATTTGGGTTTCTGCCAAGTACTTGTGACCCGTTTGGCCACTGTTTGGAAAACAGGATAGTGGGCTAGATGGATCATTGGTCTGACCCAGTATGGCTACTCATATGTTCTTATGTTCCTATGTGGCCAGCCCTGACAGCTAATAGTGCACAGGATGTTACCACAATCTAGTTGCCAGTGTGTTAAGTGCAACCCTGGTACCAGCTACATGTACTGCAGGCCCATATATAAAAAGGTATCTCACTCAATCTCTTCACCTCCTAAAGCTCCAAATTGCAACCTCTACCCCATTAGCGTACCCAACCAGGCCACCAAATACTCACCCCAGACCCCCAGTTGGGGATTTCCTGGTGTCTAAGGTCTTAAGGGCAGAAGCAATCCCTAGTCATCTTTGATGCTGGGTTTGAAATAGAGGTTATGGCCTCTAGTGGTAATCTTATTTATTTATTTGCAAAATTTTCTATACCACTTTGATAGGAAGAACAGATCGGTGTACAGGCTAACATACAAAACAGGAAAGAAACTCCATCAATGTAAAGGAAAGCAAGGTAGTTGCTTAAGGTAGTTAAGATTAAAGACAGGTGAAGCTAAAAGAAAGCAAAATGCACACACACACACACAACATCTTAAAGTACAACTGTTAGGGTTCCATCTGCCAAATAAGTAGTAATTCTTCCAGGTAAAAAGGTAGAAGAAAGGGGGTCCAGATTATGTGCTTCCTGGGAGAAAAGGGGTTGTGATGTGATGCTTCAGGTGGATGAGGTGAATGTGTTGCAAAGGGGATTGAGTGAGATATCTTCTTATATATTGGGGCATCAGCAGATAGTACCAATGTACCTATCAATGTATTTACTGGTAAGTGTCTGCCCTGTGTGATAAATGCAGGGATGACATTTGCCAAGTCCCTGGTATTTACCACACTGCAATTTTGCACTTCAGGTGAGGTAAGTAAAAAAAAAATACTTACTGTAACTTTGGTAAACAGGCTTCTTAGTTTTTGCAATTATTTTGTAAAAATAATTGTAAACAATACAATTATTTTGTAATCTAGGATGATAATTACCATTTACTTGGAATTCTTGAAATAAGCAAAGCTGTTTCCAAAGTAGAATGGCCATGCATTACAGGGCTTCTTCTTACAACAGACATCCGGACCAAATTTAAGCACAAAGACTTGCCTGGAAACTGTTAAAAACCAGATATCCTGATCCATCTTATTAATTTCAAACATCTGTAGACTGCAAGGCTCTCACTGAGTCATAAATATCTTTCTTTATTCATAGAGTTTAACCCCCATACAGGTACACTATTTGAACCCCCCCCCCCCCCAATTTGTTTTTCTGTGAAAGTATTTATACTCCCCTTCTTCTGAATTACCATTAAAACCTTGAGCTAACTGTGTTTTATCTTTTCTCTTCGACAAATCAAACTCGTTCTTGCTTCACTGGCCACATGAGGTGGATTTTGAGAAAGTAAGATTTTAGAGTTTTGGACTAGAGAGTTGCACGGGGACAGAAATCCTACCCATCCCCGCCCGTCCCTGCTGGAATCTTACCCATCCCCACCCATCCCCGCTGGAATCTTACCCGTCCCCACCCATCCCCGCAAAAATTAAAACCATCCCAACCCGTCCCCACCCGTCCCCGCAAGAATTTAACCCATCCCCACCCATCCCCGTAAGAATTTAATAGTACATAAAAGAAAGTTCCAGTCAGCTCCCTTTCTGGATTTGAGCCACAGCACTGTAGGCAAGGAAGGAATGGAAGTTGGAACTTGGAACACTCTGGTGCGCACATGTAAGATTTGTCTCTGATTCACTGGCAGTGTGTGCTGAGAGGCCGCCACATGCACGCGCCAGTAGGTCAGGTGACATCTGATTCTCGTGCCTGTGTCAGAGCTGAGGTCTGTGCACCAGCCTGGGAGCAAAGAGGATTAACAGTAACATAGTAAGTGACAGCAAATAGACCTGAACGGTCCATCCACTCTGCCCAATAGTCACACTCATGATCAATTCATCATTAAATCAACGAGTGTGATATTATATACTTGATTATGGTCTTTCTTTCGTGTTTCTGGAACAAAGACCACAGGAGTCTATCTGGCCCCATCCTTATGTTCCAACTGCTGGAGTTGCCATCGAAGCCCACTCCAGCCTATTCATGTTCTCATTTGTGGGACACAGACCGTAAAAGTCTGTCCAGCACTGTCCTTATGTTCCAGCCACTGAAGTTGCTGTCTAAGCCCTTTCCAGCCCATCCTACACCAGATTGCCATGTATGAGACACAGACCATACAAGTCTGCCAGGTATCAGCTCTAGTTCATCACAGCCAGAGTCGCCATCTAAGTGTCACTTGACATATCCACACACATGCAGCCATTTAAGGTTAGCTTTTATATAACTTCCATTTTCTAATTAGAGATCCTCTGTGTTCATCCCATGCCTTTTGAATTCCGTCATCATTTGTGACTCTACCACCTCCTTAATGGAAGACTTTCCACATTTATGCTGTTAAAGCAAGGAAGAAGAGGAGGAAGAGACAGCACTCAAATAAATTGGTATTCGGTAGATGAGAGGCTGGTGCAGGTGCAGCTTACACTTCCACGGGAAGCCCACAGAACTGGTTCCATCCCCGCGGGAACCCCGCAGGAACTGCCTCCGTCCCCGCGGGAACCCCGCAGAACTGCTTCCATCCCCGCGGGAACCCCGCAGGAACTACCTCCGTCCCCGCGGGAATCCCGCGGGTTCCGCGGGATTCCCGCGGGGACGGAAGCCGTGCAGCTCTCTATTTTGGACCACACGCTGACAGATATTTGTCTTATTCATAGTATATTATGGGGCTCATTTTCAAAACACAAAAATGACCAAAAAGTGGCAGATAGATGTTTTTTGGTCCAACACATCCAAATCACTATTTTCTAAGCACATTTTAAGAAGTGTATTCTGTGCTGTTCACCTGCAGTGCATCCAAATCACAAGGGAGCGTGATGGGGGCATCTTGAAGACGGGATTTGGGCATTCCCAGAACTTGGATATTTTTCTGTCATAATGGAACAAAGCAAAGATGTCCACGGCTAAAAAATGTTTTGGTCTACACCTGTTTCAATCACAACTAAGTCACAAAAAGGTGCCCTAAATGGCCAGATGACCACTGGGGGGATTAAGGCATGACTCCCCCAGTGGTCACTGACCCCTCCCACCTGCCCCCAAAGATGTGAAAGAAACAGTACATATTAGCCTCTATTTCAGCATCAGATATTATGGCAAGTCCTATTAGAGGAGCAAGCAGGACCCTGGAGTAGTCTAGTGGTCAGTGCAGTGGATTGTAGAGAAGGGGACCCATGCCCATATCCCACTCTAACTGTTACACTTATGTTGAAAAATGTGAGTCCTCCAAAACCCACCAGTAACCTACTGTACCCACATATAGGTGATGTAGGCAAGCATAAGGGCTATTGTAGTGGTGTACAGTTGGCTACAGTAGGTTTTTGGTGGGCTTTGGATGGCTCGTCATACAATATAAGGGGGTAATGGTGAGATGTGTATCTGATGCATTTTATGTGAAGTCCGCTGTAGCATTCCCTAGGGTGCCCTACTGCTCTTCTGGGATGTCTATGTGGCCAGTCTACTAAGAATGCTCCCCACCCCCCACACCCCAATATGTCCCAATGTCTTTTCTGGTCCAAAAATCTCTATGTTCTCCACTTGATTTTTGAATGTTTTTAGTAAAACGTCCAAAATCGGATTTAGACATCATATCAAAAATGCCCATTTATATTTCATCTGAAAATGCTGCCATTTTCCACTTTTCTCAGATATTTAGTAACTGGATAAAAAGTAGAAGCAAAAAGATATAACGAGCATAATACAGTATACTATTCTGTACATGTTCGATCAGAACATTCTATCTTCAAATCCAAACTCAAGGCTTGACCCTTTCGACATACATAATCTGACTCCATGCGATTTAGCTGTCCCTGGGAGTATTTCTCGTTTAGCCCATTACATAAAGTACATAAGTACATAAGTGTTACCATACTGGGAAAGACCAAAGGTCCATCAAGCCCAGCATCCTGTTTCCAACAGTGGCCAATCCAGGTCACAAATACCTGGCAAGATCCCAAAAAAGTATAAAACATTTTATACTGCTTATCCCAGAAATAGTGGATTTTCCTCAAGTCCACTCATTATTTTATAGACCTCCATCATATCTCCTCTCAGCCGCCTTTTCTCCAAGCTGAAGAGCCCTAGTCGCTTTAGCCTTTCCTCATAGGGAAGTTGTCCCATCCCCTTTATCATTTTCGTCACCCTTCTCTGTACCTTTTCTAATTCCACTATATCTTTTTTGAGATGCGGTGACCAGAATTGAACACAATATTCGAGATGCGGTCACATCATGGAGCGATACACAGGCATTATAACATCCTCACTTATGTTTTCCATTCCTTTCCTAATAATACCTAACATTCTATTTGCTTTCTTATCCGCAGCAGCACACTGAGCAGAAGGTTTCAACGTATCATCAACGACGACACCTAGATCCCTTTCTTGGTCAGTGACTCCTAACTTGGAACCTTGCATGACGTAGCTATAATTCGGGTTCCTGTTTCCCACATGCATCACTTTGCACTTGCTGACATTAAACATCATCTGCCATTTAGACGCCCAGTCTCCCAGTCTCGTAAGGTCCTCTTGTAATTTTTCACAATCCTCCTGCGATTTAACGACTTTGAATAACTTTGTGTCATCAGCAAATTTAATTACCTCACTAGTTACTCCCATCTCTAGGTCATTTATAAATATGTTAAAAAACAGCAGTCTCAGCACACACCCCTAGGGAACCCCACTAACTACCCTTCTCCATTGAGAATACTGACCATTTAACCCTACTCTCTGTTTTCTATCTTTTAACCAGTTTTTAATCCACAATAGAACACTACCTCCTATCCCATGACTCTCCAATTTCCTCTGGAGTCTTTCATGAGGTACTTTATCAAACACCTTCTGAAAATCCAGATACACAATATCAACCGGCTCACCTTTATCCACATGTTTGCTCACCCCTTCAAAGAAATGTAGTAGCTTGGTGAGGCAAGATTTCCTTTCACTAAATACATGTTGACTTTGTCTCATTAATCCATGCTTTTGAATATGCTGTGTAATTTTGTTCTTAATAATAGTCTCTACCATTTTGCCCATCACCAACGTCAGACTCGCCGGTCTATAATTACCCAGATCTCCTCTGAAACCTTTTTTAAAAATCGGCATTACATCGGCCACCCTCCAATCTTCCTGTACCACACTCAATTTTAAGGATAAATTACATATTACTAATAATAGATCCACAAGCTCATTTTTCAGTTCTATCAGTAATCTGGGATGAATACCACCTGGTCCAGGAGATTTGCTACTCTTCAGTTTGCAGAACTGCACCATTACATCCTCCAGGTTTACAGAGAATTCATTAAGTTTCTCTGACTCGTCAGCTTCAAATACAATTTCTGGCACCGGTATCCCACCCAAATCTTCCTCAATGAAGACCGAAGCAAAGAATTCATTTAATCTCTCCACTATGGCTTTGTCTTCCCTGATCGCCCCTTTTACTCCTCTGTCATCTAGTGGTCCACCCGATTCTTTTGCCGGCTTCCTGCTTTTAATATACGTAAAAAAAGTTTTATTATGTGTTTTTACCTCCAATGCAATCTTTTTTCGAAGCCCTCTTAGCCTTCCTTATCAGCGCTTAAATAAACTGGACAGGCTGAAGATAGGACCTGACGTGGTGAACTGGATTAGGAACTGGTTGACGGACAGACGCCAGAGGGTGGTGGTTAATGGAATTCGCTTGGATGAGGGAAAGATGAGTAGAGGAGTGCCTCAGGGATCAGTGCTGGGGCTGATTCTGTTCAATATATATGTGAGTGACATTGCTGAAGGGTTAGAAGGTAAAGTTTGCCTTTTTGCAGACGATACTAACATTTGTAACAGAGTGGACACCCAGGAGGGAGTGGAAAACATGGAAAAGGATCTGCAGAAGCTAGAAGAATGGTCTGAGGTTTGGCAATTAAAATTCAATGCGAAGAAATGCAAAGTGATGCACTTATTTATTTATTGCATTTGTATCCCACATTTTCCCACCTATTTGCGGGCTCAGTGTGGCTTACAATACATTGTGAATGATGGAAATACAATGTGTTACAGTACGATTATGAGTTACATTGTGAAGAGTTATGGGAAAACAGTGTCAAGTCAAGACTTAGGGAGTAGAAGTCCACGGGAGATGTATGTGTTAGGCGGTGAGAGTCTGATATGTACGGACGGGGAGAGGGATCTTGGGGTAATAGTATCTGAGGATCTGAAGGCGATGAAACAGTGTGACAAGGCGGTGGCTGTAGCTAGAAGGTTGCTAGGCTGTATAGAGAGAGGTGTGACCAGCAGAAGAAAGGAAGTGTTGATGCCCCTGTATAAGTCATTGGTGAGGCCCCACCTGGAGTATTGTGTTCATTTTTGGAGGCCGTATCTTACTAAGGATGTAAAAAGAATTGAAGCGGTGCAAAGAAAAGCTATGAGAATGGTATGGGATTTGCGTTACAAGATGTATGAGGAGCAACTTGCTGACCTGAACATGTATACCCTGGAGGAAAGGAGAAACAGGGGTGATATGATACAGACGTTCAAATATTTGAAAGGTATTAATCCGCAAACGAACCTTTTCCGGAGATGGGAGATAGAACTAGAGGACATGAAATGAGATTGAAGGAAGCAGACTCAAGAAAAATGTCAGGAAGTATTTTTTCACGGAGAGAGTGGTGGATACTTGGAAGGCCCTCCCGCGTGAAGTGGTGGAGATGAAAACGGTAACGGAATTCAAAAATGCATGGGATAAACATAAAGGAATCCTGTTCAGAAGGAATGGATCCTCAGAAGCTTATTGGAGATTGGGTGGCAGAGCCAGTGGGGGGGCGGAGCTAGTGGTTGAGAGGCGGGGCAAGTGCTGGGCAGACTTCTACGGTCTGTGCCGTGAAAATGGCAGATACAAATCAAGGTCAGGTATACACAAAAAGTAGCACATATGACTTTATCTTGTTGGGCAGACTGGATGGACCGTGCAGGTCTTTCTCTGCCGTCATGTACTATGTTACTATCGTTACTATTTGACTTGACATTCCTTATGATGTTTCTTATTATTTTCAGTCGGTTCCTTCTTCCATTTTCTGAAGGATTTTCTTTTAGCTCTAATAGCTTCCTTCACTTCACTTTTTAACCACGCCGGCCACCGTTTGGTCTTCCGTCCTCCTTTTTTAATACGCGGAATATATTTGGCCTGGGCTTCCAGCATGCCCGATGTAAATTTGTGACCCTTGCAGTCGCTCCTCTAAGTTGACGATCTTTTCTGGGGTTACCTCTCTTTCCTTTGTTGCTCAGTATCAACGTCTCTGGTTATTATTGTTGTCCTATGCAGCTCCCTCTTACGTTTCTCATCTCATGGTTAGGGTATGAGGCTTCTCATGCTCCTGTTTGTTTTTATAATTGTTATGCTTCAATATGTGCACTTATTGTTAGCCACCCTAATGGTCTTGTCTGAATGTGTGAGTTATAAATCTTGCAAATAAATAAATTATAGCTATGGTTTCTGATCTCTGTGTTTTATAGATTATAAATTTAGATGCATGGAGGTAGATTTTAGAAAGGACATAAGCTAACTGTTTCCCACTTGCCCATTGGCAAAATCCTGAGCCAGTTCTGACTATTTGAGAATGTATGCATTGTGATAGGACCATGGGAACTTGGCTACAACATCTGTTATGATGGCCTTTGCATTGCAGACAATCTGTGTATTCATGAAGCAGAATCCTTTTCTGTTCCTGTGTCTCCTATCTGAGCTTGTAGACTTATAGCTACATGGGGAAAGAAGTTATATCAAGTAGGTTTCTCATAGTTTACTTTTTTTTTACCTCTCTTGACTGAGGCAATGAAATGTACTATAGTCAATGAGTTTATGGAATGGTATCACCTACAGTTGCTTGGAAATTATCTGCAGCAAATGACTTTGAACACAGGCAAGGCTTTCCAAATCCCCTTTTCACAGTTTTGAAAGATCCAAAATATTTTGCTCTTCAGACAGGTCAAAATATTTAGTTCTGGACATGTATATGGTGTGCATTTTCAAAGCACATAGACTTACAAAGTTATATGGTAACGTATGTAACTTTCAAAGTCTATGTGCTTTGTAAATGAGCCTCATATACTCTTTCTGTCTGGTTCCTCTTTCTTCTCTGCTGCTTCTGAGCTATACCTGTGTCATCTGCTGGTTGTGAAAATAAATTCACTACAGTGTGAGCACTTAGTTTGTCAGAAATCCTGGAAAACAATGAATACTGGAACTGTAGTTAATATTCAAAAAAGCCAATGAAAAGCATTGTATTCAGAAAAAGTAAACCAGACAAAAATGGGCTATGATCTTCAACTTGGGAAAGTTTACCCAGATAATATTTTAAAATATCTAGATAGCTGCTCAGACATTCCAATCTATGGGCCATAAGCAGCACCATTCAAAATCTTTTTGATGGTTGTACCAAATGGATACCTTTAAATATCACAATATAACAGCAAAGAGGCAGCGATCTGCACTTGAATAGTCCACAAACAGAATAGAGCAGATCACTATATTAAAGAAACAGATATTTATTGCTCAAGATGCCCGACCTGTCTACGTTTCACTTTCCAAGAGGCTGCATCAGGGGCTACACTATTAGGGACTCTCAAAGCACTTTTCCCTAATAGTAAGTAACATATTCAAAGCAAACGGCAGCAGCATCTTGCTCAGGTCTGAGTGTATCACCAGGGAGCTGCTAAATTCTATTCCACAGTAGATGAACTAAAAGTTTTTCTACACACCTTGGTATGAGAGCCTCCACCTGAGTTCCTTTTCCCGCTAGGTGGGTATTGGGTGCTGTAATGTCATCACTCAGTTTTGTGTTGCTTGTTCAACAGCCATACAGGGAAGAGTCTGAGGATAAAATGGTGGTATTAACTGGTGTGTGGATCCATTCCTCGCTTAACCCCATGGGCCGGAACATTTTGTGAGAAAGCATTGGGCAGAGAGTGAGAAGAGGGACATCTCTATGAATGGGGTTCTTGTTCTCTGTCATCTACAGTGTGTTACTGGAGTAATACCAA
Organism: Microcaecilia unicolor; assembly: GCF_901765095.1. Lineage (NCBI taxonomy): Eukaryota > Metazoa > Chordata > Amphibia > Gymnophiona > Siphonopidae > Microcaecilia > Microcaecilia unicolor. The sequence goes on from NC_044031.1 coordinate 326,061,796, forward strand.
GTCTCTCCGCTCTTGGGTTACCCTCACTTTGCCCTTTGGCTTGTTTCGGTTTATTGATGGGTGCTGTGTTCTGTACTTGTTTGTGGCTCTGCTGTTTCTGAGTTGGTAGGAGGCAGCCAAGGGAGGGGGGTGCTGGGGAATTGCCTGGGGATGTTGTTAATGAGGAAGGGGACTAATAGATGTCACCTGTGGGGTGAGTGGGGAGGGATTGTTACTATGGGGTAGAGAGTGCTGTAAGTAAGGAGTGTATGTCTGTTGTGAGAATGATGTGGGTGTGTTTTTGAGTGAATGGAGTGAGTAGTGGTGGATCCAGTATAGGGTTCTGAGGGAGTGTATATGAGTAAGGTTTTAGGGGTGAACTCACATAATTTGTTTGCTGTTCTGGGTCAGATTGGACAGGGAGGTGGGGAAGGAGTGGGCTGGGGCCTCCTACCGCCACTATTTTCTGTGCCTTTGTACTGAGTGAACTATAATGTTTGTTTCATAGCATACTGGGTTCTTTAAAAGTTCTTTCTTTAAATGTTGATGGGATTCACTCGAGAACCTTAAAATTTAGAAATTGTTTTTAAAAAATGGGTAGAAGTGGCTTGCCTCCAAGAAACCTACCTTTCAGAATGTGAACATAAAACAATTACATAGCGATTGGGTAGGAGAGGTGTGGGCCTCCGCCTTTGATAGGAGAAAACGTGGGGTGGCAATTTGGGTGCCGAAGGGGTTGATTTTGTGGCATATAAGGTGCTGACAGATCCTCATGGAAGATATGTGGTGGTGGTGGTGGTGGTGAGTGAGGTTAAAGATTAGTTGTTCATTTATTTTTAAATTTTATATATTGCCTATAACCTAGGCGGTTTACAAATGAAAGATACAAAATAAAAAAAATGTTAAACAATCACAACATACCATATATCACAGAACCAACCATAAGCTGCAAGTGCTGCTCTTCATCAATAATATAAACACCAGTTGCTCCTATATAAAGCTTTGACAAACAACTGTATTTATTAACAATTTCTTAAACTGAACCATATTGTTGCATAAGCGAAGTTGTTCAGGGAGGGCGTTCCATAAACAAACTCCAGCAATAGAGAAGGCAGATAACTCATATCAACATAAACTTTTGCTACTGTGTCCAAAGATAAGTGCATTGAGCTTTCTGAGCGCAACGATCATCACAGGAAATATACATGAACAGTTTGAGTAAAATAAAGCAAAGCTACTGAATACAAGGCTTGTTACTAGGTAATATACATGTCCCCCATTGTGTATGACTATTCTTTTTTCTCCAACCTACTTTTATTGCTTGGTCAATATGAGGATTATTCCATCATATGGGGAGGGGGGTTAATGTAGTGGTGAACCCCTTGCTAGACTTCAAACCACCATGCCTTCCCCTGCAAAATCACTATAATAGAGGGGATAATTTCCTTCTCTCCCACTTAAAATTGCTCGATGCATGGCACACCCTGTATCCACCGGACACTGACTTTACTTTTTATTCTAAGGTCTATGATATCTATACCAAATTGACTATTTTTTTAATGAATCACTGTTCCTGTATTTGACCATAACTGATATAGCCCCTGCTGTACTATCTGACCATTCCACTCTTGAAACTGAGCTTCATTTTAGTGTCACTGTCACAGACTACATATGGAAACAGCCCAATGTCATGCCAAGACCGAAACTTCCAACAATACTTACGGAAAGCCTAGCAGGAAGTTTTAGAGGATAAGAAGGTGGGTCATTGGGAGGAAGTTGCATACCTTAGAGCAACCACTATTTGGGAAATGGCCAAAGTAGTCCTGAGGGGGAAAATTATATCTTCCATCAGTCATACCAAAAAGTGCAAGATGCCAAGCTATTGGCCCTCACTATAAGATACCATTCCTTGCAGAAGAGACATATTGCCACATTGGATGCTAAGGAAAGGGAGGAAATGAAGCTTACTCGTATAGAGTTGGACTCCTTTTTGGTCCAGAAAGGCAAATATAATATTTTGTTATATAAATATAAACTATACAAATGTGGAAGCCATACAGGAAAACTTCTAATTTAGTTTGCCCCAGTAAGTGAAGAAGAATGTCATTAAAAATTTTATGGGATATACAGTTTTGGCTGGTCAAGCATCTATTATACAGGCCTTTTTAGATTTTTACCAACAGCTGTTCAGCTGGGATATTTCCAATATTGTCACTTAGGATGAATTTTTTTTGCAGGTTTATAACTTCTGCAATTGACCCCCCTGGAGGTAGCCCGATTGGATTTCCCTATTACAGTTGTAGATATCAGAAAAGCTATATACAAATTAAAATCAGCTAAATCGCCCAGCCCTGATGGGTTGGGAATGATTATTACAAACTTTTAGCAGACATGCTATGTTCCAGGAATTTGTAACTACTGAAACTATGGGACTGTGCCAAAATCATGCCTATAAGTACATAAGTACATAAGTAATGCCACACTGGGAAAAGACCAAGGGTCCATCGAACCCAGCATCCTGTCCACGACAGCGGCCAATCCAGGCCAAGGGCACCTGGCAAGCTTCCCAAACATACAAACATTCTATACATGTTATTCCTGGAATTGTGGATTTTTCCCAAGTCCATTTAGTAGTGGTTTATGGACTTGTTCTTTTGGAAACTGTCTAACCCCTTTTTAAACTCTGCCAAGCTAACCACCTTCACCACGTTCTATGGCAACAAATTCCAGAGTTTAATTAAGTGTTGGGTGAAGAAATATTTTCTCCGATTTGTTTTAAATTTACTACACTGTAGTTTCATCGCATGCCCCATAGTCCTAGTATTTTTGGAAAGCATGAACAGACGCTTCACATCCACCTCTTCCACTCCACTCATTATTTTATATACCTCTATCATGTCTCCCCTCAGCTGTCTCTTCTCCAAGCTGAAAAGCCCTAGCCTCCTTAGTCTTTCTTCATAGGGAAGTCGTCCCATCCCCGCTATCATTTTAGTCGCCCTTCGCTGCACCTTTTCCAATTCTACTATATCTTTCTTGAGATGCGGCGACCACAATTGAACATAATACTCAAGGTGCAGTCGCACCATGGAGCGATACAATGGCATTATAACATCCTCACACCTGTTTTCCATACCTTTCCTAATGATACCCAACATTCTATTCACTTTCCTAGCTGCAACAGCACACTGAGCAGAAGGTTTCAGTGTATTATCGACGATGACGACACCCAGATCCCTTTCTTGGTCTGTAACTCCTAACGTGGAACCTTGCATGATGTAGCTATAATTTGGGTTCTTTTTTCCCACATGCATCACCTTGCACTTGCTCACATTAAACATCAACTGCCATTTAGCCACCCAGTCTCCCAGTCTTGTAAGGTCCTTCTGTAATTTTTCACAATCCTGTCGCGAGTTAACGACTTTGAATAACTTTGAATAACTATGTTGTGTTGCTTCCTAAGCTGGGAAACAACACAGAACTTGTGGGGTCTTACAGACCTCTTGTGGATGCCCTAGTGGTGTGGGATGGTATTACAACTCTTATGATGCGAAGAAATGCAAAGTGATGCACTTAGGGAATAGAAATCCACGGGAGACGTATGTGTTAGGTGGGAAGAGTCTGATAGGTACGGACGGGGAGAGGGATCTTGGGGTGATAGTATCTGAGGATTTGAAGGCGACGAAACAGTGTGACAAGGCGGTGGCCGTAGCTAGAAGGTTGCTAGGCTGTATAGAGAGAGGTGTGACCAGCAGAAGAAAGGGGGTGTTGATGACCCTGTATAAGTCGTTGGTGAGGCCCCACCTGGAGTATTGTGTTCAGTTTTGGAGGCCGTATCTTGCTAAGGATGTAAAAAGAATTGAAGCGGTGCAAAGAAAAGCTACGAGAATGGTATGGGATTTGCGTTACAAGATGTATGAGGAGAGACTTGCTGAACTAAATATGTATACTCTGGAGAAAAGGAGAAACAGGGGTGATATGATACAGACGTACAAATATTTGAAAGGTATTAATCCGCAAACGAACCTTTTCTGGAGATGTGAAGGCGGTTGAACGAGAGGACATGAAATGAGATTGAAGGGGGGCAGACTCAAGAAAAATGTCAGGAAGTATTTTTTCTCGGAGTTAGTAGTGGATGCTTGGAATGCCCTCCCGCGGGTGGTGGTGGAAATGAAAACGCTAATGGAATTCAAACATGTGTGGGATAAGCATAAAGGAATCCTGTGCAGAAGGAATGGATCCTCAGGAGCTTAGTCGAGATCGGGTGGCAGAGTTGGTGGTGGGATGCGGGGCTGGTGGTTGGGAGGCAGGGATAGTACTGGGCAGTCTTATATGGTCTGTGCCAGAGCCAGTGGCGGGAGGTGGGGCTGGTGGTTGGGAGGCGGGGATAGTGCTGGGCAGACTTATACGGTCTGTGCCAGAGCTGGTGGCGGGAGGTGGGGCTGGTGGTTGGGAGGCGGGGATAGTGCTGGGCAGACTTATATGGTCTGTGCCCTGAAGAGCACAGGTACAAATCAAAGTAGGGTATACACAAAAAGTAGCACATATGAGTATCGTGTTGGGCAGACTGTATGGACCGTGCAGGTCTTTTTCTGCCGTCATCTACTATGTTGCTACACGTTACTATGATGGAATTTTTGTCACAGCTTTTGGGTTTCCCTTTGAATCAACACCACATAGGATTGTGATGTTTAAAATATTTTATTGAACAAGAATGTTTTAATAAATACTTTTAAAATGGTTAGAAATATAAATATAATTTAACTTTAAAATTCAGATTAAAAATACACTGCATTAAATTGAATAAAGTGCAAAGTTGTTAAGATACGCACTTTGGTATGAAGTGCAGTGTAGACTGTACAACATGCTAATACAAGTAACTTTTTGTTTAACAGTTTCAACTAATGTTCTTCTTTGAACTATGTAAACCAGGATTTACTTCTAACAACTGATCAATTTTAGAATAACCAGAGTGTCACGGCTCCCACCGCGCCTTACCTCCCTCGCCTTCCTTGTCACCTCTGGGGCTTGACTCGCGCCGGTGCTGTCAGGATGATGCGAGACGGCGGCACACCTGCTGGTGCACCACAGCCAGTTCTAGGCAGCTGTGGTGTTCTTGTCCACTACTGGACGTGTTGGCATTTGTCTTCATATATATACAAAAATGGTTGGAGTTATTCAACTATCTGACATCAGAGGATTGCTGACTGTACAGAAGGAAAAAGCCTCAAGAAGCTCACACGCGTAGAAAATACTTGGAGCAGGACTGCTTCATCATTGGCACGAAAAAAACCTCCTACAGTACAGTTATCAGCACCTAGCATCCAAACAACATAAAACGCCTTCTACATAATTTGCCTATACTCTAATAAATTAAAAAGCATTGAACTTAGGCATGTCTTCCTCGGTTCCTCTCCTCCAAAAGGACCGCGGCCGACGGTGGCCAGACGTTTCGCTGTCTGCTTCAGGTTCCAGCGGTCAAGAGCTATAGAGATGCCCTCTATAGCTCTTGACCGCTGTACCCTGATGTAGACAGCGAAACGTCTAGCCACCATCTGCCGCCCTATACAATGTAATGGCACTCATGAGTTGGGTTCATGTACTGTACAGTGGGATGCAAAAGATTTTCTCTCTCCAATGTTCATAGTGTTCTGACCAATGGTTAAGACTCCTTAACCTGGTCCATAGTACTAGTGATGGCAAGTGAAATTGTGGTACCTCTATTATCTTTTATCCTCTCTACAAGGTGTGGTTTTGGTGGAGGCAGTTTTAGAAACAGTTGCCAAGGTCTTCTCCTTTTTTGGCTCTAACGAGGAACCCAGATTTTGAACCAGGCTTAGGTCTCGGGGGGGCTTTCAAGTTTAGAACTTTCATGGATCTGCAACCTTCTCTAGTTGGAACTGGAGACTTTCCTCTCTTCTGACCAATTCAGGCACATGGAACCTTTCTAGTGAACATTTTAAAAAATATTTACAAGTGCACCATTATTATTATGCCTTATGGAACAAACAGGAGAAGAAGATCACCAGGTTGAGGAGTTGGATAAAGATCCATTCCTTCTAAGCAGGATTCCTTTGTGTTTATCCCATGCATGTTTGAATTCCATTACTGTTTTCATCTCCACCACCTCCTGTGGGAAGGCATTCCACATATCAACCACCCTTTCCATGAAAATTCTTCCTGACATTTGTAAGCTGGTCATCCTTCCAGACTCCAGCCAGGGCTGACCCTGCTTCAAACATTAACATTCAGTGCTGAGCAACATATTACGGCCATGATTTTAAAGTGAAACTAATTTACATGCTCATTATTTTGAGCATGCTACTGCAACATTTTGGTACTAATTTTGCACTAGATTGAAGATTCTGCCACGAACCTTTGCGTATGAACCCCAGAGCACCTAAACACAATGTCTAAGCAAGTCAACCATCTCATCCAAAGACATACTAAATTGAACAGCGAGTAGGGTCAATAAATCATTAACATTCTTGCCCACATGATAAAATTCCCCTAAATGAAATTAAATTTACCTTCCTCTTTCATTTGTAATATAATACCGAAGGAGAAATTACAAAATCCTTGATTGAAAGCTCAGAGAAAGGACCTGCAGTTCTACCCAAAACCACTTCCTTATCTTTCATTTTCACAATGTTCTTGTGGAGCATTACTATCTAGGAGACCTATGAAAAAGATGTGGGCTAACATAAGTGTCACAAGTCGCTTGTGCTCTATGGTAGCACCCTCCGACTGGGTCCCAACTGCCTCTGGACAAGTCTCCCACTCTCCAATTATCCCCAGTGATTTCTAGGCTACTGGAGGCCACACTCCCAGTGGTCCCACAGTTCCCAGAAAGCACTTACAGACCCAACACACACACACCACCAAAATTCTTTATCAGTCCAGACAAAGAGGCAATAAACAGAAATTTGGTTATTGTCTTAAAAATTGAACAGTGTAACATAAAAAGTGCAATCAGCAAACAATAACATGTAACTGAAATATGGATCAATTATAACACTAATTAAACATTTGTTTACTTTCTAGAAAGTACCTGGGAAGATCAGGACACATAACTGTTCACTGAGCCTCAGCAAAACGATCCTACTGTTTTTCTTCCTGGCTAAGACTGGAGCAAAAGCCAGTACTCTCCAAATGAAAATGAGCTCCTGGGCCAATCAGAGCCCAGAACAACAAGTTTCAAAAGTATACTGCAGACTGCCTTTCCAAGGCTTAATCATAGAACAGCCTTGGTTCTATAGAAGCTTTGAAACAAACATGCACCACCTGCTGGCCAAACTAGAGAAACATACTTCAAGGAATAATTAATACAAGTTACAGGCTTAAAAACACACTATTTTGTCACAATAAGGAATCCAAAAACCCAAGTAAAATGCACCAAAAACAACTAGCTGCTTCTTTATTCAGATAACATTTCAGCCAGCTTTCCAAAGCCTGGTATTTAATAGGGGAAAGAGCTTTTTTAAAGATTACTCAGAGGGAAGGGATGGAGCTATATTCTCCTGATTCTAAGTCTTTTTGGCACATTTCTTTGCTACGTTAGAAGCAGAGAAGACTTTCCATTTTTTCAGTGTACAGTGACTGAGATCAGCTACTGTAACAGCCTTAGTCTAGTGGTTACAGCAGTGGACCGAGAATCAGCAAAGCTTAGTTCAAATCCCACTGGGGCTCCTTGTGATATTGGGCAAGTCATTTAACCTTCCATTGCCTCAGACATAAATTTAAGGTCCTGTTTACCAAGCATTTTTCCCATAAACACAAACCCCTAGCTTCTATAAATGGAACACAAACTTCCATATGTAAAACTGTGCACGATCCCAACATGAGCATGCAACTGAATTGGCTAACGAGCCAACTAGCATCAATAACTGAGTGATAAGAATCAATTATTGGCAGTAATTGGCAACAATTTGGATTTGTGGGCACATCTTGCTATGTGCTATTCTGTAAAGATCTATACATACAACTCAAAAGGGGGTGTGGCCATGGGAGGGGCAGGAATGTTCATTAAAGATATGCACAGTATTACTTAATGCCAATGATCCACGCCTAGCTGGTTTTAGTTGGCGTAAATCCTCACACCCAAAGTTGAGCGCGGATCACGGCACTACACGTTATTCTATAAAGGGCACCCATCCTACAGCACCCTTTAAGGAATGTCTTTCAGTTCTGATTTTTTCAGTACTGAAATTTGAGCACCATTTACTGAATCTGACTGAAATGAGAGAAAACCTTTGATAAACAGGTCTCTTAAACTGTGAGCTCACCAAGGACAGGAATATCTATTACAACTAATCATTTCTATAGTGCAACTAGATGTACACATTATATACAGGTACTTTTGCTGTCCCTAGGGGGCTCACAATCTAAGCTTTTGTACCTGGGGCAATGGAGGGTTAAGTGACTTGTCCATGGTCACAAGGAGCTGCAGTGGGATTTGAACCCCAGGTTGCCAGGATCAAAGCCCACTTTACTAACCATTAGACTACTTCTCCACTCAATGTTAAATAATAACTAACCCCACTGTTTATTAAGCCACACTAGCAGCTGCCGCACAGCAATGCCAACACAGGCCATTCTAAATGAATGGGCTGTGTCGGCATTAGTGCTCAGCAGCCACTAGTTCAGCATAGTAAACAGGGGGTAAGTAGATGTAACTAATTACTGTACTTAAGTAGATGTTTTGTCACTTGTAAAGAAGTACAAGATAACATTTGTTACTTTTACTGACGTAATAATTTCACCAATTTTTACTACTTTTACTCAGTTAGATCTGATGCTTGCAGTTAAAGTAACAAGTAAAAGTGGAAGTGAGATGTAAATGATGATTCCTCAGTAAACCAAATGAAACAGCAAAACCGGGTGCAGGATTTTGGTATTGCAAACAGTAGATCATCTCATCATAAATGTTGCTGTTCAGTGAATACAGCCTATAAGAACAGTGGAGTTGCCTGTGGTTGTTGAACTGGTTGCTGGTCTCCATCCAAACAGAACAGTGATGAGTTGAGTCACTTTGAAGTGGGAAGCTGGATGCAATTCTTGGTGAACAGACATATGTCTCTTTCACAACAGACAGATGGTCATCCCATAAAAAATGTTATACTGGGGTGACTGTCCACTAAATTAATAGAGTCTTTAGAGGTTTTCTTGTCTGGCCTTCTGAAGGGTTCTCACATATTTAACATTCTTGCATCAGTTCTCGAAGATATTCAAACAGAGTTTGCCATCAGATGAAAAATTGTTAGACAATGATTCCAACTTTGTGAAAGCCTTCTTTTTAACTGAACAGCATGGTGATGATAATACAGATAATGACATAGATGCAAGTGATAAATGAGACAGCACTACTTCTAATGCAGATGATAATGAAAATAATGATGATGAAGTACTCTTTGCTATATGAAAGTCAAGTGTTTCAGAGATTCCCTTGATCGAAACCTGCATACCCAGTCAAAAGACACCAATAATACTGCAGCTTGGTCTGATTTGAAGGAACTTTTTATCAGACTGAATAATACACTGTCTGCTAGTGGAGCTGAACACTTTTTAGCTGTGCTGGATTAATGACTCACAGAGTGACAGTGATTTTCAAAATGTTAGCTTTACTAAAATCAAAGTGGATTGAATTTGTAGAGCAATAAAGTTGTTGGGATAAAAATGTTATTAGTTGCCTTCATTGTAGTTGTGGTCATTTTTACTCAAAAAGTATTATATTAGGCAATATTTTACTTTTGCATAAGTATTAAAATATACATTTATTTTTACTTTTACTTAAGTACTTTGACCAATCCCCAAGGAAAACACTCATAGTTCCTGAATGTAAGTCGCCTTGAGCTATAACTGAAAAAAGGTGTGAATCAAATCCAAATCCCTTCATAGAGCACGAACATCTCTGAAGCTAGAAAGAATGCCCCACACTTGCAGTATTTATGTCTCCTGACCTCTGAATCTTCCATAGCAAAATTCTCAGATACTTTAGGAAAATCAAATAATACAGATAACCCAATTGTCACAATGTATTAATAAAATCACAAATACCAAAATAGCCATGCACTCAAAATCTAAAAGCTTAAATCAGACTATATACTGCATAACTTGAAGTGACTGACCCAAATGACATTATTAAATTCATCCAAAAAGGAATTAATCACTTTCTTCTACTTTGATTTTTAAAAATATTGCATCAACAATCACCATATAGATAATTGAATATTATTCACTACCCATATAACCAATAAAATGGAACATTATAAATAATAATTTTAAAAAACTATATATGCACCTCAACCCCCATACACTCACAATCCTCTATCAAACCAATGTTTTACTGACCGAACTACCATAGCACTATGTAGAAAGCTAACTTAACAGTATTATCCATCTTTAATTTTACCATCTTCTTTAAAAGTTTTGTCCAAACCCACAAACCATACTGGCTTATTCCCTTTTATTTCATTTTTATTGTATTATATTTTAAAACAACTTAACTTTATCATTCGTACAACATACTTCATAAGGACCATGACCTACCATTCACAGATGCTGTGACACCCCTAATGAAAACTAAATTAAGCAGCAGCAGCCCAAGTTGTAACCTCCAAAACAGCGCCAGAAAAATGTCCAAGCCTCTGCCTGACAAACTGACTGCTCCACCCATGACCAGGTAAAAATAAATGTACACCCCCACATCCTGCCGCCCTTGCACTCTGGTGGATACTGAATAACTGCTGCTAACCTACTCTGTGTCCCAGATATACAATACCTTTTTGCTATCTTAACTTTAGCCTCTTACCTAATCAGTTAGCGGTCTGAACATTGCTAACTGGTTATGAACCGGATCCTCCCAAACTCCGCCAATGGACCAACTTGGCACTACCTGGGCAGTGCAGGGGTAGTTTGTGTTGATATTCATCGGCACTGCCCAGATAAGTGCTGATGAATATCTGCAGATAGGCAGGCATAAGTGATTTAACCGGGCAGGAGGTCTGATAAATATTGACCTGATAACTTCTTTAGCCACCTATTTTCAATGGCACTATAGTATATCCTAGCAAAAATTGCTCTAACTACTTCAGCACTGTCTACATAGTACCTGGAAAGAGTTAGTGCAGATCATGAGCAGAAACCTAACAATAAAGGTATCAAACTGCATTAGGACTTTAAGTTGCATTAATTGCCCCTTAACACAACTGAAAGGGCCTGTCTACAGCATACTGTCCCTCTCCCTTAAGAAAAGTCCCTCCAATAGCCTGGACCACCTTAAAAGCACGAGATCCACCCCTGGAGGAGGTGAGCTGGGACAGGTGGAGCCCATACCTGGGAGTACAGAAGACAGTCAGGCCGAGGATAAGGAGGCCCAGGGGGAGAAGATTTGATTCCTCATCATATGATGTGGAAGGTACTGTTCCATAATCATGACATGGCTGAGGTAAGCCATTTGATGTACCAGATTGAACTTCATAAGTCATAAGCTTTGCTTTGAAGTCTGAACCTTGGGGGAGAACCAAGGACTTACTGGCTGTGTTTGGGGCATGGCAAGCCCGTAGTCGCAGATTGTGCTTGGCCTTCTGCCAGAGGCCATTAAGACTGAAAATATTGTACTGTAGAAGTTTCCCTACCCTATGTCTCAGGCCCTGTGAAAGGAACAAGCCCGAGATTTCCCTTGAATAAATACTTATTTTTGGTTTCATCCCTTTCTCCAGCTGTATTATTTCACTGGCCCAAGCCCAGCCCTCGCTCAGGGTGTCACAGGGCCCTAACACAACTTGACAAAATTTATGAAATGCAAAACATGACCCCTAGCGGTAGTGATTTACCAGATGAACAGAGTTTCGAGGATAAGAGAGGAGAACTGCAGAATGAATGCAGTTGTAAGTCAAAAAGAGAAGTTTGAACTGTATACAGAAATAGAGAGACAATGAAGTGACTTGAAGAGAGGGGGTTATGTGAGGGTAGCGACACTGGTGGAAGATAAGTCATGCAGCAAAATTTTAAACAGACTGAAGGGTCAAAGATGGTTTAATGGGAGACCTGCAAGAAGCAAGTTGCAGTAATCTAAACGTGAGGTGATGAAAGTATGGATAAGGGTTTTGGTAGTCTGCTCAGAAAGGAAGGAAGGAATTTTAGTGATGTTATAGAGAAAGAAACAGATTTTAGCAGTCTGTTGAATATGCACAGAGAAAGAGAGGAGTTAATCATGCCCCAAGATTACAAGCTGATGAGACAGACCTAAATGACCATAACTTTAATCTAAGTATGATTTCTGCCATTTTGCCCTACTATTTTATAAAGACCAAACAGCAGCTATGTGTCTTTATAAAATTGATTTAAAAGAGGCACCTACTTAGCCTTTATACCTAGGCAACCTGTTATAATATTACCCTCAGTATAACCAATTACTTTAACCAGATTTTCTGGATCCCAAGAGAATAATCAGGCCAAATGTCTGAATCAGCACCTATGGATAAGAATTTCCATAATCATATAGCTCTGCTGCTAACCTCTAAAATAGAATCTAATCTAATTTAGAAAATGCTTACTGAAGCGTGTAGAACCATCTTGGCTGGCAGCCTACTCTATAGGTTAATGCTAATAAAGAAAAAAAATCTCTCTCTCTTCTTGGAGTAAGTTTAAATTTAGTTTCTCTCAAACAGTGATCTCTTGTGATAGATCTAACAAACTCAAATGTATTAATCCTAGGGATGATATTAGTGTAAGCAACAAGATGTTAAAATTTTGCTTCTCTATTACAGATATTCCATTCAAAAGAATGGCTTTTTTACAGCATGTTTAAAATGTAGCAATGGCTTTAATGTAAGCTATGATTTTCCACCTCCAGCTGTTTAACTGGTTGTGTAAATAAAAATAGGATAATGTTATGTGGGGTAACCACATATTTTGCAGGCATGCACATTTTACAAATCACTACACAGTATGCAACCAGCTATTACATCTAAAGAATGTTCAGATTCCTTCCTGGGAGTTCTAGACTGTGAAGATAGAGGAATGAATTATGGTAGACTAGCACACCAAACTAAATTATGAACTAACCATGTTCTGCAGCAGGACTAGGAAATGAGCTGCCTGCACTACACAAAACAGAATGCAAGGAAAATAGCTGTTTAATTTGCATTGTGAAAATTAGGATACTGTGAAGAGTGGGATTTGCAGAGGCTGCAGAGAATATTAAAAATAATAATAAGTAGAGAAAGTATAGAGAGGCAAGGTTTCAGGAATGCATTCCAGCATAAATTTATATATACATATATATAAGTGGTATACAGTATATACATATGTATGGTGGTGGGGTTTGTATTAGAAGTAAGCATAGGGCAAATGGAACATGTAAGTTGAGGTTTTATTTTTAAGGATATGGGTGTAGTAAGTGTGTGTATGTTCGGATGGGTGACATTTGGGCAGCGGATTAACCATTAAGCAAAATAAGCACATTCTTAGTGCACCAAGGGAAGGGGGCACCACAGTTTTCATTTCACCTAGCTATCATGCCCTTAACTCTTTCACTGCCATCTGCCACATTCATTATCCAACATGAATTTCAGTATTTTTCTAATCATTATATATATATATATATATATATATATATATATATATATATATATATATATATATACTGTATATATATATATATATATATGTTTTGTTTCATACAATAATGTTCTTTCTCAGCATTAATTGAGTTTTAATGTCTTCTCTTTTAAGCAATGAATGGTTAATCCGTCCCTGTTTGAAAGGAATCTAAAGAATAACATGAAATTTGGGAAAAGCCAAAGAAACTGAAAACAAAAAAAAAAATGTTGTTCTGTGCACACACAGAGAATCATATCGCATCAAAAAATACAGCCCCACAACTGTTCCACACCCAAACACTCATACTCCTACCAACACATCTATACCTTCATATATATCCCCCCAAACTTATACCCAATAACTGTACCTCCATGTAAATATCCACTCCCATATCCCATAAACACTTCTCACAAACACCCCAAATGCAGGGACGGATTAGAGTGTTTGGGTGTGGAACAGTTGTGGGGCTGTATTTTTTGATGCGATATGATTCTCTGTGTGTGCACAGAACAACATTTTTTTTTTGTTTTCAGTTTCTTTGGCTTTTCCCAAATTTCATGTTATTCTTTAGATTCCTTTCAAACATTTCCTTTATTAGAAAATGTTGTAGATGAGTGGCCTAGTGGTGGAGTTTGGAACTGAGGAACTGAGTTCAATTCCCACTTCAGGCAAAGGCAGCTCCTTGTGACTCTGGGCAAGTCACAAGGTACCTGTATACAATATGTAAGCCGCATTGAGCCTGCCATGAGTGAGAAAGCGTGGGGTACAAATGTAACAAAAAAATAAAAATAGCTTTTCAGTGTACACTAACAGATGAAATGTTTATTTGTTGGTTAAATACACTCAGCATATTCTAAATTTTTTGAAGCACACTGTTGAATCTGCTTCCCTAGTGTGTATAGGTAGGGGGTACAATTCTGAGGGGATGTAGACTGTGTATTGTATGTACAGTGGTGGAAATAAGTATTTGATCCCTTGCTGATTTTGTAAGTTTGCCCACTGACAAAGACATGAGCAGCCCATAATTGAAGGGTAGGTTATTGGTAACAGTGAGAGATAGCACATCACAAATTAAATCCGGAAAATCACATTGTGGAAAGTATATGAATTTATTTGCATTCTGCAGAGGGAAATAAGTATTTGATCCCCCACCAACCAGTAAGAGATCTGGCCCCTACAGACCAGGTAGATGCTCCAAATCAACTCGTTACCTGCATGACAGACAGCTGTCGGCAATGGTCACCTGTATGAAAGACACCTGTCCACAGACTCAGTGAATCAGTCAGACTCTAACCTCTACAAAATGGCCAAGAGCAAGGAGCTGTCTAAGGATGTCAGGGACAAGATCATACACCTGCACAAGGCTGGAATGGGCTACAAAACCATCAGTAAGACGCTGGGCGAGAAGGAGACAACTATTGGTGCCATAGTAAGAAAATGGAAGAAGTACAAAATGACTGTCAATCGACAAAGATCTGGGGCTCCACGCAAAATCTCACCTCGTGGGGTATCCTTGATCATGAGGAAGGTTAGAAATCAGCCTACAACTACAAGGGGGGAACTTGTCAATGATCTCAAGGCAGCTGGGACCACTGTCACCACGAAAACCATTGGTAACACATTACGACATAACGGATTGCAATCCTGCAGTGCCCGCAAGGTCCCCCTGCTCCGGAAGGCACATGTGACGGCCCGTCTGAAGTTTGCCAGTGAACACCTGGATGATGCCGAGAGTGATTGGGAGAAGGTGCTGTGGTCAGATGAGACAAAAATTGAGCTCTTTGGCATGAACTCAACTCGCCGTGTTTGGAGGAAGAGAAATGCTGCCTATGACCCAAAGAACACCGTCCCCACTGTCAAGCATGGAGGTGGAAATGTTATGTTTTGGGGGTGTTTCTCTGCTAAGGGCACAGGACTACTTCACCGCATCAATGGGAGAATGGATGGGGCCATGTACCGTACAATTCTGAGTGACAACCTCCTTCCCTCCGCCAGGGCCTTAAAAATGGGTCGTGGCTGGGTCTTCCAGCACGACAATGACCCAAAACATACAGCCAAGGCAACAAAGGAGTGGCTCAGGAAGAAGCACATTAGGGTCATGGAGTGGCCTAGCCAGTCACCAGACCTTAATCCCATTGAAAACTTATGGAGGGAGCTGAAGCTGCGAGTTGCCAAGCGACAGCCCAGAACTCTTAATGATTTAGAGATGATCTGCAAAGAGGAGTGGACCAAAATTCCTCCTGACATGTGTGCAAACCTCATCATCAACTACAGAAGACGTCTGACCGCTGTGCTTGCCAACAAGGGTTTTGCCACCAAGTATTAGGTCTTGTTTGCCAGAGGGATTAAATACTTATTTCCCTCTGCAGAATGCAAATAAATTCATATACTTTCCACAATGTGATTTTCCGGATTTAATTTGTGATGTGCTATCTCTCACTGTTACCAATAACCTACCCTTCAATTATGGGCTGCTCATGTCTTTGTCAGTGGGCAAACTTACAAAATCAGCAAGGGATCAAATACTTATTTCCACCACTGTATGTGAGTAGATAAAGTTTGTATGGGATAGGAGGTTGGGAAGGTGTGTATGCATGTCTGTGTGTGTGTGTGGGGGGGGGGGGGGGTTGTATGCCTATAGATTGTGAGGAGTATTTAGTTATCACATATAGGGGGTAATTCTGCTAGTGACTGCCTCCATTTTGGAACCCCAAGAGTGCATGGTAGGAGCCTGTTCTATAAAAGAACTTAGGTGTCTAGGTTCTCATATAGAATACTAACCTAACCTGGTCTCAGTGGACCTAACATTTAGGTGCCCACAACTATACCAGGTGTAAGTGCAGAAATGATGGATGTAACCAGGACTTTTTTTGAAGGGGTACTTGGGGGTACTGAGTACCGGCACTTTTTCCATTGTCTGCTAAAATTGACCCATGGACCCCAAATTTTAATGAAAGAGCTCAGGCTCTACACACCATTTCTGCCTTGTTATAGATTCTGTGACTGGTTGCAGGGGGCCTGACTATTGTAGGGTGGGTCCCTTGGTGATCACCCCACCCTTGAAGTGTGGACTAGCATTTGAGTACCGGCACCTTTTTTGCTAGAAAAAACTCACTGGATGTAACAATAATCTTAAAGTTACGTACAAAAGTGGGAGCCTCACCATTGTCCCATCCATGCTCTGCACCTGTGTACGCCCCCTTGCAAATACCCACTATCATGGGTTAAGCAGAGATTTGTAGAATACCACATAGACACCCTGCTAGCTCTTACATTGGTATGTATTCACATACAGCATGTAAATGCTAGCATTGTAAACATTTAGGCATGTTAATGTTAGCACACAATCTATACAATTGCTCTTTTGGTGGGTATTAGAGGTCTTGTACACACACACTCATTCTAACTATTGGAAGGAGCAATCAGAAAACTCTAATTGCTACTAATAATTTTGCTCCTAAAATTGAGAAAACAGATGCTATGAGAGAGTTTCTAAATTTTGCATAACTTGAGCCTCAACTGCCCTGGGCCAAGTCATAGACTTTTACTGCATACAACCCCATAGGGCTCCTTCTCATCGGCTCACGGGCAGACCAACAAACTATAGAAAACAACTCCTATTACAAGTTGAAAGAAAACAGTATAGAAAAAAAACACTGCCAATAATAAGCTCTAAAAACTAGCACCAATTTTACTCAATTTTAATCAAAAAAATTTTAGGATGAAAAAAGTAAGTTTCTAGGGCTAGAGCTCTACCAAAACAATATCTAGCACTTATCTAAATATCTTCTTATCGATGCGTTTTTTTTTTTTTCTTCAATGTGCATCCAAAAGAACCAAACCACCTCTGGCAGTCTGCTCAAAATCCTAAATCTCAACAAGGGCCCCCTTGTTTTGCAAAGCTGTCAGGAGGAGATCTTTAGATAAGTGATAGATATTGTTTTGGCCCTAGAAACTTCCGTTTTTCATCCTAAAAATGTTTTGATTAAAATTTAGTAAAATCAGCGCTAGTTTTTAGAGCTTATTATTGACAACGTTTTTTTCTGTAGTGTTTTTTTTTTTTTCTCCTAGTAATAGGAGTTGTTTCCCACTATAGTTTTTCGGTCTGCCAGTGAGCTGATGAGAAGGAGCCCTATGGGGTCGTATGCAGTAAAAGTCTATGACTTGGCCCAGGGCAGTTGAGGCTCAAGTTATTCAAAATTAAGAAACTCTTTGATAGCATCTGTTTTTTCAATTTTAAGAGCAAAATTACTATTAGTATTTAGGGTATTAGGGGTCTCCCAGGATTTCAGAATATGGAGGTATTGTAAGGGGTGTGAAAGATGTTGATGTTTGGATGGCTAGGTGTGGGGTTTGTGTACATGTTCAGTTAGGTAGAGTTTATTTTTAGGGCATATATATTGCAGGTTCTGTGCCTCTGGTGCAGGGTATGTGTAAATAAAATGTTTTAGGGTATTAGGCTATAAGGGGTAGAGGTGATGGTATGTATAGGTATTGGGGGATAGATGTGTGGAGGGTCTGTGTATATTTTTGGGTGGATAGGGTTTTATGGATCTAGATATAGGTTATGTGTGGCAGGACTTCTGGTGGGTTGTGGGTATTTGGGGGGGAATATGAGTGCATATATATATAGGTCAAGGATGTGATTATGGGAAATGTGGTTGGATCTCATTTGGATGCATGCTTATATGTGTGTCTGAGATGTGTGTCGGTATGTGTAAATTTCTGGTAAGTCACCATTACTTTTATGCTTTACATTTTGGTACTGCCCCCCCCCCCCCCCCCATTTCTTGCCAGTGAAATGTCATTTCAAAAAGAAACATGGCACGGCTTTTATACACGGTTTTCATACACGCAAAGAAGCTGCGGGTAAGCTGGTGTACTTTTGTTTTGTGCTCCATCTTCCCTGCCTTATTTCTCCCCTTCTCCTACTTGAGATACTGAAGAACCGGCAGGTCCAGACCTCCCGTTAAAATTTCCACGGTAAAGGTAGGGACTGCTTTTGTGCATGGGGTAGGAAACGGTAGTGCATCGCTTTGGATGCACACTATAATAGTAATTAGCTCATTATAATAGCTTTGCATTCCATTTTTGTTAGCTGCTACTGTGACAGGAAAATGGCTCAGAGAACCCTTTTGTGCATGTCCCGGTTTACTACTTGTGCGCTAAACCGGCTAGAACTAGTTTAAAAATCATGTTGCTAGCTCGTTAAGTTTAGTGCATCTAGCCCTGAATGAGAGACAGAAATGGGGAATGGAAAGACTAGGGAGAATAGTATGAAATGGAAAATCTGGTAAGTACAAGAAGGAGGCTGAGCACTGAGAAAAAGAGGGGGGAATAAAATCTAGCTAAATGTAAATAAAAAAGCAGATAAGAGAAAATGTTGAAACAGAAGGATCAACATTGAAGACAAATGTAGGGGAGCAGGAAGAGACATAAAATGGAGATGAGGCCCAGGAAAAGAGCCTAGGAGAAGATCAACAAGAAAAGTTATATAATACCAGGACCAACCAAAGTAGAAAGATAAACTAATCAGACAGCAAAAGCACAAAAAATTATTTCCAGTTTTTAGAGAATGAAATATTTCTTATGTTTTTGTATTTCATTCTGTGCCTCTATTCAATATTGCAAAGTGATTCACAACATCAATGTACAAAGTCAGAGAAGGGAACGTCATTAATTAATAGAACAGATGAGAGATAGAAGACAGAATTGGCAGGAAAAGCTCAGACAGTCCTATCAAAAGCCTTTGAAAAAAGGTAGGTTTTTAAGGCCACTTTAAATTTCTTAAACGACAGTTTGAGTTGAAAGTGTATAATAGCCATCTGCAAACTTAGAAAAGTTCAAGTCCAAGTGAAGATGTCCAAGTACTTGTCAGGGATGTCTTTTTTTGAGTTTGGGTAAAGGATGTAAATGTGGATCTTTCTGTGAGAAGAACATCCATGCCTTTGCTATGCCTTCAACACCCCTTTTATTTATTTGGATTTTGGATCACAAGTAGTAGCAGTGGGATTTGAACCAGCCACCACTGGATTGCAAAACCAGTGCGCTAACCACTAGGCCACTCCTTCACTCCACTCCCTTGAAATTTGGCCAGCCCTGTGGGGGGGGGGGGGCAGTTCAGGACGTCCAACATGTTTGAAAGAAGGACGTCCATGCCTTCGCTATGCCTCCGCTGACACACACATACCTCCCCCCCCCCCCCAGGGACCCGCATACTGCTGTGATGGTCCTGAGGTAAAAATCGGCTTTCGATTATGCAGATTTGGGCGATCCTGAGAGAAAGACGCCCATCTCCCAATGTGTGTCAAATGATGGGCGCCTTCTCTTTCGAAAATAAGCCTGTTAGTGAGTGCTAAGAAGAAAACAACATTATGCTGTGTGGTTTTCAGACCTGCAAGTGTAACAGATGGATTGAACAAGTGGAACTTCTTGGAGAATCAGAGGCAGTGGGAAAGAGTAGAAGGGAAGTAGGGAAGACATATATGATGGGCAGTCACTGTAGATGACTTTATGAGCAAGGACCAGAATTTTAAATTGGATGCAGTAAGTAATTGGGAGCCAATGAGGGGCATAATCGAACGGCGCCGGTGAAATTGATGGCCGGCCATCTTCGGGGCCATTTTCAAAATACGCTTGGCGCCAGCCAAATTGCTCGCCGGATTTAGAATAGGATTGCTGGTGGATCACCGGGTTTAGATGAGATGGCCAGCTCCGATTTTCAGCCATAATGGAAACCAGACCCAGCCATCTCAAACCCGGCGAAATGCAAGGCATTTGGCCGTGGGAGGAGCCAGCATTTGTAGTGCACTGGCCCCCCTGACATGCCAGGACACCAACCGGGCACCCTAGGGGGCACTTAAAAAATCTGTAAAAAAAAAAACAAAATTAGTTTCCAGGTGCATAGCACCCTTCCCTTGTGTGCTGAGTCCCCCAAATCCCCCCCAAAACCCACTGCCCACAAGTCTACACCATTAGCCCTAAGGGGTGAAGGGGGCACCTACATGTGGGTACAGTGGGTTTTGGGGTTTTTTGGAGGGCTCAACATTAACCACCACAAGTGTAACAGGTATGGGGGGTGGGCTTGGGTCCACCTGCCTGAAGTGCAGTGCACCCACTAAAAACTGCTCCAGGGACCTGCATACTGCTGTCAGGGTGCTGGGTATGACATTTGTGTGTGTGTGTGTGGGAGGGGGTTGGTGACCACTTGGAGAGTAAGGGGAGGTGATCCCCGCTTCCCTCCGGTGGTCATCTGGTCAGTTGGGGCTCTTTTTTGGGACTTGGTCATAAAAATACATGGACCAAGTCCGCCCGGCGAAAAACTCGTTCGAGCCGGCATTTTTTTTTCATAATAAGGTGAAACTGGCCATCTCATAGCCCCGCACCTCTCCGCCCCCCTTCCCGCCTTCGCTACCCTACCAACATGCCCCCTTGAAGGTTGGCCGGCGCTGCATCAAAAAAGCAATTGGGGCTGGCCAAAATTGGCTTTCGATAATATTGATTTGGCCGGGATTGAGAGATCGCCAGCGATCTCCCGATTTGTGTCGGAAAATCGCCGGCGATCGCTTTCGAAAATAAGCCTGAATGATAACTACATAGGAAAGTTGTAACATGGTAGAATTTACATGCATGACGGAGGGTACGTATTGCAGTGTTCTGTACCTATTAGAAGCATTTAAGGTGTATTGTAGAAGACATGCATATACAGAGTTGCGGAACTCTAACCTAGCTGTCATGTGTGCATTGATGAACTAGACTTGAGACAATGGATTGAGGAAGGAATAGACAGAACAAAGTTATCAAAGGGCCCAGTGATCCAACAAGCAAGAGGTTTTGTTGGCATTGAGAACAAGAAGTCTTATATCTAACAAAGTGATTATGGCATTGAAGCACTGTTGTAACTGAGTGAGATCTAGATCACAGAGTTGAAATGGAACAACTAAAAGGATATTATCAGCATAGGAGTAGATAGCAATGCTTTAGACTTAGATAATAGTGGCAAGTGGGCTAAGAAAGATATTGAAGAGGAGAGGAGAGGAGTGAGGACAGAATCTTGAGGGACATCACAGGTGATAAGTTAAAGAGGAGGCAGTCATAAGAGAAAGAGAAGGATTGATCAGATAAGAAGGAAGAGAACAAATTTAGGACTGTGCTGGAAAAATTGATGTCAGTGAATCTGTGGATAAGAAGGGTATGGCCAACTAGGTCAAAAGTTGAAGATAGAATGAGATTTGTAAGGCTGTTCCATCCATGTCAAAAATTGAATGATCACTCAGTGATAAGTGGCTTGAAAGACGCTCGCAGCCACAGGCTGAACTAACTCCAGATATTCAGTGCCAGGGCATATGTGGCTTTGAGTATTCGGGTACGTGCATTGACCTGGAAGTTAACCAGGTATCAGCCGATGTTCAAACCGGTGCCCACTTAACTCAGCCTTTGGGGCTCTTTTACCAAGCTGCAGTAAAAAGTGCCCTGTGGTAGTGTGGGCGTGTGGAATTGCCGCATGCCAAGCCACTTTTTACCGCGGAGGGAAAAAGGCTACTTTTAAAATGGAAGTCAGTAATGGCCATGCGCTAATATAAAAATTGGTGCATGGCCATTTACTGCTCGAGTCCTTACCACTTCCTATTTTGTAGGCTGTAAGAACTCATGCACTAACCCGGCGGTAATCGAGCAGTGCCTAGTACTGCCCAATTACTGCTAGGCACGCCTACGCTCTGCTCCCCACTCTAGAAAATACAAAATTATTTTCTTGCATGGGAAATGGCATGAAGCAAACACAAAACTACCACTGGGCGCCTGGGCGCACCTTGCGGTAGTACTGTTTTACCATGCGCTACCCATGTGGTAGCCCTACTGCCGGTTGGTAAAAGGACCCCTTTATGAGCTTACTTGCCAGTTACTGGACTGAGTATCACTACTAACTGGGTAAGTAATCGCTCCATCCAAGCTCTGTCCCTTGAGCATCTCTAGCCTAGCCAGCCAAGGTATTTGCAGCGGCGGTGGTGGGTAGAGAGCGGCGGCAGTGGCAGTGGTGGTGGGGCGGCGAGGAGGTGGACCACAATGTGCACCCCCACTTTGGCTCTGACCCCTCCCACCTTGAGGTCTGGCTGTGCCCCTGTTGTAAATGCGAAAAAAACCACAGAAGTGAAAGGAACGCCAAAGTCCCTTGTAGAAAGCACAGCCAAACAAGGAGTGGGAATGGGATCAGCCTGTTCCAAACAGACCAAGGATGCTCAATGTACAGTTAAGAACTTTATTTGATAGTGACCTGACACATGCATGCCTGCTTCAGGAGTCTTGACTAAAGTTTCATAAATATATTCGGTGATATATCTTTAAGATATGATTGTAACTGGTCTTTAAAAAGACTTTATGAATTTGAAGAAGTAATGTTGCTTATAGATGCCACTGACAGGAGAGAAAATGTTTAGGAGAGATACTGTGTCTACTGACAGATAAATATCTATCCCTTTTATAGAATTCTTTGCAAAATTATGTATATAGGAAAACATAATAAAACAGCAGTGAAATGAACCTTTATAGGAACAAGTTAGTTTTGTTTTTTTAATATTTTGTTTTAGAAGAAAACAGGTGCTTTTCCTATATTGTAACTATGTAAGGAGAAAAAAGTGTTTGAGAAGAGGGCCTTAATCATTGCTGCCTCACAGAATATAAACACAGAATGGTACTGTATAATATTTGTAATACCAATATTTAATCACCTAAGTAGATAGCATGTTGTCTTAGCCAGCCTATTTGTTTAGCTTGAAAGCATGGATAAATAAAATGGAGCTTTTGTAAGCCGCAGCATTGTCATACCATCTGCCTTCACTAATACCCATCATTCAGTATGTTTTGAAAAGGAGTTTGCAGTGACATGATTATAAATATAAAAAAAACACAAGCGTGACAATTAGAATAATGCTTTTCTAAAAAGATGTTTATATATATATATATATATATATATATATATATATATATATATATATATCCTATATAATAAAACTCACCCTCAACGTTCTGAGGACACTGACGTCACTGTCAGTTCCTCCGGGCACTTTCTTCCGGTTCGAAGGGTTCATGGTGGTGAAGCCACCAAAATCACTGTGTTGGGGCCCCGCCCTCGCGTCAAACATTATGACGTCAAGGGCGGAGCTATGGTGTCAGTGGCTTCACAACCAATGACTCAACACATTGAAGGTGGCGTTGGCGTGCGTTGACGAGGTCCGCAACAATGGTGGTCAGTGCCTTCACAACGCCGAAGGGGTGAGCAGGGGGGGTTCGGGAGGAAAACCTTGCTAGCGCCCGTTTCATTTGTGCCACAAACGGGCATGTTTTACTAGTATATATATATTGTAAACAGGTACCTCTCTGGTGCAGCCAAAGATAGAACAATCTCCTCCAGCCACAGGCTCCCGGTACATGAGAAATAGATGTCCACCAGTAACTTCAATCTTAAGGACTTTTATTCCATGCAGGTTTCTAGTACACAGTTCCAACAGCAGCATAGCACATACCAGGATTCAATACAGGCTTACAGGCTCCAGTCTGGGCTCTTTATCCAGTGCACAATAAACAGTAATTCAATTCCCAAGACAAACAGTTCTTTCAGTTCCTCATCACAGTTCAGTCACCAAGCAGCATTTTCTACCTTCTATCCTCTTTACCTTCAGGAGAGTTCAATATTTTAGGGACTCCTTCTAACCAAGGGTTTTCCCCTGCATCAGCTTCACAGTAAATTCAATACTTTTGGGACTTCCTCTCACCCAAGGAATTTCAGCCTGCTTCAGTACTTTAGGGACCTCCCTGCCCAAGGATTTTCAGCCTGCAACTGCTTCTCTCCTTCTGCTTCTCTCTCCTGAACTGAACTGCACTCCTGGGACTCCTTCCCTCCTGCCTAATCAATCCCTGGCTTCAGCTACCACCACCAATGTCTTCCCTGATTGCAGCTAGGAGTCCAGTCCGGGTTCTTCATCTCCCCCTCTGGCTCCTTGCCTGCAATGCCTTCTGGGACTTGTATTTCAGACTGAAACTGCCTTAACCCAACTATCCTGGAGGTGACTTTATCACTATATATATATATATATAAAAGCAAATTCTAAAACAACTATTGATACTTATAAATCTTTATTCCATTATTGCACTTTACATATTCACATTATTGCTCATATTTGTTAAAATCCACAAATAACACCATTCACTCTTCATCCATTCATACAGTACTTATACATATATCCCCATATTTTGAACCTATTCAAATTACCCGTATAAGAACATATATTTTCTCAAAACTTGCCAAGTAGCAGTGGATTTTTTGTAAATTGAAAAACTTGTTTACAACAGAAGGATACCAGCTTTTGGATGAACTCAAAGTGATTGGGTTCTTGGAAAGTTCTTGGAAGAACCTGGAAGAACTTTCTAATACTATATTTGTGTATAATCGCATTCAGAGTGGTGCTACCTGGTTAGATTAACCACTGTCGGACTTGATTGGCAAGTTTTGAGAAAACATATGTTCTTATACGGGTAATTTGAATAGGTTCAAAATGTGGGGATATATGTATAAGTACTGTATGAATGGATGAAGAGTGAATGGTGTTATTTGTGGATTTTAACAAATATGAACAATAATGTGAATATGTAAAGTGCAATAATGGAATAAAGATTTATAAGTATCAATAGTTGTTTTAGAATTTGCTTGTATGCTTCTTTACAACTATTTTAAGAAATTATACCTTATATATATATATATATATATATATATATATATATATATATATATGAGAGATTTTCAGTTTATTCATGCAGCAAGACAAAATTTAACAAAATTTGATATGAGAATCTTTGTCATCCAAATGGGATCTAGCAGGAATAAATCTCTATAAATTCAACCCCTTTAATTTCAAACCTGCATTTTTTTATTATTATGTTTCTGTCGATTTGTACTGTAAGACTACTCTGGGTAAATTTCACAGTATTTTATTTTATTTATTTATTCACATTCAAATTATTACAAGAAACATCTTGTTTAGGAAGTGTCATACATAAGTATAAATTTATCTCTGGAAAAACTTTAACACCAAAAGTAAAATAAATTCACTCTTCAGGAAATTGGCACTCAAGTCCATAAATGAGGGGTCCAAAATGTAGGAAAAAGTACTGGAAATTAACAACAGAAAAAATTTTTAAACAGTTATCGCACTCCAATAAGAGGTGATGCCTAAAATTATTTTAGCGTTTATCTAATTTAGCTGAGGCTATAAGTGCGGAAACATGAGTTGGTTCCATAAATACATATTTTTCCCCCCAAGCCTTATTATGCACTTGCAGGGGTATCTTAAAAAAAAGGTACCCCCCAAGTGCAACACTTCAGGCTTTAGGAGCAAGAATTGTTTCCTCCGCCGTCTAGTCTCCTTAGAGACATCTGGAAACAGAAGGATTTTAAACCCTAAAAAGGGTTTATCTTTATTACGGAAAAACATGCGAAATATCCAATTCTTATCTGGCGATAATGCCACGGTTGCCACCAACGTGGCAGCCGAGGCAAGTTCAGAGTCAGTAGTTTCAAGCAAAAGAGAAATGTCAATTGATTGATCGGGTATCTGGTTCGGATCTTTCCCGGGAATATAATAAACCAAGGTAAAAGGTGGTAGGTTTTGTTCAGGAATCTCCAAAATCTCACGCAGATAACGTTTTAACATTTCTTGAGGAGTTACATTATGTAGTCTGGGAAAGTTAACAAATCTTAAATTATGACTTTTAGTATAGTTATCAAATATTTCAGTCTTCATCCTCAGACTAGTCAAGTCTTTTATCATCGTGGTTTGAATTACTTCCAAATTCGATATTTTTTTATCCATATTCTCTTCTAATTTCACAATTTTTTCCTTCAAATCTTTAAACTCCTCTTCTTTTTTTTTACATTCAATCTCCAAAGATTTTAGTCTTGGTAATGTCTCATTATTTTGCTTAAGAAAAATTTGACCCAGGTTAGAAACCAAATCCCATAACGTATCTAGTGTCACATCTTTTGGTTTTTCCACTAACTCTTTAGGAATTTCAAACCTTTTAGGAGTCAACTCTGGAGTCCGACCTTGTTCCTCAGCTTCTCTCTCCTCACTCCGTGGCGTTTCACTGGGCAAAATGCCCTCCGCTCTCTTCTCTGATGTTTGCTGTGCTTCCAATCGACGCTCTGCAGGGCCCTCTAAACCTTCCGGGGTAGACCCTGTCGATTCAATGAGAAAGGAGCTCGCGCCAATCGGCTGAGGAGGTGGTGAACGCATTGCGGGGCTTAGCGTGACATCCGGGCCAAAGGAAGCCGAAGTTTCCAGTTCGACAGCGTTTCCAGCTGGCAGCATCCCGCTAGAAGAGGCTAATTTCACAGTATTTTAAATTCACAGGACTAAATATAAGACCACCTAAAAATGGCAATAGTTATATCACTTCTAAAAAAAAAAACAAGCAAACAAAAAACTCTCAACCTGGACCCAAATGAGCTAAGTAATAACAACCTAGTCTGAATTTACTACTTATTTATTTATATTTATTTACCATAGGCCTGGTATTCAAAAGGGTTTAACCAGGAAGGAGATGCTCCTGCCCAGTTAAATCCTGCTGATCTGACAATCCACCAATATTCAGTGGCATTTAAACAGGTAGCGCTGCTGAACATTACCTCTGACCACTACAGCACTGTCCAATTAGTGCTGGGGTGGTTTGGGGGGGGAGGGGAAGCTTTGGTGGAGCCGGTACTTAATACGTTAACATTGGTATTCAGTTGGCTAATAGGTTAGGTAAGCACCTAAAGCTAAAACAAGCTACCAAGCACCAGTCTGAAATCAACCAGTGCCTGGTTAACTTCCAGGTGACTGCCCTTATCCAAATATTCAATACCAGAGCCCAGACATGGCCCGACATTGAATATCCAGGGTTAATTCAGCCCCTGGCTGGTCAGTGACTTAAAAACCACTGAATACTATAAATTGAATATCATGCCTCACATTTTAAGAATGCTATATGTAGTGAACAACAAATACAATACCAAAAAATAAAATACAACCCAACCATCAACCATAATAATATGCCCCTCACACAATCACATCCAAATTATGCCCCCAGATCTCTCCTTGACTCACTCACCAGAGAGGGCATTCCACAACAAAGTGGCCTGACTGAAAAGGCTTTTGTGCAATGGCAGGCCTTTTCAATAGCTCTCTATTGTAGAGAACTGAGCAAACCATAAAAATTCCTGTATGCATTCAGATACTCTTCTTTGTTATAATTGGTTGTCACCACTTGCTATGCTCTGTGCTCTGCCAATAAAAACTTCTTTAAAAAACTATCCTAGAATTAGTAATGACTCCTTCTCCTCCCCCTGAAAGCACAGTGCTCTATATGACACATAAACTTGCAACGTAGACATTATTTCTAGGTAAGTTCATCAAAATATTGTACTGGTACACCTATTTAACTTCCTACTGGATCCATTTGAATGGGGCAGCAGAGAGACAGTACCAGTGTGCCTACTAGGTGAAATATAACTATGCATGATTTATGAACAAACAACCCTGCTGGTAATTCTCAATTTCTTTATGGTATTCAACACCGTCAGCTATGACATCCTGCTCACCTGAATCAAGAAGACCCAACACCAACCCGGTTTAACTCCTTGTTCCAAAATCTCTCTCAGATCTGTTTCACTGGGATCAGCATCATGCTACCCTCATTCTCTCTCCAATGGAGCAAGGTCATCAGAGATTAGCATTGGTCCCTCTTGGCCTGAATCTTGACAAAATTATTGCAAACCCAACAAATGACTAGGAAAAAAAAAAAAATCTCCTGCTTGATATGTCAATATAAACTGAAATTACAAATGTCCTGTAGATAGATAAAATGATCCTGAAAAACTGTACTCTGTGATTATCTTCAAAGGGATATCTCTTCCTTTAAACTGTCAAATTCAAAATCTGAGCTTTCATTATAGAGCTTAGAGATTACACAAAGAATTGTGTAATCTCCAAACTCTATAATGAAAGCTCAGTTGGCAGTATCCAAAGAGCTTTTTTTCAGCTATGCAAGCTTCATCACCTTTGCCCCTGCTTTGATGATCCTGCATTTTCTATGGTCATCCAGATCTGTGTAATCTCCCACTTGGGTAATTCAATTCGCTCTCCATTTCAGATTCCAAAAAAACTCAGTCTGTGTATGAAGCTTGACTGACACTTAGATATTTAGGAGGTAGTTACAAAGGTACGGTTAAAGTTGTCCTTTTACCACACCTTAGTTTACTTACCTAACAAGCTGTGTTATTTGCCACTGAGCCACTAACCCCATTGCTAGGTGCTCTCAGGTGGCATTTTAAAGGAACTGGCACAAACACAAAAATAATAAAGAAAGAAAAAAAGAATCTGCTCCCCATTCCCCCCAAAGATGTCCAGAATAGAACCCCCTCCCACAGACACCCCTCTGAACATAGCAACCCCTCCAAAAAATATCCACCGAAGACATCACCTAAACACAACTCTTTAACCAAAAGACCTCCCACCCTCCCCTAGGGCCTAGCTCTCATTCATGTTTAAGGGTTTATGTGGCAGAAGCAAATCCCAGTTACTCCTGCCCCTCTCAGTACTGGGTTCAAATAGTGCCAGTGACCCATAGTAGAAGTTTCATTGTATTACTACTAGGGGTCAAGTTGCTATATAATGGTCTTTTGGGTTTTAAGGAGTAAATAATATGCTTTATTGCTTTAACACACCTTAATAATTACCCTTTCCACCTTAATGCAAATAAGATTCAAGAGGATTATTCCTATTCTTCAACCTCTGTGCTGACTCCTGATAATCTATACAGCCTTATTCAAAACCCTGATCTTAGAATTCAAGTCCCAAAAGGGCTGATCACTGCTCTAGTTTAGCTGCTGATTCATCTTCATAGTCCTGGACTACAGGTCATAACTCCTTCCCTCTGTGAAGGCCTACACTGGAAGAACTTCATCTCATAATTGACAACAGACATTCTCTGTTGCATTGTCAACCTTTTGAAAAGCTCTGTAACACAGCATAGGACTAGTCCTTGATCCGCAAATTTCCAGGAGACTACTAGAACCGAGCTCTTTAAGATAGCTTTTAAACTGATTTATTTCTTAAGCTACATGCTGAAAATGGTTCCTTCAAGAAGCCTGCTAGATATGCATAAGCATCATCCTGTTATGCAACAATCTGCAGCCATCTGTTCTCTTTATTGTTCTATCTCACAAGAACCTTACAGTACCCTACCTCATCTATTTCTCTAATATATGTGTTCTGCCTTATTTATTTTGGAGTCCATAAAAAGTATTCTTGTGATGACTATTCATTCACAGAGATAATAAGAATAGAAATGTTGGACCTGCTCTAACATGCATTGAGCTCTCTAGTTGAAAAAGTGTGAAATAAATAAAGAGGAAGAGGAGGATTATAGTTCCCACCTACATTGCCTACATCTAGCTTTTGCCCTGTAGATTCTATGATTCCAAGCATGGCCACACTGATATCTCTTACCATTTAAGGGTAAGGCTGCAAGTTAATTGCAGTTAGCAAAGGGTCCCTTTTACGGAGTGGCAGTAAGCGTTCTTTTACCGCATGGCCATGTATGTCGGGGGGCTTTTTACCTGCCTCTAGCGCAGGGCCCTTTTTCATGCAGTTTTGTAAAAGGACCCCAATGGGATTAATGCATTAATCATTAATGATGATTAAAGAATTAATCACGTTGTAGCATCTCTTGTCTCCTACAAATGTCTTCACCTCTACCAACCCCTGTCCTCAGCATGATTCAGCATTTTTCCCTCCAACCAGGATTCACCTTCACCCCTCCCCCCACATCAGCTTACCTTAAAAATGGTTTTCTGTTGGTCCCCAGCAGCGGCAGTGGTGCACATATGCTCCTCATGGTCTGCTCCAAAGCCTTCCCTCTTGCCCATTCTGCCTCCTCTGATATCACTTCCTGTTTTTGCATGGACACGATGAGTCAGAGGGAAAGCTTCAGACATGGCCCGCAGGCAGCTACTTCCAAGGACCAACAGAAGACCATTTTGAAGGAAGATGGTGGGGGGAGGGAATTGAGAGGGGGCAGATGCCAAACCCTGAGTGGAGGGAGTAGAGTGAGCTGCAGACCTGCAAGCAAAACTGGAGGGGTCACCAGTGGACGCTATTGCCAAAGCAGTAAGCTCCAGCAGCCACAAAAAGAACTTTGTGTTGCAAATCATCAAGTTTGTGTTGCTACTGATGAAGGAGAGTGAAGTGCTGAACAATAGGAGGGAGGGAGAGAGAAAGAAATAATGGACCTGGGGGAAGAGGAAAGGGAGGGAAGGAAGAGAAAAGGAGACATGTTGGATCTGTAAGGCAGGAAGGAGGGAGATTATCAGTCCTTTAGCGAGGGGAAGGGCGATGGGATTTGATACACCGCCATTCTGCAGTTACAATCAAAGTGGTGTACATATTATATATAGGTACTTATTTTGTGCCTGGGGCAATGGAGGGTTAAGTGATTTGCCCTGCATCACAAGGTGCTGCAGTGAGAAATATATAAATAAATAAACAGATTGTATTCAATGATTAATTGCAAATAAAATTCTTTAATTGCACGATTAATCGCGATTGGAAATTTTAATCGAAATGCAGCCCTATTTAAGAGCAGTTCAACGGGTTAACAGGTTTCTGGAAGGGGAAATCAATAGAAATAAAACAAAATAAAACATGGAAAAGAAAGTAAGATGATACCTTTTTTTTCACTTTTCATATTTTTATTAATAGTTTTTGTGTCAAACATAAAACAGACAGAAAATCAAACAATATCAACAATCCATGGCAAATAAAGAAGCCGAAATAAAAGAACAGAGCATTATCAGTGTTCCATCCCTAGATACCAACAGGAATATACAAGGTTAGTTAGTGACAGGAGAATCCTGACAAAATAAATCTAAGCGGGCCCAGGTCTTTAATACAGACTTAACTCTATGATGTTTGCGAGCCAAAATCATTTCATATTTTCTGATCACACATACATAGCTCCACCATTCATTGTAATTTAAATGTACATTATTTTTCCAATTGGAGACAATTAAAATGCAAGGCAATAGCTAATAGAATGTTGAACAATTTCTTATCCGATTCCAAAATAGTGATAGAAGGAGAAGAGGCTCTTAGAATCACTATTTCATAAGAGATTGCTGTGGTCATCGGCAGATGAAAAACCAGACACATTTTTGCCCAAATAAGTCGCCAGTATGCTCTAACGTTCTTACAGAAAAAAACCATGTGTTCTAGTGACCCATCTGGGCCTTGACACGACACGACCAACATTTATAGCTTAATACATTTCTTGATTAGCTTTTGAAGGTTGAAAAGGGGAAAAAAAATCAAACAAAAGTGAGAAACAGGCAAGGAAGTAAGAAAATGGAAATATTAAAGATGGTAAAATGTGGCCAATGGTTAAAATATCATCTTTAGAGAAAAATATGAAAAAGAAGGGAAAGAAAGCTCTCCTTGTGAAATGTAGAAATCATTCTTCCACAAATATATGTCCAGAGCTGCCATGGGTGATCTAGTTGAGTAGTCCTAGATTTTGAGTTGACATCCCTTACTGTGTGGTGTTCATAGATCCTGCTTCTACCATATGAAATTGTCACTGTAGATACCATAATGCAGGTACCATTACTGCAGAGTTTCTCAAATATTGTAAACGGGCCCGCTGCTCCAGTATGGGGGAGGAAGCTGCCTCCCCTGAATAGCCAGAACTTCACAAAACTGCCACAAGGAAATACTTCAAAAACATTCCTTTATTTTCCAGATTCATAAACGAAACTTCTCTCCAGAGTAGAGACTTGCTTCTCAGGCAGGGCTGTTCTGCCTTGCTTAGTACATCAACCAATTACACAAAGACTTTGCCCCCTTTCCGGAGGGGAATGCAATAATCCTTTGGAAATCCCTGCTTTTTTGGTCCCAGTCAGTAGCAAACAAATAGTACTTGTCCCCTCAAGACAGTGTTAATCACCAAGCAGCCTTTACTTTCAGGAGCTTCAATACTTTTGGGACTTCCTTCCACCCAAGGTATTTCAGCCTGCTTCAGTTCTTTAGGGACCTGTCTTGCCCAAGGAGTTTCAGCCTGCACTGCTCCTCTCCTCCTGAACCCCTCTTCCCACCAGGCAGCCCTCCTTCATAAACAAGCCTTCCAACTTCAGAGGTTCTCACAATAATCAGGTTTCAAAACAGGGTAGTAATTCCCCCACCACTCAGGGTTTCCCCAAAAGAAAACCAGGCTTCTCTACTTAAGCAGGGTTTAAACCAAAATAAATTCCCAAAACCATGAAGGTTCCAAACCTTCAGGGGCTGCCTTCCTCAGCTCTCAAGCTCCATTCCTTTCTGCTTTCTTCCCCTGCTCAGGCTGATTAATTCCCTCTTCCATCCAATCCTCCTCCTGCTTCTCAGCCCACCCCTCCCTATTACAGGTGGGCAGCATGATATACAGATTGCTGGTCCCGGGAACTGGCTCCTTCATTCACCCTCCCTCTTGTGGTCAGAGACGGTATATGGCCAGCTTGCCTATCCCCTGGGATCTCACTGCTAGGACTGGAAATGCATTCTGGGATATGTAGTTCATGGTTCTGCTGCTTCACTCTATACATCGGGGATGTAGCCTTGTCACAATATATACTTAAGAGCTCAAAGCTAGTCATGTATTCAGGTTATCCATAATTACTATGCACAAGATTAATTTGCATACAGTGTATTCACCGTGGATATCTTGAAAACTTGATGGGCTGGGGGATCCTGAGGAGAGGTTTCAAATTCCCTATATTAATGCATCAGGATAGGACTTGTTGGAAATCCAGAACTGGCATAAAATCTCTCACCTTGATCTGGACCATTTGTCATCCCTGTATGCCTGGCAGTACCCTCCAGTGAGATAGTGTCTCCGTCTAGAGAACTATTTCCCAAGTTGGTCCTGGAGTACCCCTTTGCCAGTCAGGTTTTCAGGATATCCACAATGAATATTAATGAGAATGATTTGCATAGACTGCCTCCATTGTATGCAAATCTCTTTCATGCATATTCATTGTGGATATCCTGAAAACCTGACAGGCAAGGGGTACTCCAGAACTGACTTGGGAAACACTAGTCTAGAGTGACCACTGACTTAGTGATTTTGTAATAAGAAGGAAAACCATAGTTTGAGCTTAACAACACCACATTTAGATTGAATTAAAAAGGACAATATTACTGATTCTAAATAGAAAAATGAGCAGATATAATGTTCAGTCACATATGTAAGCCGCATTGAGCCTGCCATGAGTGGGAAAGCGCGGGGTACAAATGTAACAAAAAATAAAATATTGGTATGGCAGGTGTCATTTCCACAGATTGGCATTTAGGACCATAGATTCTGAAATAATCATGCATTTAGCTAAGTTTTAGTTAAGTGATTCTAGAGAGAGAAAATAAGTGCTCTGTCTGATAATATTGACCAGTTCAGTCCAAAATGTGGTGTTTGATGAGGAGAAGGATGTACAGGGAACAAGGGAGGGGAATGCAAGTATTGGTAGCCAACTAAAAAGAAAGGTCATATATTTTGCATCCCTCATCATGTCTCCCAAATATTCATTTTTCAGGAGGCTTTTGAAGCACAGCGTTAAGGTCTTTTTTCTTTACCCATGTGGAAAACTGCATGTTTTGTGCTATGTTCGCTTTGACCCAAATTAGTCCTCCACAGTGCTGCTGTGGTGAAGCTCATTCTACTGTATAGGAACTAAACCAGAAGAATAAGCTAACATTGCTCTGTGTTTTTTTAAATATCTTTTGTTGAACTACTTTTTTTTTTTTTTTGCAAGATTATGTTGAACAACATAGCCCCTTCTGTGGCTGAAGTTAATACAAAGCAGCAACATATGCTTGACTGATTTCAACACACTTTTACAAAGGCACATTCATTCAGTAACTTATGAGAAATAGTAGATGACCCTTCTTCCTTCTACACATGATTGTGTCAGGTAAATGCAGACAAAAGTGTCTCCTGTAACCACCATATGATTTGCAGGATGTGCATTCCTGTCTGTGACAACCGGATCAACTTATGCATGTTTAGCAGCTAGAGTGGGAAGAAAGAGAAGTTTAAAACCCAGAGTAGGTCTATTGCTATAGTCCCTATACTGTGTGACAGAAAAAGGGGGTTGGAGATACTAAACAGATAAACATCCTAGCTTTTGCAATGTTTAGAAAGGGAATGGTTGAGACTGCAGTGAAGAGTGGCACACTAGATTAAACCGAGAACAACAAAGAATGGAATCAGAGCTTAACTCAATTTAAAATATTTAACACATGCCTTCAAGATGGGAAAGATATATGAAATGCATGCAAATATCCCCTGTTAAGTCATGCATCAGAACTCCAGACAGTGCTTGAAAAACTGACCCATGATTTGGGTTTTATGCAGACACTGTAAAATTGTTCTAAGTTTTTGCAATTTTTTTCTTTTTGCTATTATTTTTTTATTACTATCCCTATCAGATGACATCCCATGCCACTAAGGAGCTCATTTTCAAAAGAGAAAAACATCCAAAAAGTGGCATAAATCTGCATTTGGAAGTTTTTCTCACAAAAACATCCAAATTGGCATTTTCAAAACCAATTTTTAGACTTTTTTCTATGAGGTCCATCAGAAGTGCATTCAAATCACAAGGGGACATGTCAGTATTCTCAATGGAGAAGAGTAGATAGTGGAGTTTCCCAGGGGTCTGTACTCAGACCCCTGCTTTTTAACATATTTATAAATGATCTAGAGATGGGAATAACTAGAGAGGAAATTCAATTTTCTGGTGATGCAGTTATTTAAAGTTGTTAAATAGCAAGAGGATTGTGAAAATTGCAAGAGGACCTTACGAGACTGGGCATCCAAATGGCAGATGATGTTTAATATGAGCAAGTGCAAAGTGATGTATGTGGGGAAAGAGGAACCCAAACTTTAGCTATATGATGCAAGTTTCCACATTAGGAATCACCACCCAGGAAAAAGATCTAGATGTCATCGTTAATGATACATTGAAACCCTCTGCTCAGTGTGCAGCGGCGACTAAAAAAGTAAATAGAATGTTATGAATTATTAAGAAAGGAATGGAAAACAAAAATGAGAATGTTATAATGCCTTTTTATCACTCTATGGTGCAACCACACAATTGAATACTGTGTGCAATTCTGGTCATCACATCTCAAAAAAGATACAGCAGAATTAGAAAAGGTACAGAGAAGGGCGACGAAAATGATGAAGGGCGTGGGATGACTTCCCTATGAGGAAACACTAAAATGACTAGGGCTCTTCAGCTTGGAGAAGAGATGACTGAGGGGAGATATGATAGAGGTCTATAAAATAATGTGTTGAGTTGAATGGGTAAGCTTGGAACAGTGACACACCATTTTTAACCTGTGAAATCCATCCTTTAAAATTTGTTGACAGTGACATCCAATGGTTTATTATCATTCAGTTTTATTTTTTTATTCTTACAAATCAAATGGAAAGTTTGGATACCATCAGGGGCATTTTCGAACGAGAAGGGTGCCCATCATCTGACACAAATTGGGAGATGGGCGTCCTTCCCTCCCTTGGTGTCTTGTCCAGTATTTAATACTATTTTCCTAGATTGTAAACCACAATGAAGGTTCCCCCATAGGGCAGGATAATAAGTTATAAATAAACTTGGATCTCCCTACAGTTTGAAAAAGATATTTATTTATTTGTTTGTTTGTTTCATTTGTATCCCACATTTTCCCACCTATTTGCAGGCTCAATGTGGCTTACATGGTAACGCAACGGCGTTCGCCAGTTGCAGTATGAACAAATACAGGTGTTATTATGGTAAAAGAAGGCTCGTGTTTGGTAGATACATTGAAAAGCAAGGTCGATAATAGTGAGCCTTGGGGATCCTCCACCCCAAAATCTTACTTCAAATCAAATACAAAATCTTCTAATCTTCCAAAAGAGATAATATCCGCTCCAGAACTTTCCTACACACCTCTAATTTTCCATACCTGATACTTAAAGTGGGATCTACTCAACTAACAGAGGAGAAAAGATCAAGGGAAACCAAATCTATAAGAGCAATTAACAAAGTTTCCATTCAACATGCTATTCTAAATCCTGCTTTTCCCTTATCCAGCAAAGCAAACAAAAACTGGACCAACTACTATGATTGATCACATCATGTTCATAAACCTCTCAGTGCAGTTGAGAAGTTTGTAGAGTGGGCCCAACGAATGTTGTATAGACACAGTCACAGATCAAGTTCTTCCCAAAAAGATCAAATATGTATTGTGCAACACACAGTACAAGCATTACAACTGCATAAAATCTATTTTTACAGGGCTTTGTTATATTAAGCTTACAGAGTGAAATGAAAAGGCTGAAATCACCCCATGAAATAAGCACAAAGCCATTTGTTTAAGAAGTGTTTTCATACATTTCATGCAGTACAAATTTTGAAACTCAAAGATTACTACAAAGCACATAACAGAAAACAAAGAACATATGCCTTTTCATGAATGTAATTATCAGCTACTCTTGCAAAATCCATTACTACTTGAAAATTGATTACAATAAACTATCTGACCATTTTTTCTACCCTGTCATTTTGAAAATGTAAGAGTGTGCAAAAAAAAAAGTCTAACTAAAACAGACTAGTGGAGGGGTGGTAACAGTGACTCCAGCTTTTTAAGCATTTTAGAATCATGAGAGTCCGAATGAATGACTACCTTTGTAATTGCAAGTTACATGCATGCTTTTGTCCTTGCTTACATTGCAGCTAATTTTCAAAGAGAAAAAGCCAAGTCAGGGTCATCAAAGTGAATTGCTTCTGCCCTGGCTTTTCTATCAAATTTTCTGGCTTGCCCACTTTTATTACTTAAGGGCCATCACAGAAAAGCATTTCTTTAGAGTTTTATATAAAGTGCGATTTGCTTAAAGAGGCCAAGCAATTTTGGAGAAGGCAAATCATAGATCTTACTTTTCTCATTCACCTTTTCCAAATCCAGGCTCAAAGCAAGTTACACATTCAGGTACATGAGTTATTTCCCTTCCCAAATGGGCTCACAATTTAGTTGTACCTGAGATAATAGAGGGTGAAGTGATATGTTCAAGATCACAAAGAGGGTCAGTGGGAGAAATAGGATTTGAATGCTGGCTTCCCTGGATCTCAGTGAAATTTTCTAACCACTAAGGGGTCCTTTTACTAAGGTGCACTGAAAATGGCCTTCACTGGTATAGATGCGTGTATTGGACGCTGGCAGATCCATTTTTCAGCGCACCTGCAAAAAAGGCCCTTTTTTTCACCGAAAATAGATGTGTAGCAAAATAAAAATTGGCATGTGTCCATTTTGAGCCTGAGACCTTACCGCCACCTATTGACTTAGCGGTAAATTCTCATGCATTAACTGGGCAGTAATTGTCAGTGTGCATACTCTGCCGATTACTGCCCGGTTAGCACCATGCGCCGGAACTTTTCTGGCACGCATAATGGACATGCATAAAAAATGAAATGACTGCCTGGGCCTCGCAGTAGTTCCAAATTGGCGTGCATTGGGCACAAGTAGGTGCCTACCCAGCTTAGTAAAAGGGCCCCTAAGTTACTACTCTTTAGCTTTCTGACTTATATAAGCAATAGAAATGTAAATTCATTTCATAATATTCCCTCCTCATCTCTTCTGACTTCTTAGCAATATTTATTGGTGGTTCCCACACATATGCAGACTTGCTTGGACTCTCTTGTTTTCAAGTTGTACCACTTATATTGTGGGAATAGGCTACCACTATATGTTTATTCTGAGACCTCCTTTTGTAAATTTAAAACTGCACTAAAAAAAAGCCTTTTTTTCTGACTAAATCCCTTGGGAATATGATCTCGTTCATTGGTTTTGCCCTTTGGCGGTCTTCTTATCCTTATTCATAAACACATGAGTCCTTATAAAGATTTGCACTCATCTCCTAGTCTTTCCTCCCCTTTTCTTAAAATAATGCTATCTATGCAGTGCACTGGAATGAATTGTAACTTTTACCTTTTGTAGTTCCTAGTCTATGACTTTTATTTAATTTTGACTATCATTTTTATGATCTTATAAACTGCATAGATTTTTTTTTTACTTTGCAGTATATCAAATAAAGTTAATGATGATGATGATAATATTTCTAATCCAAAATGAAAGGAAAAATGTCAAAATGTCAAGGTTTTTTTCTAGTCTTGTTGAATCTCCAGTTTTTTTCAGTGTTAATAGCTATTGGGCACAAACCAGCCTTGAACTGGATCTTTATGTTAGAAGAGCTATTCTGCCTTTTGAGCAGCTGATGCTAGCCAGCCCTTTCCTATCTGATAATCATAGTTCCCGCTTCCTGTTGCTTGACTGTTTTATGCATTTGGTCCCAGTTCTTTTCCCCCTTACTTCCTGAGGGCTCAGGATTCTGGCATCTTGTATAGCTCTTTGGCTTCAGTAATATTTATTTGTCCTTCTGTGCTGGATACACTTCCTGAAGGTACAGTGATATTAAGATTTATTTTGAGCAACCCTAGATCTTATTTATTTATGCATTCTTGTATCCCACTGTTATCTGAAAACAGGTTTTGGTTCAAAGTGGCTTACAGTTTACATTTAGGTGAAATTACATTAGTGGTTTACATTTATTGCATAGAGAGGTCATCGATAACTTGTGTGGGTTAGCTGTAGAATTTTTTGAGGAGGTAGGTTTACCTGCTCTACTCCACTCAGTATTTTATGGACCTCTATCATATCTGCCCTCAGCTATCTCCTCTCCAGTGGCGTTCCTGGCCTGGATGGCAAAAGGGGCGGAGCGCCGATTCCCCCCCTCCGGCGAAATGACACCCCCCTGGGTGCATGCCGCTGGGGGGGGGGGTGCCGTGGCGCTCCTGCTCCGAGCTCGCTAAACTTCGTCGCTCATTCGCTGCAGCTCCCTCTGCCCCGGAACAGGTTGCTTCCTGTTGATGCTATGCTGAAACTCTGTTCAGTGTGCAGCAGTAGCTAAGAAAGCAAATAGAATGTTAAAAATTATTAAGAATGGAATGGAAAATAAAAATGAGAATGTTATAATGTCTTTGAATTGCTCCATGGTGCGACCATACCTTGAATACTGTGTGCAATTCTGGTCACTGCATCTCAAAAAGGATATAACGGAATTAGAAAAGGTATAGAGAAGGGTGGCAAAAATGATAAAGAGGATGGTATGACTTTCCTATGAGGAAAAGCTAAAGTGGATAGGGCTCTTCAGTTTAGCGAACCGCCCCCACCGCCCCCCCTTGGTACGCCACTGCTCCTCTCCAAACAGAAGAGCCCTAACCACTTTAGCTTCTCCTCATACGAAAGTCATACCATCCTCTTTATCATTTTTGCCACCCTTCTCTATACCTTTTCTAATTCCGCTATATCCTTTTTGAGATGCAGTGACCAGAATTGCACACAGTATTCAAGGTATGGTTGCACCATGGAGCAGTACAAAGACATTATAACATTCTCATTTTTATTTTCCATTCCATTCTTAATAATTTTTAACATTCTATTTGCTTTCTTAGCTACTGCTGCACACTGAACAGAGTTTCAGCTTAGCATCAACAATGACACCTAGATCCTTTTCCTGGGCAGTGATTCCTAATGTAGAACCTTGCATCATGTAGCTGTAGTCTAGGTTCCTTTTTCCCACATGCTATTGTTTTGCACTTGCTCACTTTAAATGTCATCTGCCATTTGGATGTCCAGTCTCTCAGTCTCGTATGGTCCTCTTGTAATTTTTCACAATTCTCTTGCAATTTAACAACTTTTAATAGTGTCATTAGCACATTTAGGGGCCCATTTATGAAAGGGTTTCTGTGTGGCAACCCAGAACTTCTGCTGGCCCAACACGGCCATCGGCGATATTTCTGCCTTGAGCATAAGCCATTTCTGGTGTGCCGTAAAATATTTTTGTTATTTTTACCATGGCACTAACCTGGTGGTAATCTGGCAGGGCCAAGCACTGCCTGGTTACCACCAGGTTACCATGGGAGCCCTTACCGCCATCTCAATGGATAGCGGTAACTGCTTCCCGCCACTTGGCCACATTTTAAGAGTAATCTTACCATATGGCTATTTTATTTTTAGGGGCTTTTTACCCGCTGTGGTAAAAAAGGGCCCTAGTGCATGGGAAAAATTACCCCCACCACTACTGCAGGACCCTTTTTACCACAGCTTGGTAAAAGGACTTACCTCACTAGTTATTCCCATCTCTACATCATATATAAATATGTTAAAAAGCAGCGGTCCCAGCACAGACCCCTGGGGAACCCCACCATCTACCCTCCTCCATTGAGAATACTGACCATTTAACCCTACTCTCTGTTTTCTATCTTTTAACCCATTTTAATCCACAATAGGACACTACCTCCTATTCTATGACATTCTAATTTCCTCAAGAGTCTTTTGTGAGGTACTTTGTCAAATGCCTTTTGAAAATCCTGGTACACAATATTGACCAGCTTATCTTTATCCACATGTTTATTCACCCCTTCAAATAAATGTAGTAGATTGGTAAAGCAAGGTTTCCCTTCACTAAATCCATGTTGTCTTTGTTTTATTAATCCATGCTTATGTGTTTGTGCTGTAATTTTATTTTTTATAATAGTCTTTACCATTTTGCCCAGCACCAGCGTCAGGCTCGCAGGTTTATTATTTCCCAATCATTTCTGGAACCCTTTTTAAAAAATTGGCTTTACGCAGTGGCGATCCTAGGTCGGCTGCCACCCGGGGCGGACCACCGCTGCGCACCCCCCCCCCCCCCCGGGGTGCAGCTGCGTCCGTCCCCCAGGGTGCAGCTTGACAGCCCCCTCGGCGCAATGACACCCCCCCCCCCGGTGCATCAAGCCCCCCCCCCCCCCCCGGGTGCATTCTTGGCTGCTGGAGGGTGCAGAGAGCAGCCGTGCGCTTGTCGGCTCCTCTGGCTCCCTGCTCCCTCTGTCCCGGAACAGGAAGTAACCTGTTCTGGGGCAGAGGGAGCAGGGAACCAGCAGAGCCAACAGGCATGCGGCTGCTCTCTGCACCCTCCAGCAGCGTGCACCCGGGGCGGACCGCCCCCACCGCCCCGCCCTTCCTACGCCACTGGTTTTACGTTAGCCACCCTCCAGTATCAGGCTGGATTTTAAAGAGAAACTACTTATTACTAGCAATAGCTCTGTAAGTTTATTTTCAGTTGTAATCATTTTGGTCACCCTTCTTTGAACCTTTTCTGATTTTGCTATATCT
Source organism: Microcaecilia unicolor (assembly GCF_901765095.1). NCBI lineage: Eukaryota > Metazoa > Chordata > Amphibia > Gymnophiona > Siphonopidae > Microcaecilia > Microcaecilia unicolor. The sequence goes on from NC_044031.1 coordinate 326,103,678, forward strand.
TTTTAAAGATACGGCAACCAGAATAGGGGGGTGATACTTGCCTAATGCAGGTGTCAGAGGGAATTGGAGGAGTTAGATGATGCTCTTAGGGGGTTATAGGTTGTCATTGGGGATTCAGGTTGTGATTGGGAGGGTTTGGAGTAGGGTTTTTTGTTTGTTTGTTTGTGGAATAGTTGTAGCAACCTTATAATTAGTAAATTGCCCTGAAATGAAATTTATAAAAACAAAATGAAAAAAAACAAGCAAATGGCTCAGGAAACTAAACAAAACAAATTTTTGTTTCGTGCACATCTCTAATAAATAAAACTGAAGATTTGAAAGACTATTCCAGCTAATCCAGAAGCTTGTATAAAAGACCTTAAGATGACCTGTTATAATAGCTACAGCATCTCCCTTACACAGATATTAACAAATTTTCTACTACAATATGCCAAAGTAGGAATCACTGTGTAAAATCACTCTTCTTAAATCCCTGAAGCCAAGCCATGACTTTTGTTTTCTTGTTAATTTCATCTTTGTGTTACTATCTTACTACCATTCCTAACTGTGCATTTAGTTTTATTGATTTAAAGGATAATTTAATGTTATTGTATTGCACTGAACAGTTAGACTTTGCAATCACGGGGGACATTCTTGAAAGACCTATTGTGCTCACTTTTCATAAGATGCATGTTTTGGAAAATTGGTTCTGACTCAGTGTTACTTAATGTTGGCATATGGTTTTGTCATCTTCAAATGCAATACAGCAACTTTGCATGGCCTTTCATTGTAAACCAGACTCGATTTCTGGGTAAGCTGAATTGTGAGCAAATTCAATATGTCAAAGAGGAATACTTAGTGAAAAAAATCTAAAGTTATGCCTAAATCTGTTGCAAAGTGGTTTGCTTTGAAAGTCTCTATACTTGCGTAACCATTTATATCTCTGTTATTTGAATTTCAGTGCTGTTAAATGTGTATATTTTTGATACTGTTTCATGGTAGTCCTATAATTAGGTTTTAATTTGCTTTTCTCAGGTTTACCTCGTTCATTGTTCATGTTTATACTTGGTCATTTTAATAGTTTTATGCTACTAGCAAAATTGTGAGTTGTAGGTTAACCTGTACCTGCTCTACACCGCCTTGGTTAATAAATCCTAATAAATACATAAAATAGATTTACATCCATATTATTAATTGCTAATTTACGTGATAAGATCAGTATTGATATTCCCATGTTTATCTAGTAATGGGGTCCTTTTACTAAGGTGCACTGAAAAGTGGCTTGCACTGGTGTAGACGCATGTATTGGGCGCGCGCAGGTCCATTTTTCAGTGCACCTGCAAAAAAGGCCTCTTTTTTGGGGCTAAAAATGGACATGCAGCAAAATGAACATTGGAATGCGTCCATTTTGGGCCTGAGACCTTACCGCCACACATTCACTTAGCAGTAAGGTTTCATGCATTAACCAGGCAGAAATCATCAGCGCACGTACAATGCTGATTACTGCCTGGTTAGTGCCGCGCACCGGAAATTTTCCAGCGCGTAAAAAATGAAATTATCACCCGGGCCACACAGTAGCCAAGTGGTAGTTCTGAATTGGCGTGCATTGGCCGCGTATAGGTGTCTATGCAACTTAGTAAAAGGAGCCCCTCAGTTTGTTAATACAACTATATCTTTATGTGTTGTACTAGTAAAAAAGGCCCGTTTCTGACACAAATGAAGCGAGCGCTAGCAAGGTTTTCCTTGGAGTGTGTATGTTTGACAGAGTGTGTGTGAGAGTGACTGTGTGAGAGAGAGAGTGAATGTGCGAGTGTGTGTGTGTGACAGAGTGAGACTGTCTGTGAGAGAGAGAGTGTGTGTGTGTGTGTGTGAGAATGAGAGTGTGTGTGTGAGAATGAGAGTGTGCGGCAGGGGCCCCCCTGCCCCCTCCCCTCCCTCTCCCCCTCCTCCCTCTCCCCTCCCATTTCCAGGGTCGTCCCCCCCTCCCTCCACCTTTCAGGGTCATTTCCCCCCCCCCCCCCGCCCTGTGCCTTTCAGGGTCATCATCCCCCTCTCCCTCCCTCCCACCCATGTTCAGGCTCCCACCCATGTTGAGGCTCCCTCCCTCCCTCCCATGTTCAGGCTCCCTCCCTTGCTCCCTCCCACGTTCAGGCACCCTCCCTCCCACGTTCAGGCAACCTCCCTTCCTCCCACGTTCAGGCAGTCTCCCTCGCTCCCTCCCTCCCTCCCTCCCACATTCAGGCTGGCTCCCTCTCAGTTTCAGTGAAACGGTCCCAGTCTCCATCAACCACGGAGTTTCCCAGGTGCAGGTCCCAACGCAACTTGACTGTGCTAAGCCGTGCGCTCGAACCCGGGTTCTTCTATTGGTCGCGACGCGGTCGGTTACTTTGTTCCTCAACGCTTCTGTTTCTCTGTGAAGCTCCGCCTCTGCCCCTGTCCCTTTTGCCCCTCCTCCTCAGTCTCTGACATCGGTCACCGTCAACCACGGAGTTTCCTAAGTGCAGGTAGCAACACAACTCGACTGTGCTAAGCCGCACGCTCGAACCCAGGTTCCTGTATTGGTGGCAACACGCTGGGCTACTCCGTCCCTCTTCTGTTTGTCTGTGAAGCTCCACCTCCACCCCTGTGCACTGTCCCTTTCGCCCCTCCTCCTCCACCTCTGGCGTTCTACATTACGTCCGCCTGGGAGCGGGGGGGGGGGGGGACGCATGCGCAGAATAGCCTGATCTACTGAGCCTAGCAGACCAAGGAGCCACGGTCTGAGTCAGCAAGATGATTAGAACGTTGGAGGTGAAAATTATTATATAGGATGTTGTTTTTCTATTTGTGAAGTTTTACTTTAACTTTTTCAATAAAAATAATAAAACTAAAATAAAAAAGAGGTATATACATGGGGGCTGATTTTCAAAGCACTTATGTATACTGTATACTTATGTAACTTTCCAGCCAGGGCCGTGCCAAGGGTCTCTGGCGCCCCCTTGCAGACTACCAGTTGGCGGCGCCCCCCCCCCCCCCCCCCGCACCTGCCTGGCTCCAAGGCAGCAATTCCCCTCTCTCCCCTGCCCTCCCGCTCCCATGTAGGAACTGCCCGCCCTCTTCTCCCCCCCAAGATCCCGTTCCTTTTTTTTTTCTTTTAATTTACCTTCCTCCGGCAGCGCAGCGTCATTGAAGGAGGCGGCGCTCCCAGTCCCGACGTCTCTAGCCTTCCCTTGTTCGCTGCTCACTGCCCCGCCTTCTACTAACCTATAAATGTACTCACTCTGCTGCTCCCCAGTATCTCTCCACACTCGTCCTTCCCTAAACCCCTTCCTGTGCACTCCGCTCCATGGATAAATCCTTCTTATCTGTTCCCTTCTCCACTACTGCCAACTCTAGACTTTGCACCTTCTGACTCGCTGCACCCTACGCCTGGAATAAACTTCCTGAGCCCCTATGTCTTGCCCCATCCTTGGCCACCTTTAAATCTAGACTGAAAGCCCACCTTTTGAACATTGCTTTTGACTCGTAACCACTTGTAACCACTTGCCTCCACCTACCCTCCTCTCCTCCTTCCTGTGCACATTAATTGATTTGATTTGCTTACTTTATTTTTTGTCTATTAGATTGTAAGCTCTTTGAGCAGGGACTGTCTTTCTTCTATGTTTGTGCAGCGCTGTGTACGCCTTGTAGCGCTATAGAAATGCTAAATAGTAGTAGTAGTAGTAGTAGCACCCGGCATAAAAAGATAGAAGCTCTATAACTGTGAAGTCTAACCATACTAAATGAAGGGATGGAGGACACTAACCTTTGTTAGGGCCCCTTTTACCAAGCTGCGGCAAAAGGGGATCAGCACTGGCATCAGCACTTGTTTCACATGCGCACTGAGGCCCCCTTTTACCGCAGCTGGTAAAAGGGAAGTCTCACCTTCCTGCAGGAAATGGCTGGGCAGCAAGTAAAGCACTTGCAGTGTGGCCATTTTGGTGGGCAGCCCTTACTGCCACCTATTGAGGTGGCAGTAAGGGCTCCCATATTAACCTGACTGTAACTAGGCAGTGAACGGCACTGCTCAATTACTTCCGGGTACACTCCGGCGCTACAAAAATAAATACATTTTTGTAGCGCCGGAAATGACGACAACCTAGGGGTAGGAAGTACCGCCGGGCTGCTGCGGTAGCCCGGTGGTACTTCCTGTATAGCAAGCGGTAAGTCCACATTGGGCTTACCACTGCTTTGTAAAAGGAGCCCTTAGTGTGGTACCTGTCAAAGGACCAACAAAATAATGTTGCGTTACATGAGCCTTTGAACATGCATAGGTCTCATTTTCATAAGTGAAAGAATGACCTGCATGCACATCTGTTTTGTTGGTTCTTTAAAAGGTGCCACAACAAACACACACTCCAGAACTCTTTCTTTGCCCAGTTGTTGAAATCTGGCAGCATTTTAGAACACATGGCCACACAGACACATCTGAGAACTGTTCAGGGAATATTACCTATGTCCTATGTATGCTATTACTGATAAGAAGATTCCAGGGTCTCATTCTTATTGTGGGCATTGTCAAAAAAAATAAGAGCAGACCCAGTCTTATGCTGGCCCACCCATCCTGTTTATTCAACTTTCCCGTTTCCAAGCAGCAGTGAGTCAGACCTAGTAGCAGTTACTGCTGTGTTACCTGCATTCTAGTGGCAACACCCATGTTTTGTCACGAGAACATTTACAGCAGAATTACCTATACAAAATTTGGTCTCTAATAATTCACTTGTCAATAAAAAGTTCAAACATCTTAGCAAAATATTTTCTGAATGAGTCCCTCATTGTTATTCAAAAGTTTTAAAGCATTGGACCTGATTCATGGGCAGTGTGGTGGTAGTTCGATAAAGGAAAGTTCTGGCATTTTAGAGCCTGATATTCAAAGAAAGCTGAGCTCCCAAGCTGTGGTCCTAAATTTCTACCCTATTTTTATCCAAACTTAT